>NC_080178.1:13290177-13647401 GCF_950295315.1 Erinaceus europaeus
AAGTATGAGTTCTCACCAATGTTCTCTTGAAAAATCTGAATCCTAAATTCTGAATTACATCTTCAGATGCATTTTAAGGGTTATATGAATACTGAGACAGCCATTCACTGTAACACCTGAACTGTGGTATCTTCTTCCTTACCCTTCATGCTCTGATGCCATCTTTCTGAACATAAGGAACACGACAACACATCTACCACTACTGGACTGTCAAGTGTCTTCTGATAGCCAATTCTTTCCATATTTGAAGGAAGTTCAGTTTGTTTCAGTCTCTGAGGGAACATAAATGTTAGGTTTTAAATTGTTAGGAGTTTCAAAATAAGTGTAGTGTTTCTATGAGTTAAAGAAGGTTGGACAAAGAGAATCATAATCTTCTTTGTTGCTAGAATCTGAATAAAAGAAGCTGTTGAGTTGATGTTTGTAGGTCAGAGAAAATAACATAGATTTGTGAAACTGTTCAATAAACATTTTGTAACTTCTGTTTTATACCAATAATGTTGAAATAAAGAAACAGCTTTTACATCTTTGTGGTTTTCAAACATAATGACCTCTTCTCTTAAGATATACTTGAACTTTAAGTTGTCTGAAGGGTGGAGAATAATATATATTGTATATGCACCACTATATTTTGAGTTAATTTCAATCATTACAAAAGCCTGGGCAAACACTAGAAGAAGAAGATTACAAAAGCCAGAAATATAAATCTTAATATCAACTGTCTCTAAGGTAAAAACAGAATGATCTGTAAACACTTCTATGTTTGAACTTCAGCACAAATTCTGTAGCAATTCACTTGGCATATCTCCATGCATGGTTCTTCTTTAATTGTATTCACTGGGGGATAATCATAATTCTGAAAGACTACATCTCCAGAGATGCCACAGGGTTATCATCATGCTTAATATGACTTATAAAGGTATGTAAGTCCTTTGGGATGTTATCACAAAAGAAAAACCTGAACTCAAATCACCAAAAGAAAAAAATCCAGTGCTTATAAATAAAATATCTAAAAAAACTTTTGCTCAAATAGTGATGTATAAAAAAAGGAAAATATTTTTAAACCATTTCAAGGTTGATGACATCTGTACTAATTTCCAGATAAAGATGATGCTTACTTTCAGAAAAATTCCTGTGAAACTTGATTTTAATGTATATAAAGTTTAATTCTTCCAAAAAGTAGGATCCCTGAGATTGGCAAATAGTTTCAGACAAGCAGGTTGAAGTATCTTATTAAGAGAAAACCTTTGTGGATCAATTTAATTTATCTGAACAATCTCATGAGCATTCATCAGAATAAAGAATACATTAGGCTATAAAAAATATAGAGACAGAAGCAGAGATAAGTAGAGGGAAAAGAAGAAGAGATGGAGAAGGAGAAGGAGAAGACTGAGAGAAAGAAAGAAGTCATAACACCAAAGTTTCCTTCAGTGTGGAGTAGGGGGCACACTGAAACCTGAGTCATATGTGTGGCAAAATAGTACACTATCCACGTGAACATAAAACAAATCAGGATGCCGGCCAGGCTTCCCTGGACTGAAGACCCCACCAATGTGGCCTGGAGCTCAGCTTCCCCAGAGACACACCCCACTAGGGAAAGAGAGAGGCAGACTGGGAGTATGGACCGACCAGACCAGTCAATGCCCATGTTCAGCGGGGAAGCAATTACAGAAGCCAGACCTTCCACCTTCTGCAATCCACAATGACCCTGGGTCCATGCTCCCAGAGGGCTAGAGAATGGGAAAGCTATCAGGGGAGGGGGTGGGTTATGGAGACTGGGTGGTGGGAATTGTGTGGAGTTGTACCCTTCCTACCCTATGGTTTTGTTAATTTATCCTTTCTTAAATTAAAAAAAAAAAAGAATAAAGGTTAAAAAAAAAAGTTATTATATTTCAATGGACTTAAATCACAAAAAATACCCCAAAGTAATGAAATTCAACTAGAAATTACCAAACATATAAGTGTTATTGTTTGTGAAATAAGCAACACAAACTTAATCACCCATATATTAAGCAGAATACCAACAAAACATTAAATTTTCAATATATTTATATATCACCCATATATGTGTGTGTATGTCTATATATATATATATATATATGTATATGTGTATATATATTTACATCTATGTGTATATGTGAGTTGGTTGCAGCTGCAGGAGTTCTTACAATAAATGTATAGTTATAAATGCAAGTATTGGAAGAGAATAAATATTAAAATAAATGAACTTAGTTTCCATCTCAAGAAACTGGGAAGGGAAAATTAACACAAACTTAGGAAACACAATAAAATGGAAAGAGTAAATGGAGCACAGGGACAGTCTCACTGCCCTATCCATCCACTAAACACTAACAACAGGCCAAGGGATAATCAAGTCCATACTACCATTAAGTTGATCTGCTATTCTTAATGGTCTCTATGAAATTCAAATAGCATGGTTTAGCTGAAGTGAAACCAGCATTCTATACACAATAACATTCTAGCACAGTAATCATGAGAGCACAGCTTATAGAAGGAACATACTACATTTAGTTTAGAAGACCAGAGGAAGTTCTAAAGTGTATTTAGAACTCTGAGAAATTGCCATAATAAGACCAAACCTTCAAAATCAAGAGATTTGAAATAGTTTTCTAATACATAGTGCAAACTCAGAGAATTAGAAAGAATGAGGAGTCAGATACCCTTATTCCAAATGAAAGAGCAAGATCAAACTCATGGAAATACCTTAAAAGCAAGGGAGTCAAGCAAAAAAGTAACCAGATAAACAAATGAAGTTCACCACCTGTTGCTAAAGTAGAAGATAAACAGGTAAGTTTTAAGTTGTTGGTCCATATTTTAAACAAAAGCCAGAGATAGTTTTAAAGATGGCAAATGGCAAATAGAAATTTTAGCCCAAGGGACTTGAAGCCTCAAGGTAATATATCATTACAAAAGAACAACTGTCCATAAATTGAACTCAAAAGCAAAGTCTTTTTTTAGATGAAAATGTAATGGAATCTCCACTCAAATGCCCCCTTGTCACAATTTTGGTCATAGGTAGCAGTCTTATATCTGAACTCTTATTTTCATTTCATTGTTCTATATATCTGTTTAACTCCAGTGCCCTGAAGTTTTAAATATTATAACCTTGCAATATACTTAGATGTCAGGGAAAAAGAAGCCTCAATTTTTTTCCTAAAGGACACAATATAATATTTTCTTAATGCTGAATATATGTCCTATAACTTTTTTCCTGTTAACTTTTGCAGTTTAGGGTATGTTTCTGCTTTCTACCTAGATCCTAATATCCAGCCCTGACTAATGTTAACCATTGGTTAGGGTCCACTAATGAAAGGAAACAACTTGAATTCAATGTTTGAAGAGAAAATATATCAAAGCATTAATTTTTCTTTAAGCTTCAAGGGACTTTGTCTCTCTTTAACTAATACATGACTTCAGTCAGGTGGCCTTTCTGTTTTTCCCTTCATACCTAAGGAAGTGGTAAATTCCCACTGTTTTTCAATACTAAGTATTTTGCCCTGCTTTTCAAGTATTTAACCTTGCATTATACTTGCAAATAGTTTTCAGTAATTTTTCTTTTTTTTTCTTTTTTTTTTTTTAGAGGAAGGGAGGGAAGGAGAGGGTAGGTGAGAACCAGAGCAGGACTCTTGCACACACACCATTGGGGATCAAACTCAGGACCTCACACCTGCTGTCCTGCTCTACACCATTACACCATGACGCCTAACCCTCCACCCCCAGGCTCCACTGAGTGAGCTTCCCAGGTCTCATGCTTGAGAATCGAACAATTTATGCACAGTGACCCATCCATGGCTGCTTTCATATTTTTAAGGTTTTTATCTTCATTTATTTTATTTGATAAGAGATGTATTGAGAGGGGAGGGGAAAACAGAGAGGGAGGGAGGAAGAGAGAAAGTGAGTTGATATTCACCACTTGCGAAGCTTCCCCTTGCAGGTGGGGGAATTCAGTAACTCCTTTGAAGATTGAAATGATCAGCACAGGGAAAAACTCAGACAGGTAAGCATCCTCTAGCACCACAGATCATTTGTCAAAGGTCAGTGACTACTTGGGATCTTGTGGGCATACTTGACTTCTGATGAACAAGTGAAGCAGACATCTGCAGAAGATAACCTCTGGGTATAGTAAAGAAGGTACAGTCATCTGTGAAGGACAGCCTGTGGGCACCTTAAATGATGAGGGCTCAGCAGGCCCCATGATCATCCAGTTTGACTACAAAAGCTATTTTAGGGAGGGGGTGGAGTCTAGATGACATCAGTCAGATACCTAGAACTAATGAAATGTTAGAACTATTCCCTTCAGTTTAGTCACTTGTATGTCTTGACAAACTAAATCTTACTAGTCAAGCAAAGACCTATGCCACCGGCTGGCTCAGAGCGTGAACCAGAAGATAATAAATTCTACTTCAGGTCTGCCATCTTAGGTATCTGCACCTAGGATTCATGACTTTCTTGGTGGTCCAGGTTACTTCTGCAAGCATTTCCCCTCTTGACTTGGAGAACTAAACTTGCTTTTTTGTGTGCCATTCCTGTAAGCTGATTCTTTTTGCACCAAGATCTGTGATCTCTCACTGACAAAGTGTCAGAACACTGATATACAGAAGGGGAAAATCACATTAATGAACCTATTTTTTAATGTGGGAAATATTATAAGCACCCCCCAGTGAGTCTATACATCAAAGTTATGTCTATTCATGATTATAATATTTTGCTTCAATTAATGTAATCTAAATTAAGACATATACAGTTATATGTAAATAGCATTAAATGACATAAATCATTGCAAAAACTATCCAGAAGACATAAAATACCCAGAAGAAAATATAGGTGATATACTCTTTACTATTAGTATTAAAGATATCTTTGGGTACTTGACTGCAATAGAAAAAAAACAAACAAGTAAAAATAAACAAAGGGGTAGATATCAAGCTAAAAAGCTTCCATACAGAAGCCATCATGGGGAAAAGGGATGAGGGAAATCCAAGATGGCAGATTAGGGAGAACTGAGTTTAGATTCCTCCAGTGAGCATAGCAAATCTATAGCAAATTCTGACCAAGGCATGAACCACCTTGAAGAAGAGAACTTTCACACTGAAGAATAAAAACAAAACTGCAAACACAGCAAAGAAGAAAGTCACTACTGACCTAAAATCCACACTATAAAAACACTAGCAATTTTTCAGGTGGGCATGGTGCAGCAACGCATGTAAACAGTTCTTATAAAAGAATGCTGGTAAAAATGGGAATAATTAAGAAACACTTTTGGAGTTTCTTTCTTTCATATTATAGCATAAATATATATCTTTCAATTTATTTCAGTGTTCTGAATATTGAAACTACATGTATAAAGTGATAATGGCAAAATGCCCAACTGGTAGCAATATGAGTGCATGTAAACTGCTTGAAAAGTGAGATATGTCTCATAATGCAAATATATATATATATATTTCTGAAATTAGTATTGCTATGAATAGGACAACAAAGCCACTAGAAAAATGCAGTTATTTTGTGAAACTATTCCAATTTTTAGAGAATTAGAGATCTAGTTTGGCTCAGAGGGTATTATTTTCACAAGATTTATTGTCAATATACTCAATGTAATTCCAGTATAAATATTCAAAGGCATTTTTTAATGACATCTTGAGTGACATATATTTGAAGAATATGAAATCTCCTGTATAGAAAGGAACCCACTGCTAGGACAAAATGACATGATCATAATAGACATTTGAACTTGAACTTGAATTAGACATAAGTGAATATTTCATACGAGAAAGGATAAGGTACTTGATAAATGATGTTTGTAATGTAGATAATCCACATTAGGAAAAAAGATTATACAGACACATACACACACATGTAGTTTCATGACACTGAAAAATATTATAGAGGAGATATTGTCAATTTAGTTAAAATACTTATTAATTTATCCAAAAGTAATTTTGAGAGTGATAATGTTTTCTACTATTGGAATAGAAAGCATTTTTTCTTTAATTGAGAAAATATTACTTTACAAGACTTATTGCCTTGGTTTTATATCTCCCCAAAGTATGAATCAGTACACTTAAGCTCTTTTCAAAATGCCGTTTTGTATAAAATGATAAAATAAATTTACTGAGTGCAACTTAGGCTTATTTTATTTGCAATGAGGAAATATTTGTGACTTTTAGTGAACTTCCAGCCTTTCCCTATTAGATATTCTAATGAGGGGTATAGGAATATAGCATAATGGTTATGCATAAAAATTTTCATGATTGAGGTTCTAAAGTCTCAGGTTCAGTCCAGTCCACCATAAAATGTTCTATTAAAATAAGTAAATGAATAAGTAGCCTCAAATTAAAAGTTATTCTAATTGTTTAACATGCAAAAAGAAAAAAAATAAAGCACCTCCAGAGAATCTACTGACAGACAAGCAATCATCCTTTGTAAGAAAATATTGTTCTTTGAAACTTTGGAACAGATAAAAAAAAGTTCAGTGTAAGTGACATATTCCAACTGTAGTTAACTTTTTACACCAGAGTTTTCCCATAGCATTTTTCATCTCTGAATTCCTCAAGGTATATATTAAAGGATTCAACATGGGTGTGATAACAGTAAAGACCACTGTTATGGATTTATCAATAGGGAAATTGGAAACTGGTCTAACATACATAAAAATACAAGGAACAAAAAAGAGAACCACTACCGTGATGTGGGAAATGCAGGTAGACAAGGCTTTGCGCCTCCCTTCCTGACTGTGATTTTTGAGGGAATTTAGGATGACCCCATAGGAGATGAGGAGGAGGATAAACATGACCATACAGATGACACCACCATTTGCAACCACAGTAATGCCTACAAAGTAGGTATCTGTACAGGCAAGTTCCAGTAAGGGATACATGTCACAGATGAAGTGGTCAATGACATTGGGGCCACAGAATGGGAGGTTGTACACAAAGAGAAGTTGAACCAAAGAGTGCAGAAATCCTCCAACCCAGGCCACAATCAAGAGCTGGATGCAAATCTTTCGATTCATGATGGTCAGATAGTGGAGTGGCTTACAGATGGCCACATAGCGGTCATAGGCCATCATCACTAGGAGGAAGACCTCAGCACCCCCAAAAAAATGTGCTATAAAGAGCTGGCCCATGCAAGCTGAGAAGGAGATTGTTTTCCTATCACGGAGCAAGTCAGTGATCAATTTGGGCGAAAAGGCAGTAGTATAAACAGCATCCATGAGTGAGAGGTAGGCAAGGAAGAAGTACATGGGGGAGCCCAGGGCAGGGCTGGCAAACACAGTCACCACAATGAGCAGGTTGCCCACCATCGTCACCACATAGATGAATAAAAATAAGACAAATACTACTTTTTCCCATTCAGGATCCAGAGTGAGGCCCAGGAGGATAAATTCCGTCACATTGTTCCTATGTCCCATTTACTCTTGTAGGTCTGTGTCAAGAATGAGAATTCAGGAGAACAGGACCTGAAATGACACTGTGAATAGCCCGGTGAATCATTCACTATGTAAAAAGAACTTCTTTCCATTTCTAAATCAGTCCACATACAATATGTTCAGCAAATATGTATTGAATTCTTCTACTTAGGAGCTATCTCACCTTCCCTTGACAATTTTGTTTCTCCTCTATTGCTCACAATCTATAAAATTTTATAAGCCTTATTCAATCTTCTATCGAGAAGAACAATTGGGATAACATGGTGGTGCGCCTGGTTAAGCGCACACACTACAGTGCATAAGGACCTGGGTTCAAGTCCCTGTTCCACACCTACAGAGGGAGAGGGAAAGCTTCACAAGGGGTGAAGTAGAGCTGCAGGTGTCTCTGTGTTTCTCTAGCTCTCTATACTCCCTCCGCTCTTACCTTTCCCTCTGTCTCTACTCAATAGTAAATACATTTAAAAGACAATTTTTAAAAAGAGAACAAATTGAAACCTATACATGCTATGTATGTTCTTGGTACAGAAATGACTAATTATGGTCAAAAGGAGTTCTTGCTCTCTATAAATTCACTCTGTACTGATAGTGGTAGACATTAAATAAATCAACACAGGTTCAGTCTCTGTATTGGCTGTATTTTTGCCAAATAATGTTAAGGTATGATATACATAGCACCAAAAAGGTCTCCTTCTCAATAACGGTATTAATGTAGTTCACAAAAATAATAACTTCATACCCCAAGAGATGTTCAGACTTGAAAAAAGCATTGTTTCAAAAGACTGAACATTGCAGTGTATCAAATAGCTACAAACTATGTGTCTACTTTTCCTTTCAGCAACCACTTGCTGTGACTTTCCTTCTTTTTAACAAAAGCACTGCTCATTTATGGCATATGCTGGGCCAGGAATTGAACTTGGAACTTCAGGTACACAAATCTGCTGGTGCCAGGAACTTAACTTGGAACTTCAGGAACACAAATCTTATGCTTTAACTATGACCTATCTCTCCAGTCTGATATGACACACTTAATGCCATAGTTTTAGGATTTGTTACTATCTCCTGACTTGCCTACCCCACAACTCTTAACACACTAGCCAGACATTCAGAATATATTTCTATCTCTTTCTTTTTTTTTCTTCATTGCAATCAATGTTATCACTGGGCTTGAAGCATTTTAATGTATCCACTCCTCCCAGCATCCATTTTTTTCCCTTTTTTAATTTTATAGTACAAAGAGAAATGAGAGAGGAAGGAGAGACAGAAGAGGAAAGAGAAGAAGAGATGCCTGCAGAACTGCTCTTAAAACTTCCCACCTGCAGGTGTGGACTGGGGGCTTGAACCTCGGTACTTGTGCATGGTAGCATTTAAGCTTTAACAATATGCCCACTGCCAAGGCCCCCTCAAAGAAATATTTTTAACTGAACTGAGTTTACTCATAAAAATCATAATTAGAGTAGAAACTGGTATCATTGGATCTAGTGTATGGATCAAAGTACTAAGAAAAATACAAACACTGAAAAAGAGAAGTGGAGAATAATATGTAATTTAGGCTCTACTTATAATGTTTCTTAAGTAAAGTAAGAGATCATAAATAGAACTTCAGTATCTAAATTCTAAAAACACCTTACTCTACAGAAAACTTCAAACTCAGAGGAAGAAGACAGGATATCAATAGCATCTAGTTCTTAGTTTTATTTTATGAATAGTGGCTGAGATTCTGCCCGGTACCTAGCAAAAAGTCAATACATCATACATATTATTGATATTCCTGAATGCTTCACTGTGAGTGCTGCATGAGGAGAAATCATTCTGACCATTTTCAATTTGATAATACAGATAAAGTCAAGCAAAATGGATGGGACTGGGGGTGACTATGCTTAGTGATGTAAATCAGGAGGTGAAAGATAACTACCAGAAGGTTTTGCTCATATCTGGAAAATAGAGAACTGAAATATATGAACTTTTAAAAAGTCATTCTTTCTCTAAGACTTGTGAGAACTATGATAGTTGTCAGAGGTAGGACACAGAAATTTTATGGTAGATGGAACTATAGTCCTATAATCTTATAAACTTATAAACTTATAATCTTATAAACTCATAAACAATTATTAAATCACTAATAAAGATGATATAACAACAACTCATAACCCATTTAGGGGCATTGGATAAGATTATGTGTCTCGTTCATTGGTGGTGCTTAAGACACAAACAGTGGGTGAAATTTAGATAATTTATTTAGACTAGCTATGGTCTAAGGAAACATATCTAAGGATTCTAAATCAAGGAAGTTTTGAGAAGATTGATAGGATGTTGGTGTTTCAATCCACTATGGTGGAGGAAAATATAAGATGGTGGTAGGAAGATATGCAGACAAGGATCCCGGTTCAAGCTCCTGGCTCCCCATATGCAGATGGATCACTTCACAAGCAGTGAAGCAGGTCTGCAGGTGTCTGTCTTTCTCTCCCCCTCTCTGTCTTCCTCTCTGCTCTCAATTTCTCTCTGTCCTATCCAACAACAACAGCAGCAACAATAACAGCAACAACAACAATGGAAAAAAGATGGCCACCAGGACACTGAGCCCCAGCGAAAACCTGGAAGCAAGAAAAAAAAAGATATGCATACATCTATCAGAGGTTAAGAAACCAAACACAGGTAACAATAACTATCTTGTAAATAATTATTCTCCCAATAAAGAGATAAAAAGATGAATATCTTAACAACTATTATTTATTTTACTATAAATAGTAATATATACCTATGATGAAATGTATACATTACACATAGAATAAATACAAAAAAATAATAAGTAAATATCCTCAAGTAATAAAAAAAAGTATTGTGCTAATAAAGTTATAAGGGTATTCTTAAAAAAAAACAAAAAAACGTCTGTAGTCAAGGTCTGAGTGCATGATAGTGGAAAATAATTTCAGTTGGGTGGGGGTGAGACCATGTTAAGATGAGAAGTTGTATCCATGTGTCAAAAGCTTTACTGTAATCCATCAACCCCGCTCCTGAACTAAATGAAAGAAAGAAAGACAGAGAGAGAGATGGAAGGAGGGAAGGAAGGAAGGAAGGAAGGAAGGAAGGAAGGAAGGGAGGGAGGGAGGGAGGGAGGAAGGAAGGAAGGAAAGTAGTCCAGGAGGTGGCGCAGAGGATAAAGAAAGCACTGGACTCTCAAGCATGAGGCCCTGAGTTCAATCCCAGGCAGCATATGTTCCAGAGTGACGTCTGGTTCTTTTTCTCTGTGCTCCTATCTTTTTAATGGATAAATAAATAAAATCTTACAATACTCCAGCCTATAGGTTGATGATTAGTCAACAACTTCTTTGGCTTTATAAGTTAACTCTCATTTCAGCCACCAGGTTCCAGATGCTAACATGATGCCAACCAGACTTCCCTGGACAGACAACCCCGCCTTCTTCTTCTTCTAGCGTTTGCCCTTCTTCCGTAGCCAGTCAACAGCATCAGGTTGAGCCTGATGTAAAGTTTCGAGACCTCCTTTGAATCTGGAGAGGTGGCAGTCGTTGACTATGTGGGTCATAGTCTGTCTGTAGCCGCAGGGGCAGTGTCCCCCGCCAATGTGTCCTGGAGCTCTGATTCCCCAGAATCCTGCCCCACTAGGGAAAAAGAGAGACAGGCTGGGAGTATGGATTGACCTGTCAATGCTCATGTTCAGTGTGGAAGCAACTACAGAAGCCAGACCTTCCATCTTCTGAATCCCACAATGACCTCGGGTCCATACTCCCAGAGGGATAAAGAATAGGAAAGCTATCAAGGGAAGGGATGGGATATGGTGTTCTGGTGGTGGGAACTGTGTGGAGTTGTACCCCTCTTATTCTATGGTTTTGTCAGTGTTTCCTTTTTATAAATAAATAATAAAAAAGGAAGGAAGGAAGGAAAGAAGGGAGGAAGGAAGGGAGGAAGGAAGGAAAGAAGGAAGGAAGGAAGTAGGAGAGGGAAGGAATACTTGTGGACAGTTTTCTCTCCAAGTTCAATCCCTGAACAATAAATATCTATGAAGTTACAATATGAAACCAAATACATGTTGTATATTGTGGCTAATTTCTGTGTTTCCTAATGTGATTTTATCAATTAAGGTCTACTATGTTAAAATATATGGCACTTAAATATTATTTATATTCAAAAATAACATTTAGTTTCTGAGAAACTCCTATAAATCGTATTAAGTACTCACCTCTTGGATTTTTTCTTGGTCTTTTAGGTGAACACTTCTTTCACTAAGTTAGTGCAGACACGAATGTGATAATAGAACATAAAACGGTGTGAGGCTAATTGATGTATGCAGAAATAGCTTCAAGTGGCTACACTTTTCATATTTCAATCCATATGGATGTCTCAAATATAAAGACCCATAAAGATAACATATATATTTTGCAAAAATAGCTGAACATCATTACCTGTTAGAGGAACTTACTCATCAAAAATCAAATATACTATTCCACATTTCACATGGCTGTGTGATCACTGCCCTCACTAGTGTAGATTAGCCTTACAAGTTCATTCTGAGCCAATACAAAAATAAAATTTGACAACATTAATTAGTTATATGAATTATCCTTTCTCAACCACTTAAAGGTGAGGCAATAAAAATTTGTTTCCACTGGAGATTTAAGATAACATTTGATCTCTGGCATTCAGCTACCTGTATAACTAAACAAATAAATGTTGTGATTTAACTACCTGCATGGTAATGACTGAGTGTTCTCACAGAGACCACAACCCTTTATCTTTTCAGACATTGCAATGATTCTTCTTTATTAAGCTTTTTTTTCCCTAATTAAAACCATGTCTTTATCTCTGTCCAAGTTTACCCCAGGTGACTGGGAACTGCTAATATTTCCACAAACAGCTAAAAATAGTTGTTAATGGAATGTAACAAGAAAATATTTAGGGACTAGACAGATTTCACCCTGTGGAAGAACAGCTGTTCTCAGGATTTAGAAGGTCATTCTATCATAAAAAATAATTCTTTAATTTATATGTGCAGACAAAGCTTCTGCTACATTACATTACTGCTTTACCAAGAGTGACAATATAAAGTCATTATAGTTTATTCAAATAATTGAAAACAAATTCAAGTGATGCAATATTTGTGGACAGTTTTCTCCCCAAGTTCAATTCCCTAGAGAAAAAATTAAATTGCTGTTGAAAGAACAGATATAGTTTGTAAACGAAAAAAAAATGATCAGGAGAATAATAACTTGGGAATTTCATGGTGGAATGTTTCTAGGTAAAGCAAATAATTTACAAATTAAGTGAAGGCAGAACAAAATCTCAAGTATTTTCTCCATTCATATCCATAATGAGAGTTTTTCCCTTTTATTGTAAGATTTCTCTGCTCAAGATGCCAGAGACTCAGACATAGAGGACTTTGGGAGTTAGCGAGATGAGGATATAACACATGGTTATGCAAAAAAACATCATACCTGAGGTCCCAAGTTCATTCACCAGCATCACCATAAGCCAGATCTGAGTAGCATTCTTGTGAAAAATAATAAATAAATAAATAAATAAATAAATAAATAAATAAATAAGAAGAAAGGGGGAGATATAGCACAGGCAAGAGAGTGAGATACAGTACCTGCATGCTCCTAAGAGAGTGTGAAAGAGAAAGAATGAACTTTGGGTGATAGATAGAGTATGTTATCCAACCCCCCCTTCAGAGGATGAAACATTCTCTACTATTGTTGATCCACAAATGAGGACAAGGTCCTATGGGAGCCCCCAAAGGGGTCCATTATGTTGTTCCTGATGGAGATGACCAGTGATAATGGAGAGAGGGATCTATTCAAGGTCTAGACTCATCGTGTTTGACTGGGAATCCCAGGACTCCCTGACTAGGACCCCAGCTGATGGGGTGGCCTGATGGTGACTAAAGAGTCATCATTAAATTATGCCAGTCTCTTGCCCTTATTCAGCTTTAATAGTACATACTTTGAAAAGGTTAGCTTTAGAGTGACTGAGGGAAGTATAATAGGAAGTAGAGGAGGAGGGTATCTAGGTCTAAGTAGAAACTATATTAGATACTTTAAGGTATCTTTTTAGATCTTTCGGGTTAGAACAGTTCTTGAGGTTGATGCTTAAATTCTCGAAAAGCAAAAGTAATCATAACGATGTAGGTTCAGGATGAAATTCCTTATCGTGAGTCCAAGATGGACTGAATTACTTGTTAAATATTAACTAATGAACTGCTACTTCAGGAAAGGAAAGGGTTTCTAACTTAATTCAATAATGTCACTTGAAGAGGTCAGGCAGTGACACACCCAACAGAGTGTTTGCATTATTACCATGCACAAGGACCTGGGTTCAAGCCCCACTTCCCCACCCCTTCACTACCTGCAGGGGAACTGTTCACATGTGGTGGAGCAAATCTACCAGTGTTTCTCTTTCTCTCTTCCATTCTATCTCCCCCTCCCCTTTCAATTTCTCTCTACCCTATCAAATAAAATAGAAAGAAAAAAAAAAGAAAGAAAAGAAAAAAAGGTCGACCAGAGTAATCGATTTACAGATCCAGAATCAAACATCAGGGATGATCCTAGGGGCAATAAAAATAAGTAAATAAATTAAATGAAGTCGTTTAAATTTTGATAAGAATTGCACTGAGTCTATATAATGCTTTAGAAGACAAGATAATTTTAATTATACATATATATTTATTTATTTTGATAGGACAGAGAGAAGTTAAGAGGAAGATGGGATATAGAGAAGGAGAGAGAAAGAGAAATACCTGTAGCACAGTCTCACCACTTGTGAAGCTTCCCTCCTGCAGGTGGAGACTGGGAGCTTGAACATGGTGACATACACTCTCAACTGAGTGTACCACTTGCCTGACCCCAGCAAGATCATGTTATCAATGTATTTAATTCCAATATATGACCATTGAGTATCCATTTTCTTGAATCACTGTATTTCTTTCAATAGTGAATCAGTTTTTAATGTGCATATCCTTTAGCAGAATTATTAAGTGTATTACTAATTTGATTTGATCTTTGTCATCAGTGTTAGAGATGTGTTTGAAGACTAGACATCAGCAGTAGTGGAAACAAAAGCAAGAATAAGTAAATAGGACTATCTCAAACTAAAAAGGTTTTGCAACATAAAAGAAATTAGGGCAGGGGTAGATAGCATAATGGTTATGCAAAGAGACTCTTATTCCTGAGGCTCCAAAGCCCTAGGTTAAATCCATATATATATTTTTTTTTTTTTAAATTACCATGAGAATGAAAAGGCTGGCAATGCAGGGTGTGCTGACATATATTAGAAGGAGTTCACAAGGACCGGCATAAGGATACCGGTTCGAGCCCCCGGCTCCCCACCTGCAGGGAGTCACTTCACAGGCAGTGAAGCAGGTCTACAGGAGTCTGTCTTTCTCTCTCCCTCTCTGTCTTCCCCTCCTCTCTCCATTTCTCTCTGTCCTATCCAATAACAACAATATCAATAACAACAACAATAATAACTACAGCAATAAAAAGGGCAACCAAAGGGAATAAATAAATATTTAAAAATAAGTTATTAAATTTTACTTCTGAAACAACTGTTTCATGAAACAATGTATTTCCTATAGTTTTTAAAATAAAATAACATCAATGTGAAAAAATAAACCAAAATGAATGAGAGAAAAATATTTGATCCCCCTACATCAAAAAGGAGTTAGTATCCAGCATACACGAAGATCTTATAGAACATTGTCAACAACTAAAACCCAGATAATCTGAATAGACAGTTCTCCAAATAAAACAAACAGATAGTCAATTATCACATGGAAAGATGTTTTTTCATTTCCTACTGTTAGGAAAATGTGAATCAAAACAGTGACATATCATTTCACGCCTATAGAATGTTCCTTATTCAAGATAAAAACAGGAGTTGAAGATGTGAAAAGAAAATGAGTGTGGAAATAGCAAAATGATTATGCAAAGAAACCTCATGCCTGAGACTCCCAGACTCCAGAGTCAATCCACAGCAACCACCAGGAACCAAAGATGTGCAGTGTTCTGGCAGAGAGAGAGAGATTGAGAGAGAAAGAGAGAGAGAGAGATCACATTATCATTGATGGTAACATAGATAAGTGCAACTATATGGAAAGCAGTGTGGGTATAACTCAACAAAATTAAAAATTGAAATTTGGGGTATTTTGAAAAAATTGGGGAAGTTGGATGGCAGGCATACAATACAAGGTTCAAACCCAGTTCCCCACCTGCAGCAGATAAGCTTCACAAGATTAAGCAGGGCATTACACTTGCCTTTCTTTTTCCTTCTCTAGCTCTCTCTCCTTTCAATTTCTCCGTCCTATAAAGAAAATGAAAAATAAAAAAAGGAAAAAATAACCACCAGCTGCAGTGGATCCATTGTGCAAACACAGAGACCCAGTAATAGCCTTGATGGCAATTAAAAAAGATAATAATAATCTGAAAAGACCTATGTAGGAGACTTATGTACTTCTACACTGCTGGGTGAATGTAAATTGGTTCATCCCCCGTGGAAGACAGGCTGGATATACTTCTGAGAGTGCATCAGGAACCCAATACACAATTCTGGAGTAGGACCCAAATTGGTGGTAGGATTGGTGTGCAGTACCTACCATGAAAGGATGAGAAATTGTACCCATATGTCAATTGTCTTGTAAACCATCATTTGTTAAAAGATTAGTGTTTAGTGGATTAAACTGAAAAACACAGCGGGTCAGACGGTAGTGCAGCGAGTTAAACACAAGTAGTATGAAGCGCAAGGAGGGGTGCAAGGAGGCCGGTTTGAGCTGCTGATTCCCCACATGCAGGTGTGTAGCTTCACAAGAGGTGAAGCAGGTCTAAAAGTCTCTACCTTTCCCTCCCCCTCTCTATCTTCCCTTCCTCTCAATTTTTCTCTGGCCTATCCAATTAAAATAAATAAAAATAAAATAAAATAAAACCCTGGAGGCAAAAAAAATTTAAAGAAAACTATATATATAGTAGGAGTATAACAATACAGATTAAGGAGAAAACTGGAACCATCTATCAAAGTGAATAATTAAATATTATACTTAATATCAAGGAATTTCTTTCAGGATATATATAGCAGCACGATGTAAAATATAAAAAAAAAACTGGAGTGGGGGGGTGATAACCAAATGGCCACTAGTTGAATGGATATGTAATCTGTCTGATATTCAACAAAGAATAAAATATACCTGGGAAAATGTTAAGACTAGAGTGAAATGAAGAAACATAATCATATTTTAGTGTTAGCATTATAGATAAAAGATTTAGAAAGCTACATAAAACACAATACACATTTTATAAAGATCTAAGTAAATTAGTTTAAGAATACATTCAAAGATAATTAAGCTATTTTGAACAATGACTAACAAACTAAACTACCTGGAAGGACCATGGGGAGAAGCAGAGGAATATCAGCAGATAAATGTAACAGGTAGTTTTAATGATACTGACATTACTTTAGATCAAAGGCTAGAAAACTTATAATTAAAAAGGTTATATTATTACATGCTCATGTGAAATAAAAATTAAAAATCTAATGTCATAAAAGTAATAAAATCTTCTTTTACTTATAAAAACAAACTCCCATCTACTTTCTCTGACCCATCATGGATGGAGCTAGAAGAAATTATGTTAAGTGAGCTAAGTCAGAAAGATAAAGACAAGTATGGGATGATCCCACTCATAAACAGAAGTTGAGAAAGAAGAACAGAAAGGGAGATTCAAAGCAGGATTTGACTGAATTTGGAGTAGGGAACCAAAGAAAAAACCCTGGGTGGAGGGTGAGGGTGAATGTTCAGTTTCATGGGGGGGTGGGGGGGTGGACAGAGTCTTTTGGTGGTAGGAATGGTGTTTATGTACACTCCTATCAATTTGCAATCATATAAATCATTGTTTAATTAATATGAGAGGGGAACATTGATTGAATATTTCAAAAAAAGAAAAAAAAAAAAAGAAGAAAAGCAAACTCTCAGGGGCCAGGCGGTGTCACAGCTGGTTGAACACTCACATTACAGTGCACAAGGAGACCGGTTCAAGCCCCTGGTCCCCACCTGCAGGGGGAAAGCTTCACAAGTGATGAAGCAGGGCTGCAGGTGTCTCTCTGTCTTTCTCCCTCACTATCTCCTCTCCTCTCTCAACTTCTCTCTGTCTCTATCCAATAATAAATAAATAAATAAAAATAGAAACATGTAAAAGGGGAAAAAAAGAAAAGCAGACTCTCATAAAATATGAATGATATTCCTGACAACATGAAAGTAATTTGGTATACTTCATAGACTGTGAGATAATAGGATACTGCAAGTGAGAAAAAGTTGGTTCTCTGACATAAAATTGGAAAAAATGTTTGTTGTAAAAACAAATCATTATATAATACCAGTAAAAACTAAATTAAACACAACTTTTAGAGAACACGGGATTTATAAAAAAAAAAAAAGAACATTTTAACCTTATCTTCATTTTCATTAAACCAAATTATGTCTAACTGCTTTCTGTCAAATGACAAAAATGCAAATAATAGTAAGGAAAAGCATAAAAATATTTTAACAACTTGCACTGATATGGTTTTCTACCCTCTAATTGGCAAATATAACCTTTTCATCAAAACAATCATCTAAAACTGCCTCACAGTATCTATTTATTTATTTGCCATCAAATTTATTGCAAACATCTCCAATCTTAGTGGTATTTATTTATTTTTAATGGCATTTAAGAACAAAATGTATAATGAAATTACAGGAAATTGTTGTGCTTTAGATTAGCGAACATTGAAGTTTCTTTTTTTTTTTAATATGTGTGTGCCAGGAATCAAACCTAGTGTCTCATACATGCAAAGAATATTCTCTAATACTGATCTAAATCCCCAGATTGAGTATGAAAATGTTTAAAATACTGTTGGACCCAAACTTTTAAGTTTTATGCAAAAGTTCCAAGTTAACTTAGATAAAATACAAAATAATTTAGTTTTATTTAAGTTGTAATGAGGAAAAAATATTTGTAATTTTAATCCATTATCCAGAAATTCTCTATTCCACTGATTTAAGCCTCAAAGTACAATTTATTTACTAGTTTATTCTGTTATATAAACAAAATCTCTAGAGATTCCATTTGACTAGTAATCATTCATTATGTGAATTCCGTTTCTGTTTGTTGCTTCACAATTATGAACCATTAGTGTGGGTAACAGATTCTGTTTCTACCTGTAGTTAAGTTTTCACACCACAATTTTTCCATAGCACTTATCATTTCTGAATTTCTCAAGCTGTATATTAATGGATTCAGCATGGGTGTAATAATAGTGAAAAACACAGTAAGAGATTTATCAATAGAAAAGGTAGAAACAGGCCTAACATATGTAAAGATACAGGGAACAAAAAAGAGAACCACTACTGTGATGTGGGAAATGCAGGTAGACAAGGCTTTGAGCCTCCCTTCTTGACCATGAGTTTTGAGGGAATTTAGAATGACCCCATAGGAGATGAGAAGAAGGACAAAGATGACTGTACAGATGACTCCACCATTGGCCACCATAGCAATGCCTATAAAGTAGGTGTCAGTGCAGGCAAGTTCTAGTAATGGGTATATCTCACAGATGAAATGATCAATGACATTTGGACCACAAAAGGGGAGGTTGTACACAAAGAGAAGTTGAACCACAGAGTGCAAAAATCCTCCAACCCAAGACACCACCAAGAGCCGGATGCAAATGTTCTGATTCATGATGGTCAGATAGTGGAGTGGCTTACAGATGGCCACATAGCGGTCATAGGCCATCATCACTAGGAGGAAGACCTCAGCACCCCCAAAAAAATGTGCTATAAAGAGCTGCCCCATGCAAGCTGAGAAGGAGATTGTCCTCTTATCATGAAGCAAGTCAGTAATCAGTTTGGGTGAAAAGACAGTGGAATAAACAGCATCCATGAGTGAGAGGTAGGCAAGGAAGAAGTACATGGGGGAGCCCAGGGCAGGGCTGGCAAACACAGTCACCACAATGAGCAGGTTGCCCACCATCGTCACCACATAGATGAGTAGAAACATGACAAATAATACTGTTTCCCACTTAGGATCCTGACTGAGTCCAAGGAGAATAAATTCTGTCACATTGTTACTATGTCCCATTTACTCTTCCAGATCTATTTCAGGAATGAGAGTTCAGGAGAACAGGACCTGTAATGACAGTAAGATCAGTGCTGTGGATTATTCATTATGCAATAAAGCACCTCTTCATCACTGAATCTTCTAGAACGGTTTATATACAGTACATTCAGTGAATGTCTGCTGAGTTTTTCAAGCATCATTATGCCATGACTTAGAAAGACCATGTTCAGCAGAGAAGCAATTACTGAAGCTAGACCTCCCACCTTCTGCACCCAATAAACATCTTTGGTTCATTCTTCCAGAGGGATAAAGAAAAGGAAAGCTTCTAATGAAGAGGAAGGGATACAGAACTCTGGTGGTGGGAATTGTATGAAATTGTACCCTTCTTATCCCACAATCTTTTTTTTTTTTTTTTTTAGGAGAACCACTGCCATTTTTACTGGAGGGAATGGGGACACAGAACTCCGATGGTGGGAACTGTGTGGAATTCTACCTGTTATTTTTTTTTTTATTTAAGAAAGGATTAATTAACAAAACCATAGGGTAGGAGGGGTACAACTCCACATAATTCCCACCGCCCAATCTCCATATCCCACCCCCTCCCCCAACAATCTTATAGATCATTATTAAAACACTAAATAAACAAATAAATAAATAATCAAACACAAGAAATTCTGTCTGCTTAGCTGATTTTGTATTATTTACAAGAAATTCTATCTCTAAGGTTAAGTGACTGTTCACTAAAGCAGAGTATAATTTATTGGAGACCCAACAGTTAGTCACACATTATTGAATCTATATATAAATTGTGTCAGAATTTTGGCATAGAATTCAACCAGTATCAACAGATAAAAGGGTTACTGCTCTCAATTAACTTAGTCTGTGGTTTTGATATTAAATGCTAAATGATTGGCATGGAGTCTGTCCTTTGAGTTGGTGGTATTCATAGAGAACACCTTTACAAAACCAACAATGTAGCATCAAAAATAATACCTCTTCTGGACTGACTCAATGTAATAGTAATACTAACAGATATTTTGTTCTTCATGTCTCAAAGAATAATAATTATTAATATCTCATTATACCTCAAGAAACTAGAATTTGAAGTATTTAAATAATTTCCAAATTTTCACCACATTTGTCCAATAGCAATTACTTAGTCTGACCCTGTGATTTAGCTATTTACATTTACCTTTGCTGTTCCACTTGGTATTTTATTCAAAACTTTTTGGGGTAAACTAGATAGTGAGTAGGAAAAGATAGTTTCAAATTATTTTTGTTACTAAGATACCAAATTATTAGCATTATTACTATTTATTTTATTTATTTATTCATCTTTTTAACAGAGCAGAGCATTGTTCAGTTCTGGCATATGATGGTGCTGAGGACTGAATCTGGGACCTTTGGTGCCTCAGGGATGAAAGTCTTGTTGCATAACTATTGTGCTATCTCCCCCTGTTCTAAAGATAAATACCAAACAAGAGAGCTAAAGCACAGTGGAAGTTATTCTACTGACAAGGCTTCTCTGGTACTGAGAATACTCTAAAAGAAGACTTCAATATCTGGATTTCAAAATGAAACAAGGGAGTTAAGGGAAATATTCAAGTTCTGTCTAAAAAGGCATGGAATGGCTCATTGTCTAAATGTCATCTGCTCCTGAAAGCCACTTTTTTTCCATTTAGTTGCCATTGTCATTATTGTTATTGCTGTTGTTTTTGGATAGGACAGAGAGAAACTGAGAGAGGTATAGAAGACAGGGAGAGGGAGAGAAAGACGCCTTCAGACCTGCTTCACTGCTTTTGAAGAGACTCCCCTCTCCTGTACGTGACAAACCAAGGGCTCCAACCCAGTCCTTATGCAGGTCCTTGCATTTCGAGCCATGTGCGCTTAACACACTGCACTACCACCCAGTCCCCATTCTCAATGTTTTTAAGGCTGCTCATTGCAAGTCCAATGGATTGAATGAGATGATCTATAAATCTTTCTAGTCCAGCTCCCACAGCCTATGTATAATGCTCTAACTTATTCTAAATCTTGATGGATTTCTTTCTTAGTTTTTTAATTACTGAGTAAAAAAAAAAAAAAACCCAAGCTTATTATTTCTACACCATAGTCAATGGAATTTCATAATTGCAGAGACCAAGTAATGACTACAAAGTTCTCATTTGGTGAAAATCTTTAACATGCATAGTATTCTTGGAAAGAAATGGCAGAGTGGTGATGAATAACGGACTATCTGTAGCCGCTGTGTCTCTGTGGGAATTCCAGCTTCACCTCTTATTATTTAGGTGACCTTGGGCAACTCCATCAACTGCCTTTGAGACTCAGATTCTTCTTATTAAAATGCGGATATCAACAATGCCTAGCTCTTAATGCTGTAGTTTTATTACAAATAAAGTCATAGTGTAACCCATGACACTTCATAAGAGCCCTATACATGATAATTATTAATGTTATTTTATATTTAACTAAAATCACAGTTTCAGAAATAAATCATAGAGGGGCCAGGTGGTGGTGCACCTGGTTGAGCGTATATGTTACAATGTGTAAGGACCCAGGTTCAAGCCCTCAGTCCTCACCTGCAGAGGGAAAGCTATGCAAGTGGTGAAGATGTGACTCTCTTTCTCCTTAATTTCTGACTGTTTCTATCCAATACTAAATAAAGATAATAAAACATTTTAAAGAAAAAAAGAAATAAATCATATAAATCATTGTCAGCCTGAATAGAAATAAAAGTCTTAGGTAAAATGACAACTTTGCCTATAGCACGTGAACCCATTCCTGGGCATAGTACATAATACAATTAGATTTTGCAATATAGAAATTGTATAATTAGTTGTATAATAGCAGTGATATTTACCTAAAATGGAATGTATTTAGATTTAGCAAGGAGGATCAACACCAATATTTGTTTTAAATTTTAATAAAAAGATTATAAAATCAAAAAGGAGAAAGTATACATAAGCAGTGAAAACCACAAGCAATAAAAATAAGAGTTTGGTGATAAAGAAGAATTAGTATTTACAGAGTCTTCAGAAAGATTCCAAGTACCAGAAATCCAGTCACCAGAGCCTACCAGCAACTACCCAGTAAATATCCACAACAAATAAACATAGAGAATATTAAGTAAAGAAAAGGCTAAAACAAAAGAGACCAGAGAACCTATACTTGATCATAAAAGCAAAATTAAACAAGAGAAGGGGATTGTTACTATTGGTACAAATACAAATGCTTCATTTACTGGTCAGGAAAAATACAATTTCAACTTCAATATAGAAAAGTTGATTTCATATCCATATACTTGACAATGGAGGGCAGTGCCTATAATTGGGGATAATGTGCTAAATATATTGTTAAAGCTCACAATAACAAAATACCCTCTATATTACTTTACAATTACAGTTCCAAATCACCCTGGGTGACAATAATCAAGCTACTTTTGCTGAGTGTGATTTTATTATGAATTTGTACAGATATTGATGCTATGAAAATTTAAGATTTGCCAATAGGAAGCCACATTATTTCAAGAAAAATATATGTGTTTATTCCTTTAGATTCTGTCAATCTTGATAAGTCTTTTTTATTTTCCCTTTTGTTGCCCTTGTTTTATTGTTGTAGTTATTATTGTTGTTGTCATTGTTGTTGGATAGGACAAAGAGAAATAAAGAGTGAAGGGAAGACAGACAGAAAGAGAGAAAGAGAGACACCTGCAGACCTGCTTCAATGCCTGTGAAGCAACTCCCCTGCAGGTGGTAGTCAGGGGCTCGAAATGGGATCCTTGTGCTGGTCCTTGCGCTTTGCGCCACGTGTACTTAACCCGCTGCACTACCATCCGACTCCTGAAGTCATTTTTAAAATTAACTAACTTAAATGCCTGCAAGTAACTATAAATATTGATATATCCTGTCATATTAGCTAGAGCCTGAACCAAAATTATGAATCATTAGCTATCCACAATACATTGTTTCTCTTTGCTACATGGCAAAGCTACAGGCTGTTATACCAAACCAAATACATTTTGTTTATCGTGGCTAAATTCTGTTTTGCTAGCTTAAGTTTGTTCATTCAGATTTAGCCAATCAAATATAAGGCATTTACATCATTCACTATACTTTAACATATCAGGAATTTTCAGTAAGTATCCCTGTAGTTTGTTTCAAGCACTTACCTTTTGAGTTTTTTCCTTAGTCTATAAAGTCAGTGCTTCTTTCATGAGGACCAACTATAGATGTTAGTAAGTACATATATGCATGTATTTAGATGCATATAGAATATAAAGACACTTAAATACAATGTAAATATATCTACTGTGCAGAGAAAGACAAAATCATCAGCTGTTGGGAAATTGTCTTCAACGAAAATCAAAGCTATTAGTTCACATAACTATGTAAACATTAGCCCAACTAGTAAAAATTAACTTAAGATCATTATTTGCCAATACAAAAAAATTTAAATACCAAACTTAATTACTTAAAAGATTTTTTTCCAGCCATTTAACAGTAAGGCAACCAAAAATTACACCTCTTTCTGTGACTAAAAAAGATGTGATTTTAACAGTATGTTATAGCAATAGCTGAGTGCTCTTACACATAGTGGAACCCTTAAGCCTTTTAATTCAAATAATTTATTCCTAATTACACTCATCCCATAATGCCTCTACTTCCATTCAATTCCATTCCAGATAACTGTCAACTTTCATTCTTCTCCAAGCAATGAAGGATAGCGATCTATGGAAAACATAACAAGATAATATCTATAAGTTAGACACCAATTAAAAGAAGATTCCTGTCTGGTCAGAAACTTGAGTTTTAAAAAACCTCTTGGAGCATTCTCTCAGAAAAAAACATTGTTCCTCTTCTATCTGTGAACAGTCTCTAGCTTTATATATTGTTACTGTTATCCCAGAGAATATAAGATTGCTATAATTCATCGGCATCTTGGGAACCAGTTCAAGTGATATAATTCTTGTTGACAGTTTTTTTTTTTTTCTCCAAAAATCCCTAGAGATAAAAGATTTGGGTTTTACCGAGAAAGAGCAATAAAAAGTTAAATATATGAAAAGCCATAAATTTGAAAAAATGAATAAACAATAATGCATGAGCTCCATACTAGAAAATCTAGAGCTAAAACTAATTTAAGTCAAATGAAAGAAAAAGTAGTGGCAGGCTCCCTTATGAAATCATGTCCTGAAAAAACATGATCCTTCCTCTAGTTTTAAGACTCTCCTTTCAAGATTCCCTAACACCGAATTTCAAAGAACCCTAGGCTGGTGAAGTTTGATGCTGATATATCTGTTTGCTTTTTATGTTTTCCTCTTCAGATTGAAATAGAGAGACAGAGTGAATATGAAAGAGACTCAGCAAAAAAGCTTCCTTCAATGTGGTAGGGGTGGGCTCAAACTTTGGAATGCATGCATGACAAAATAGTACACTACCCAAGTGAGCTATTTCACAGATACAATATTCCAGTTATTTTTTAAAAGAGAAAAAAAATCACAGTTGTTTACATCTTGATTAGAATTCATGTTGCTAATCAAGGCTTGAGTCTGTCTTCTGGATTCAACCTGATAATGATCATTCACTCAGTCCCTTAACTTCAGTCCAGTGTCAACTAAGTAAGAGATGCTCTTACTCATAGGCAGAATTTAAGAAACAAAGACAGAAAGTGAAAACAAAGTAAAGCTTGGAGAGGGTTTTCGGTACTGCATCAAAGCAAAGGACTCTGGTAGAGTTGGGAGAGGGGCTATGGGGCCCTTTCGGGTCCTGATGCAGGATGGTAGAAAAGGACTTAAGTTGGGGGTGAGAGTATTTTGCAAACACCTATCATGGGAGAATGAGAAACTGAATCCATGTGTCAACAGCTGTACTGCAGATGGTTGAAAGTATTCAAGAACTATCAAGGTATCAAACATTTATAGGGCCAACATTTTATTTTCCAACAATTATTTATTCATTGATTTAAAAATTATATATTATAACATTACAGTATATATCATTGTGTTAATATATAATTATGTATACATTATATAAAATTAATACTATGTATTATTAAAATATTTCTTTTTTATGTATTGGGATAGGGACAGTGAGAAACCAACAGGAAAGATGGAGTGAG
This sequence comes from Erinaceus europaeus, assembly GCF_950295315.1. NCBI lineage: Eukaryota > Metazoa > Chordata > Mammalia > Eulipotyphla > Erinaceidae > Erinaceus > Erinaceus europaeus. Next base: position 13,315,831 of record NC_080178.1, read on the forward strand.
AGAAATACCTGCAGCACTACTTCACTAATCTCAAAGTTCCCTTCCTGAATATGAGGATTGGGGGATTGAACCCAGATCCTAAACCACTGTAACATGTACACTCAACCAGCTATACCACTGCCTGGTCCTGGACTAATATTTTGGGAAGGAAGTCACAGAATACTACTTTCTAGGTTCTTCCACATCATGTGTTAACAAGATTTCATCTTTTTTTTCTAACGCATTACATTCTCTGTGTATGACTACAGGACCAGGCCAGCCAGTGTGCTACTGGAAGGAGTGGGCAGCCCCATGTGAAATAAAAACACTTTGCTGCCAACTCGTACTAGTTCTCATTTCGCGGAGATCACAGAATGAAGATGGAATACAAGATTGGCCCATTCAGTTTCAGGATATGGGAGAAATTTGTGTGGCTTGCTTTTTCACACCTGGAAAAGCCAGGTCACACATCTGCTTGATAAAACAACAGTGCTCCTCTTTTTTATTAATTTAACAACTTATGCATATGTTTTTTTTTCTGTAATGATGCTATGATCTCTGAATATATAAACTTGTTAAAGGGCTGGGAGACAGCATAATAGCTAGACAAGAAATCTTTCATCTCTGAGGTTCTGAGATCCCAGTTTCAATCCCCAGCACCATCATAAGCCAGAGCTTTGTTACTGTCTCTCTGTATCTCTCATTAAATTGATTAAATGAGCAAATAAATAAACAAATAATCTCATTTTTAATAGAGTATTCCAAATTATCCTGATAGGGACCAAAAAAACAAACAAAATGAGTAGAATGCTTTCAATGTGCAACTTGGATATATAAATGTGATGTGAATGTCATGTAATCTGAATGGCAGATAACAAGACATTACACTAAGTCAAACAAAGTCACTAGAGTGATCGTAACTAATGTGATTTTGGGGTGTGTGTGTGTGTGTGTGCGTGCAGTGATGCACAACGGAAAATTTTAAAGGCACCCTCAATGAAACAAATTCAATTAAAAAAAAAAAGTTGGACAATAAACACAAAGCAGAACTTGGACTGGAGTTAGTATATTGCATCAAAGTAAAATACTAGGGCTAGGGGAGAGGGTTCAGGTCCTGGGACTTGATGGCAGAGGTGGACCTAGTGGGGGTTGTATTGTTCTGTGGAAATGTTATTCATGTACAAACTATTGTATCTAACTGTTGACTGTAAACCATTAATCCCCCAATTAAGAAATAAAAATAATACTTTTATAGATTTAGTAGGAAGCAACAGGTTTGCAGTAGATATACAGAACTCCAGCCATGACTCTGGTGGCAATTTAAGAGGAAAGTAATCCGCATGTGTTGATAATAAATATAAAAATCAGAACATAAAGTTTTTCATAAAGTGTGATTTATCAGTGAGTAAGATTCATTCTCCTATAGCCTTATGACATTATACACCCTAGTCACATAAAGGAGGTAGTATTATGAGTTTATTTTTAACCTTTATTTTAAGATATATATAATTTCATATGAGAAAGGGTGTGTCTCATCAGAGTGAGAAAGACACCATTACCACCACTCTGATGAAAGTGATAATGGGGGCAAAGATTCAGGCATGCAAATCCTGTGATTATAGAAATAACTCATTAAGCTATTTCCCCAGTTGCTCATAATTTCTTTGACTATTTTATCCCTACAATGTTAGACACAGAGAATATCTTGATTCTAGCCATAGAGAAGGGGAATTTTATAAATGAGGTCTTGCCGAACAATACAATACATTCTGACCACTGTATTATCAAATATTCCACATCCTGTTAGTACAATGTAGATAGCATATATTGTCCACATCTTCCTTGAAAATAATTTCATCTAAATATTTACTACCAGTTCTTATGTTCATATCTGTAGTTTGTGACTTATGAATTAGGCTAGTTTTTACATGGGAGAGGCAGGACTTGGATTCTTATCCCTGAAATTAAACAGAAATATTGACAAATAGAAGATATACCAGACATTCTAGGGAGTGGGGGCTTGAAGCCAGGTCCTTGCTCATGGTAACGTATGCATTCATACCACCACCCGGCCTCCTATTTTTACATCTGCACTACTTCATATATTAATGTGTCATCTTTATGTAAATATAACAACAAACAAAATTGATGTATTTGAGGAGATAATGTGATTTCCCAATCAGGAAAATGAAGTAAGATTTTAACTATTTTTCTTCATATTTCCTTTGATTATTCAATTTTCATTCCATACTTAGCCTCTTTAAGATCAATATTTGAATATTGAAAGATAAACATCTTCAGTGGTTAAGCAATATGAACAAATTATGAAGTTACATACAGATGTAAAAATAGGGGGTTGGGGGCAAGGAGTTGGCACACGTAGCTGAACATTACAACAAGCAAGGGCCTGGCTCTAAGTCCCCACTAACCACCTGCAGAGGGACCCTTCACAAGTGGTATAGAAGGTCTCCAGGTATCTATCTTTCTCTCTTCCTCTCTATCTCTGCCACCCCTTTCTATTTCTGTCATCAAATCTTAAAAAGGAATAAAATAAAAGGCCACTAGAAGTGGTGGATTTGTATCAACAGCACCAAGGAGCCCCAACATAGCTCACTTGGGCCAGTACCTGCTTTGTCATGATGGCGTCCAAGGCTCCAGCCCAGGCCCAAAACACTAGAGGAAGCTTCAGTGCTCCTACTTTCTGGTTTTTGTTGTTTGTTTGTTTGTTTGTTTTGTTTTGTTTTGTTTTGTTTTGTTTTAACCAGAGTACTGCTCAGCTGGGGATTGAACCTAGGACTTTGGAGCCTCAGGCATGAGAGACTCTTTGCATAACCATTATGCTATCTACTCCTGCCCTTTCTTCCTCTTTCTATTTCGAAACCTCTCCCCAAAGTGGTAAAAACCTGGTGACAACAAAGAAGATACATAAAAATAACATATATAATTGAAATGTTAATGTGAATTTTCATTCTGTGAGTAGAAGCAAACCACATTTTGTGTCTTAGTTCTTGGCTTTCTTTTTTTTAATGGACTTACCATGGAGTTAGAAAGCTAAGTTTTAAGAGCACAGCTTCACATCTCTGTATTGATACATGTATATTAGTATACATGACATTGCACCCATATCACTAAAGTTCTGATTTTGCAATTTTAATGATTTCTATAATATTTAAAAACAGATCATAGAAACATGAAAGAAATATTCCATATAAAAATAATTGCATTTTAATTGATATTAACAGTAATATAATTCATTACATGAAACTAATATATACTCTCAGAAGACATTTTCTACACAAAATATATGAATTTCCCAATAAATTCTTGTAATCTTTAAAATTTTGATCAAAGAAAGCATTTATGTAATAAGTGTTTTTTTTCTCTTTAGAAAAAGATTTATTTAGTAGTAGGAGAGAGAACCAGAGTATCACAGTGGCATATAGGAAACTGAGGAACAAACTTTGGGCCTCACAAAGGGTTTGCAAGTCCTGCCATCTACTGCAGTGCCACCTGCTCAGTCTCAATGAATGCTTCTCCTCATGACTCATTTCTTAACCACTAGGAGGGATTCACTGCAATGAAACACACTGCACTTCTGAGAAAACCAAGTTCTTCACAGAAATCAGGAATACATTTCAATTCCACCTCATTTTCTTTTCCTGGTCCAAAGCTTCCTCATGGCAGTTTTCATCTCTGCATTTCTCAGAGTATAAATCAGGGGGTTCAACATGGGAGTTACAACAGTATAAAACACAGTCAAGGACTTATCAATAGGTAAAGTAGAAGGAGGTCTCACATACATGAAGATACAGGGGACAAAGAATAGAACCACCACAGTAATATGGGAGCCACAGGTGGACAAGGCTTTACGCCTCCCTTCCTGACTGAGATTCTTCAGTGAATACAGAATGACCCCATAGGAGATAAGTAAAAGCATAAAGATCACCACACAAATTGCCCCATCATTGGCAACCACAGTGAGGCCGATAATGTAGGTGTCCGTACAGGCAAGTTTCAATAAGGGATACATGTCACAAATAAAGTGGTCAATGACATTGGGGCCACAAAACGGAAGGTTGTAAACAAACAGAAGTTGAACTACAGCATGTAAAAACCCTCCAACCCAGGCTAACAGCAGCAGAAGCACACACACCCGTTGGTTCATGATGGTCAGATAGTGCAGGGGTTTGCAGATGGCCACATAGCGGTCATACGCCATGACCACCAGGAGTAAAATCTCAGCACCACCAAATAAGTGTCCTATAAAAAGCTGGGTCATGCAGGCTTGGAAGGAAATGGTTTTCTTCTCATACAGTAAGTCTATAATCATATTGGGGGTGACTGTCGTAGAATAGACAGCATCCATGAATGATAAATAACCAAGGAAGAAATACATCGGGGCATCCAGGCTGGGGCTGACCACCACAGTCACCACAATGAGCAAGTTGCCCACCATTGTCACAATGTAGATGAGCAGGAACACAATAAATAGGACTCTCTGGCCCTGGATGCTCTGAGTGAGCCCCAAGAGGACAAACTCAGTCACATTGTTCCTTTGTTCCATAAGTTCTTATGTAAGCCTTATTTTAGCATTCAGGACAAAATTACTTGTAAGTGTAATTATTACTAAGGACTTCTTTAGCTCTTAAGATTTGTTTATTCATTCAATATTTAAGTGTGATGATCAATTATGTTCAGAAAATGTGTAAGAAACAACCCTGCTTAAAATATGACTTCTAATCTCAGAAAATTAATAGACTAATAGAAAGGCAGGTATTAAGATATGCATGTGTGAAAAGAACAAATAAATAAATAAACAAATGGGTTGCTACAACTAACCTTCTACTTGGAGAGTAATACAATTTTACAGATACATAAAAATATCATGAAAGATTAAAATTGATTAAAAATTTAGTAAAAACTTAAACTAGATTTGCCTTACATCTTCAAAGAAGACAATATATGCAGAAAAAGGGTAGGAAAATCTACTTAACTAAGCATCAAAATGCCAAATATTTGTTATTTCACAATTGTTTTTGTCTATTTTGATTTGATATTATCAGGACGCTGCTCAGCCTTGGCATATGGTGGTGCTGGGGTGGTGAAAGACCATTATACTCTCTCCCAGACCCTGCATTTGACAGAAGTTTCAATTAAATATTTAGAAGAAAAGCATAAACACTTTATAGAGGAGATAGACAAAATTTGTCTGATGGGAATGTTTGTATATAGAAGACATACAAGCAGATATTATCTAAAGCAGTCAAAGAACTCTAAGCAATTAACAAATTAAAGACAACCAAGAAAAGTATAGAAAGCAGTAAGTGGTGTAATTTTACATCTAAATAGTCAGTAAGGACATTTCTGAAATGGCCCAACAAACAGAAAAACAGGAACTAAAGACAAGCTTCCTTACTAACTAATGCAGATCTCGACCTCTTGAAAGTTGCTTCATCAAGTTCTTCAGATGCATTATGATTCTTTAATTTTAACAAACTAGCAAATATTAACTCTAGGTCCTATCATTTGAAATTATCATGAAAAATTTGAAATATTTGACCATTAAATTATTCTATTCAAGTTACACTTGAATTTGTTGTTTTTTTAAAAAAAATACCAATATTAGAAAAGACAAATTATCTTGGACCTTTATAATCTGCAAATATCTAAGAGTACTAAAGTCTGAGCCAGCCCCCAAATGTTCCAATATCATGAAGGATCTCAAACACTGTAGATTATAAGAAACACAGAGTGACTTTTAAGCAACTTAATTCTTTATTACTATTATTATTTTTTAATATTTATTTATTCATTTCCTTTTGTTGTCCTTCTTGTAGTTAGTATTGTTGTTGCTACTGATGTCGTTGTTGTTGAATAGGACAGAGAGAAATGGAGAGAGGAGGGGAAGACAGAGAGGGGGAGAGAAAGACAGACACCTGCAGACCTGCTTCATCGCTTTGAAGTCGCTTTGAAGCTACTCCCCTGCAGGTGGAGAGCTGGGGGCTCCTTAAGCGGGTTCTTGCCCTTTGCCACCTGCACTTAACCCGCTGTGCTACCGCCCAACTCCCAAGCAACTTAATTCTTATACCACTAATCTACAAAATATAAATATTTCTATAAACCTATATTAATACTTTCTGGGATACCTGGACAAGGAGAGAGACATTCAATCCGCCTCCTAAGCTAAGGCACCATCTTCTTTGTCCCTTGCACACTGACGCCATCTATGTGAACGCATAGAGTGAGATAATACACACCCAGTCGATGACTCCTTTATTATTTCCAGGTGGCCAGCTCATTAAAACTTGAGGGAAATCTTAATTCCTGGAAAGATGAATTTGCATTTCACATTTGGAGAAAAAAATTATCATATAATCATATAAAATTGTCTTTTACATTACTGAGATCTTTAAAATAAAAATAAAAATCCAACAGCCTTAAAAAGTATAAATAAAAAAGACTCCCAAGTGATCACAGTGGATAGAATATTCCCTTTAAAAATGTCAAATCTACATTTTGAGATGAAGCACTACATTCTTTGTCTCTTTAGTCCCACCTGTGAGTGAGGTCATCTGCTATTTGTTGTTCTCCTTCTTATTTATTGCACTTAATATGATTTCTTCAAGTTATACTGATACTGTAGCAAAAAAAAACATTATTTCTTGAAGATGATTTGGCATAGGAAACAAAGAAATTAAAAATACATGTTGAAATTTTATATATGGTCTGTTGCAACAGACTAGCAGAGTATAAAAATGGAGAGGTAGAAGGGGTAAAGGTGGGGTTTGGCCAGTGATATTAAAAAATTGACAGTTTGATTGAGGGTGCAATGTGCTGATATCTATCATGGGAAAATGTAAAACTGTACATGTGACAACAGTCCGAAAGACCATCATTTCCCTCAATAGAGCAAAGGCAATCAATCAAAAAGAGCCTGCATTCTAGGAGTGAAAAATAAAAACTGGGGGCTGGACAATGCTGCCTCTGGTTGAATCCATAAGGACACATGTTAGGATCCGAGTCCAAGCTTCCAGTTGCCGGGAGGGGGGGGGGGTCACCAGCACTGCAGCTATTCTGCAGCTATTTTTCTTCCTCCCTCCCTATTTCCCCTTTCCCTCCCAATTTCTCTCTGTACAGTTAAAAATATGAACTGGGAGTCAGGCAGGAGTGCATCAGGTTAAGCACACGTGGTGCAAAGCACAAGGAATGGCATAAGGATCCTGGTTTGAGTCCCCGGCTCCCCACCTGCATGGGAGTCGCTTCACAAGTTGTGAAGCAGGTCTGCAGGAGTCTTTCTCTCCCCCTCTCTGTTTTTCCCCTCCTCTCTCCATTTTTCTCTGTTCTTTCCAACAACAATGACATCAGTAATAACTACAACAATACAGGGCAACAAAAGGGAATAAATATTAAAAATATGAACTGAAATATTTACTGAAATGTATATTTTATGTCAATGAAAGTGAGATAACTTTTACAACATTTTTATTATTATTATTATTACCTAACAATTATAATGACCTGTTTTTTTAAAAGATTGCTTGCTTATTTAATTACTTATTTATTATTGGATAAAGACAAAGATATTGAGAAAGATAAGGAGACAGAGAGATAGAGAGACACTTGCATCCCTGCCTCACTACTTGTGAAGCTTTCCACTGCAGGGTCTTGAACCTGGGTCCTCACACACAGTAATGTATGCTCTTTTTTTTTTTTTTGCCTCCAAGGTTATTGCTGGGGCTCAGTGCCTGCACCATGAATTCACTGCTCCTGGAGGCCATTTTCTCCCCATTTTGTTGCCCTTGTTGTGGTTATTATTGTTGTTGTTGATGTCGTTCGTTGTTGGATAGGACAGAGAGAAATGGAGAGAGGAGGGGAAGACAGAGAGGGGGAGAGAAAGATAGACACCTGCAGACCTGCTTCACCGCCTGTGAAGCGACTCCCCTGCAGGTGGGGAGCCGGGGGCTCGAACCGGGATCCTTACGCCGGTCCCTGCGCTTTGCGCCACATGCGCTTAACCCACTGTGCTACCTCCCAACCCCCGTGATGTGTGCTCTTAACCAGGTGTACCACCTGGCCCCTTAACAATCTGTTTTTATCAGGCATAGTTGAATTTTGCCTTACCTGAAACATGGAGAATCATTTCATATAAATTCTTTATTATGCTTTGAGGTCATCAGTCAATTTTCTGAAAATTCCAGCCATGTGAATACCAATCCAGACAAACATGATGTGAGGTCAGGACAAGCACTTTGCCTGCATTTGAGTTGCTGAGTCACTGGCACTGTGCCTTTCCAAAGGTGATTCTTTCTAATTAAATTCACCGGGAACTATCCATGACTCTGATGGTAGGCTTTGCATCTCCAGAGATGCCACCAAGATAATCATCATGTTGAACAAGACTTTCAGAATCATGTTCTCTGGGGACAAAATAACAAAATAAAGACCTGAAGTCAAATCACCAAAAGGGATAAGTCCAGTGGGTAAAAATACCAATTTTAATTTTCTTTTTTTAATCATGATCTTCAGAATTGGCCAATCTGCTAACTATACTACTGTAGGTAACATTCAAACTGACTCCCAGAAGATGTTGACAGTTACAGAGTAACTCCTTAACACTTGATTCTAATGCAAGTAGCACAGAATTTCCCCCTAAAATAAGGGTCTGGAGTTTGACCAGTACTTTCTACACAGTTAGCTAAGAGTACCTGTGTTCAGAAGACAGTAAGAAAAGAGAGTTGTGAGACAATTCCATTTATCTTAATGCGTTTATGGAAAATTCACCAAAATGACCAACAAACTAGATAGTAAAATACTACATTTCAAAAATGTCTTAAAGAATGTTTTTGCAAGTATTAGATAACATAATTTTTTTTAAATAACAAAGACTTTGTATAAAGATGTTGGAGAAGCAACACAGATAAATAAACACAGAAGGCACTGTAGAGTGGAAATAGTTACTAGCCGGGCTGGCTTGCTTCACGGGCGGGTAACAGAGACGCGGAGACAACGGCTGGGCAGGGAAGCTGTATTTTTTTATTCAGGAACAACGATTCACAAACTAAGACAAACTAATCACCAAACAGAACTCTACTGTCTCTTTGCGGCGGCGCAAGCACTTTTTCCTTTTCTGTAACTCGGGAACTCTCCAACTCTGGAACTCTGGAACTCTCGTACTGGGGAACCCTCTGCAACTCTTCCACTGTGGAACTCTCTCTTACTCTGTAACCCTAAAACTCTCCAACTCAGGAACCCCTCTCCAACTCTGGAACTCTCGAACTTAGGAACTCAGGAACTCTGTCACTCTCGAACTCAGGAACCCTCTCCCGGGGTTCCTTCGGGGCGGGGCCAAGCAGGCCCGCGAAATTAACAGGACTGATCCAATTCTCTTGGCGGGGGGGAGGGCTAGAACAAACCAATGTAAAGCATACGACAATTCCCCCTTTTCTTTTTAACTAAATGACTATAGTATCAAGGGTGTGGGGTGAACAGAAACATATATAACAAAAACCAGCATGTTGTCAAGGGAAGGCCTGAGGGGGCCATATCTGAAAAAAAAAACATTTCTTGCCTCTGGGGGGCTAGGGCAATTGCATGGGGGCGGGGAATGGCCTAGAGTCCCACAGGAAGCTGGCTGCAACTTACTTACTATGAAACAAAACTTGTTATTAGCATATCTACTGCACGATCCAACGTTTCTAATAGAGAAGGAATTTTAGACTTTTACATATCAACAACGTCTTTTAACCTTTTGTTACACCCATTTAAGATGGAGACACACCCTAGGTGTGGGCCGGAGAGGAAACCTCAGGCATGAGAATAATTAGCATAAGACAGAAATGCTACAATGAAAATTAATGGAAAAGTAAAGAAAATATTTTCAGAAAGTTAAAGAAAAAATCATTCAGTGTGATAAAGGCTATTTAGAAGCGTCATACAGTGAGAAATTTACTAGTGAGAGATGACTGAGAATATTTCCCCTATGGCCAGAAACATAGACAGATATACATTGTAACTATACATATCCAGTAGCGTGCCAAATGACCTAACCACTGAAATAAAGTAAAAGACAGATAAAGTAAAGGAAAGAAAGAAGTGGGTGGATTAAAACTGTGTATATATGTGTGTATGTGTGTGTATAGCATTGCATATATATATTAAGTCAAAACTAATTTATGGATTACTGGAACTATTGAGTAAATTTATCAGGCTTATAGCATGCATGAAAATATTTTCAATTTCACAAAGAAGCCTTTTCAACTATAAATTATTATGAAAAGACACTAGTAAAATCTAAGTGAATGGACAGATACTTATGCTCATGAGATGGAAGACAGAATGCTGCTAATAATCGTTTCCCTAGATTTCTGTTGAAAAATGAACCATAAAGTATAGCAGAATGTGATTAAAATGTGGACAAATGATTCTTACAAATCAGGACTCTCAGACATACAGAGTAGAATGCTGAGTTCCAAGCATGGGTTGGGTGAAAAATGGAGAAGTCAGTCAAAGAATACAAACATCCATTAAAATATGAATGAACTACTGGAACTTAATAGATAGCAAGGTGTTTCTAGAAAACACTGTATTGTAAGCATGAAAATTTCCAAGAATGATACATCTAAGTATTTCCACTATGAAAAAATTTGGTGGTCACAAATGTGTTTATACATATTAGTATAACGTGCTAATCACTAGAGGATTTATGTATAAGTCAAATCACCAAGGTGTACACCTTAAAAATATAGGGTTATTTTTTCTTATTCATAACTAAAAAAGATTAAAAGGAAAAAAAAGTGACCTTCAATGTCATGGTTTTATTTATTTATTTACTTATTTATTTTGCCATTAGGGTAATTGCTGGGACTCAGTGCCTGCACTATGAATCCAGTTACTGGTGGCCATTTTTCCTTCTTTTTTTAATGACAGAAGCAAACAGTGTCTGGCAAGAGAGGGACAGAAAGAATGAAACATGTGCAGCCTGCTACACTGCTCCTGAAACTCCCCCCAGGAAGTAGAGGGAACCCTGGTCCTCACATACACTGATTTGTACATCTTAAAAGTTACACCACCTGGCCCCATGATTTATATGGCATTCTAGAAAAGGATAGAAATAGATAATGTTTGCCAGTACATGTCCCTAAGGGAGGAGGTGACCACAGAGTACAGGGACAAAGACTGATAACAGAAAGTTATGCATATTGATCTTTTAAAGTTTTATCTAGAATGGAAATATTGACAGGACCATAGGATAAGAGGGGTACAATTCCACACAATTTCCACCACAAGAACTACATATCTCATCCCCTTCCTTGAAAGCTTTCCTACTCTTATCCCACTGGGAGTATGGAACCAGGATCATTATGGGGTGCAGAAGGTAGTAGGTCTAGTTTCCATAATTGCTTCTCCACTGGACATGGATACTGGCAGGTCGATCCATACCTCAACCTGTTTCTATCTTTCCCTAGTAGGGTAGGACCCTGGGGAGGCAGGGCTCCAGGACACATTGGTGGGGTCATCTGCCCAGGGAATTCAGGTTGGCATTGTGGTAGCATCTGGAACCTGGTGGCTGAAAAGAGTTAAGATAGAAAGCAGAACCAATTGTTGACTAATATTGAACCTAAAGGCATGAATATTGTATATGAGATTTGGGGTCTTCATTCTGGAAAAAGCTAGTAGGTCTATTTTAGGTATATTCCAAGGGGCCCATGACTTTACTAGTTTTTTCCTGAGTCTGACAACTAACATGCAGGTGGACCCAAAGCATTGTCTGAGGAGATGGTGTCATAGTTGGAAAGAGAACTAGAAAGCTGGATGGTGGGGGAGGTGCTACGGAGCAGCAACAGCTGTGTTTCTATCCTCTCCTCTCCTCAGTCAACTAGGAACATCTATGGAGACCACCTGGAACTGCAACAAGACAGGACTAGAATGAATTTGGAAACCCACCAAATCACTGGTGAGTGCAGACACGTGTGGCTCCTGGGCAGAGAGGAGCCTAAGGAGAGATCCTGTGGCAAAAGTCCATATCTACTCCACAGTGGCTGGTAACAGTCCGGCAGTTTGCTGGTTGAAGCATCACCTCCAGTCTGTTTTACTAAAAAAAACTGCTGAAGGGTGGAAAGGACTTGTCTAAGGCTCACCAAATACAACTGGGAACCCCTCAGAGGCTGGAGTGGCAGCCAGGAGGCCCTGTGCTGACACTGAGGGGCAGAGAACTGGCCCAGAAACTCAGGTTAAGATCTATACCCTGGTGGGCTAGAGGTGGGGCTGTATAGTGAGAATCTTTCCACACTGTTCTCCTGATGAACTGCAGAGACATGAAGAATAACTGCCACAGAACCCACAGAGTATAAATGGGACTTGTTTGGAAACTCACAAGGCCAAGTACTTTCAGCTTAGTTCTGGCTGCTGGAAGATAGCTGAATTGAGGCTGGGCTTTGTATCCTTGGGGTGTGGGAATCTCTGTGCATAACTATTGTTAGCTCTCCTCCAACCTGATTTATCTCTTGGTAAGGAGTAAGTGATTAAGCTAAGAAGCCTACTTATAGTTTAAAACCCCTCAGGCTCCCATAGCCTACAAGGAAGAAAAAGAACAAAAGAGGTTTTAACAGCCACTGTGCTTCAACTCAGGGATTGAGATAATATTGAAACAACTGTTAATTTCTAAAAGTATGAACTCTTTAAGTACCTTACTCAGACACAGGTCAGTCCAGGCAAGAGTGATCAGTAATTTGGAAAGCACTGAGAAAGGGACCTCATAACACACTATATAGAATGTTTAAACCAAGAAGAAATGAACCAGGACAACGTTCCAGCCAAAAGTCCCTTAAAGGTTGAAGCACAGAGGTCAAGATCCAAATGCTAGCTAAGGAATTAAACACAGGAGTGAGGAAAGTTTGCAAGTATAATCATCAGAGATGGGGAGACAACAAATGAGACTCTGGAAGAAAACACTAATTATCTCAAGGTAATCAGAGAGCTGAAAGTTGAAATAGCTGAGCTAAGAACACAACTAGCTTAACAAGCTAAAACAGTATCAGAAAAGGATAACAAAATAGCAGAACTACAGAAAACAGCAGAAAAGAGAGAGAATAGAATAAATGAGTGTGAAAACAGAATTAGCAAGGTCAAGGATGGATTACAGAAAACTAAGAAAGAAATAAGACATCTAAAAAATATATTAAAAGCTACTTAAAATAACAACAGAGACATATGGAATGTCTTCAAAAGAAATAATATGGAGGGGGGATAAATAATTTGGGAGTCGGGTTAAGCACAGGTTAAGCGCAGGTGGCACAAAGCACAAGGACCGTCATGAGGATCCCGGTTCGAGCCCTGAATCCCCACCTGCAGGGAAGTCGCTTCACAAGCGGTGAAGCAGGTCTGTAGGTGTCTATCTTTCTCTCCCCCTCTCTGTCTTCCCCACCTCTCTCCATTTCTCTCTGTCCTATCCAACAACTACGACAACAATAATAACTACAACAATAAAACAACAAGGGCAACAAAAGGGAATAAATAAATAAATAAAATAAATATTAAAAAAAGAAATAATATACACATTATTGGCTTACTGGAGGAAGAAAGAGAGGGAGGGGAAGAAAGCATTCTACAGGACATAATAGCTAAGAACTTCTCTAGTCTATACAGCATAAAAGACATAAAGGTTTGGGAGTCAGGCAGTAGCACAGCAGGTTAAGTGCATGTGGCACAAGGCACAAGGACTGGCCTAAGGATTTGGTTCAAGCCCCGGCTACCCACCTGCAAGGGAGTTGCTTCACATGTGAAGCAGGTCTGCAGGTGTCTAACTTTCTCTCCGCCTTTCTGTCTTCCCCTCCTCTTTCCATTTCTCTCTGTCCTATCCAACAACAATGACATCAATAACAACAACAATAACAACAACAACAATAAAAAACAAGGACAACAAAAGGGAAAATAAATAAATTATATATATATATATATATATATATTTTTTTTTTTAAAAAGACATAAAGGTTCAAAAAGCCCAGAGGGTCCCAAACAGAATTAACCCAGATTAAAGAAACCATGATACATCATATTTAGAATGTAAAGGAAGAAAGATAGAGAATGGCAAGATATCTATCGAGTGCTCAATGATTAAGGATTTCAACCAAGACTACTGTATTCTGGTAGACTATCATTTAGCCTAGTAGAAGCATAAAAACCTTCTCAGACAAGCAACAGTTGAAAGAATCAACTATCACCAAGCCTGCCCTGAAAGAAGTTCTGAAAGGTCCACATAGTCACACCACCATAAGTATATCACATATCACAACACTCTAAAAATCTACAAGAATGGCATTAAAATATCTTCAATCTTTGATATCAATAAATGTTAATGGCCTGAATTCACCTATTAAAAGGTACAGAGTAGGAAGATGGATCAGAAAATATAAGCCAACTATATGCTGTCTAGAGGAAACCCACCTAACTCAACAAGACAAAGAGCCTCAACGTGAAAGGATGGTAATAGAAGCCAATGGGCCACAAAAAATGGCAGGAATAGCTATTCTCATGTCTGACATGATATCTGTTTAAAATAAATAAAATTTGAAAAGATAGGGATGGAGACTACTTAATTCTCAGATGATCAGTCAATCAAGAGGACTTAATAATTATTAACATCTATGCACCCAATGAGAAGCCATCTAAATACATCAAAAATCTAATGAAAAAGCTACAGCAATATATTAACAGCAACAAAGTCATAGTAGGGGAATTGAACACCCCAGTCTCTCAACTTGACAGATCATCCAGGCAGAAAATCAATAAAGACATAAGGGAGCTAAATGAGGAGATAGATAAATTAGTACTATTGGACATTTTCAGAATCATTCACCCCAAGAAACTGGAATACACATTCTACTCAAGTTCACATGCGTCATTCTGAAGGATAGACCATATGTTAGGCCACAAAGACAGCATCGGCAAATTCAAGAGCATTGAAATCATCCCAAGTATTTTCTCAGACCACAGTAGAATTAAACTAACACTTAACAATCAACAAAAGATTAGTAATAGTCCCAAAATGTGGAAGCTCAAAATGTTTCGAGAGTTCAATGAAAATGAAGACACAAGGTATCAAAATATTGGGGACACAGCTAAGAAAGTACTGAGAGGGAAGTTCATAGTGATGCAAGCACACAGTAGGAAACAAGAAAAAGCTCAAATAAACAACCTGATTGCACATCTTAAAGACCTAGAAGAAGAAGAACAAAGGAACCCTAGAGCAACCAGAAGGACTGGAATAACTAAAGTTAGAGCAGAAATAAAGTAACATTGAAAATAAGAAAACCATACAAAAGATCAATGAAAGTAAATTCTGGCTCTTTGAAAGAGTGAACAAAATCAGCACACCTTTAGCCAGACTCACAAAACAAAAAAGGGAAATTACCCAAATAAATCGGATTGTAAATGAAAGAGGTGATATCACAACAGACACCACAGAATTTCAACATATCATGTGAGGCTTCTATGAACAACTATCTTCCACCAAGCTAGAGAACCTGGAAGAAACTGATGATTTCCTAGATACCTACCAGCTTCCAAAATTAAATAAAGAGGAACTAGATAATATGAACAGGCCCATCACAGCCAATGAAATTGAAATAGTTATAAAAAACCTTCCCAAGAATAAAAGTCCAGGACCTGATGGTTTTACAAACAAATTCTACAAAACCTTTAAGGAAGAGTTAATACCTCTACTTTTAAAAGTCTTCCAGAAAATTGAAGACACTGGAATACTCCCTTCCAGCTTCTATGAAGCCAACATCACTCTGATACCAAAAGCAGAAAAGAGACACAACCATAAAAGAAAACTATGATGAGCATAGTCACTAAAAACTATGATGAACATAGTCGCTAAAATATTGAACAAAATTCTAGCCAACTGGATACAGGAGTATATTGAAAAGATTTTTCATCATGACCAAGTGGGGTTTATCCCAGGGATGCAAGGGTGGTTTAATATATGTAAATCAATCAACGTGATCCACTACATCAACAAAAACAAGACCAAAAACCATATGGTTATATCAATAGATGCAGAGAAAGTCTTTGACAAAATCCAACATCCCTTTTGTGATCAAAAAGCTACAAAAAATAGGAATATATGGAAAATTCCTAAGGGAGTGAAGTCTTTATATAGCAAAACTACAGCCAACATCATACTCAAGGTGAAAAACTGGAAGCATTTCCCCTCAGATCAGGTACTAGACAGAGCTGCCCACTATCACCTTTACTATTCAACACAGTGTTGAAAGTTCTTGCCATAGCAATCAGTCAGGAGTAAGTAATTAAAGGAATACAGATTGAAAGAGAAAATGTCAGACTCTCCCTATTTGCAGACAACATGATTGCATACATAGAAAACCTAAAGAATCCAGCAAGAAGCTTTTGGAAATCATGAGGCAATACAGTAAGGTGTCAGTTTACAAAATTAACATTCAAAAGTCAGTGGCATTCCTCTATGCAAACACTAAGTTAGAAGAAGTTGAAATCCAGAAATCAATTCCTTTTACTATAGTAACAAAAACAATAAAATATCTAGGAATAAACTTAACCAAAGTAATGAAAGACTTCTAAACTGAAAATTATGACTTGCACTTATTTTACATTCCCACCCACCAGCAATTTAAAAAGGTTTCTTTCTTTCTTTTCTCTTCTTTTCTTTCTTTCTTTCTTTCTTTCTTTCTTTCTTTCTTTCTTTCTTTCTTTCCTCTCTCTTTCTTTCTTTCTTTTTTTCTTTTTCTCTTTCTTTCTTTCTTTCTTTCTTTATTGGGGGATGAATGTTTCACATTCAGCAGTAAATACAATAGTTTGTACATGCATAACATTTCTCAGTTTTCTATACAGTACAACCCCCACTAGGTGCTCTGCCATCAGTTCCAGGAACTGAACTCCCCACCATCCACCCACTAGTCTTTTACTTTAGTGCAACACACCAACTCCATTCCAAGTTCTGCTTAGTGTTTTCTCTTCTGATGTTGTTTTCCAACTTCTTTCTGTGAGGGAGATCATTCCATACTCATCTTTCTGTTTCTGATTTATCTCACTTAACATGATTTCTTCAAGCTCCATCCAAGATGGGCTGAAAACAGTGAAATCACCATTTTTAACAGATGAGTAGTATTCCATGGTGTATAGACCACAACTTGATCAGCCATTCATCTGTTGTTGGACGCTTGGGTTGATCCCAGGTTTTGGCTATTACAGATTGTACTGCTATGAGCATAGTCATACATCAGTCTTTTTTGGATGGGTGTGTTTGGTTCCTTAGGATATATCCCCAGAAGAGGAATTGCAGGGTCATAGGGTAGGTGTCCATTTCTAGCCATTTGAAAGTTCTCTGGAATGCTGTCCACAGGGGTTGAACTAATTTACATTCCCACTAGCACAGCAGGAGGGTTCCTTGTCTGCACAGCCTCTCTAGAATTTGTTGCTACTTTTTCTGATGTATGACATTTTCACAGGCATGAAGTGGTATCTCATTATTGTCTTTATTTGCATTTCTCTGACAATCAATGACTTAGAGCATTTTCTCATGTTTCTCAACCTTTTGGATCTCTTCTATGTTGAATATTCTCTCAACGTCCTCTCTCCATTTTTTGGATGGGATCATTTATTTTCTTGTTGTTGAGTTTGGTGGGCTCTTTATATATTTTGGTTATTAGCCTCTTGTCTGATGAATGGCATGGGAAGATCTTCTCCCATTCTGTGAATGATCTCTTTATTTGGGTATTGGTTTCTTTTGCTGTACAGAAGCTTTTTGATTTGGTGTAGTCCCATTAGTTTGTTTTTAATTTAGTCTTCTGTGTAATTGGACTAATTTCATTTAAGATGTCTTCAAAATTTACACGGAAAAGATTTCTTCCAATGTTTTCCTTTAAGTATATGATAGTTTCTAGTCTAACATCCATTTAAATCCTTTATCTATTTGGAATTTACTTTTGTGTTTGGTGAAATATATTAGCTCAGCTTCATTTTTCTGCATGTTACAACCTCATTTTTCCAACACCATTTGTTGAAGAGACTCTACTTTCCCTATTTAATTGTCTAACAACTTTGTCAAAGATTAGATATCCATAGCTGTGTGGGCTTAATTTTGGGCTCTCAATTCTATTCCACTGGTCATTGTGTCTATCCATGCTCCAATGCCAAGCAGTTTTTATGACAATGGCCCTATAATACAATTTGAGAACTGGGAGTGTGATGTCTCCAGTTCTGTTCTTTCTTTTCAAGACTGTTTTGGCAATTCTAGGTCTTTTCTGGTTCCAGATAAATATTTATAGCATTTGTTCTATTCTCCTAAAATATGTGGTTGGGATCTTGATGGTAAAGCATTAAATTTGTATATGGCTCTGAGTAGTATATGCATTTGAATGATGTTAATTCTTCTAACCATGAACACAGACTAGCTTTCCATTTCTTTGTATCGTTTTCTATTTCTTTGAGTAGTTACTCATAATTATCAGTATACAATTCTTTCACTTCTTTGGTTAGACTTATTCCTAGATATTTTATGTTTTTGTTGCTATAATAAAAGGAATTGATTTCTTGTTTTCTTCTTCCAACTTAGTGTTTCATAACGGAATGACACTGACTTGTAAAAGGTTGTTTTTTTTTTTTTAACTCACAACCACTTCAAAATTTGATGTTACTGTCCTTTCTGATGCATGACATTCTCACAGGATGTGGTATTTCAGTGTTGTCTTTTGCTGAGCTAGCAATGCGGGTGGGAGAGAGGATACAGGAACTAGTAGCGGCATGGTAATACAATTCTTTATTCACACGGGAACACCCCAGAGTTGGGTGTGAGCACAGCGGGTTAAGCCAAGTGGCACCAACTACAATGGCCGCCTCCTGTTC
The DNA here is from genome assembly GCF_950295315.1 of Erinaceus europaeus. Taxonomy (NCBI): domain Eukaryota; kingdom Metazoa; phylum Chordata; class Mammalia; order Eulipotyphla; family Erinaceidae; genus Erinaceus; species Erinaceus europaeus. Next base: position 13,334,692 of record NC_080178.1, read on the forward strand.
TACACACCAGCCCTTCTCCAGGTCAGGATACAGGATAGAAAAGAGAGCGAAACTAGGAACAGAAGTGGATTTTATGGGATAAGACCAGAAGTGGCAAGTTGGGAACAGAGATGGCTAGGAAAAGGGGTTGAGAAGTGGCAAGTTGGGAACAGAGATGGCTAGGAAAAGGCATGCTGGGAAGGTGGAAGCATCCATAGCAACTGTTGCAATGGCTTTAACTGGTGGGATTAATATACCCTGCAGGCAGGGCAGGTCTTGATGTTGAAAGAAGATAGACCAGGCAAAACAATGATTATGTAAAAAGGCCATACTATCAGCAATGCAGCATGGAACAGGGGGAGCTGGTTTAATGCCCGACAGTCTTTGAGTATTTTTTCATATGTTGGTAGGGCCTTTCAATCTCTTATTTGGTGAATATTCTGTCCATATCCTCTCCCTCCTCACTTTTCAATGTTTTCTTGATTTTTGTTTTTCTATTGATGAATTTGTAAGTTCTTTGAATATGTTGATTATAAATCTTTTGTCTGATGTATAGCAAAGATCTCCCATTCCTTAAAAGTCTACTTGGGAGGTTTTTTTTGTTGTTGTTGTTGTAAACATCAATTTGATGTAGTCTCACTGGTTTATTTTTGGTTATATTCTATGTGAATGCACTTGACTCACTGAAGACACTTGTAAATGTTATACCAAAGACTTCTGCCAATGTTTTCCTATAAAGTTTTCTGTTTAACATCAAATTCCTTTTTAATTTTTTGTTATTATCTTTACTTATTTATTGTGCAGAGATAGTCAGAAATCAAGAGATGAGGGGGAGAGACACCTGAAGCACTGTCAACACTGAAAAAGCTTCCCCCCTGCAGGTGGGACTAGGGGCTCAAAGTTGGGTGCCTGTGCATTCAATCACCTGAGACAATATTCAAATTCTTTTTTTTTCTTTTTTATTTAAGAAAGGATTAATGAACAAAACCATAGGGTAGGAGGGGAACAACTCCACACAATTCCCACCACCCAATCTCCATATCCCACCCACTCCCCTGATAGCTTTCCCATTCTCTACCCCTCTGGGAGCATGGACCAGGGTCATTGTGAGTTGTAGAAGGTGGAAGGTCTGGCTTCTGTAATTGCTTCCCCGCTGAACATGGGCGTTGACTGGTCGGTCCATACTCCCAGTCTGCCTCTCTCTTTCCCTAGTAGAGTGGGTCTCTGGGGAAGCTGAGCTCCAGGACACATTGGTGGGGTCTTCAGTCCAGGGAAGCATGGCCAGCATCCTGATGACATCTGGAACCTGGTTACTGAAAAGAGTTAACATACAAAGCTAAACAAATTGTTGAGCAGCCATGGACCCAAAGCTTGGAATAGTGGAAAGGAAATGTTAGGGGGATAATCAGTGCAAACTGTAGTGTACTTCTGCTTTCAGGTATATATTTTGCAGTAGTTTACAGATACGTGTGAACATATGCTCTCTCTTACAGAAACTGGTGTATATCTAGGTTTTGGAACTTTGTTAGAAAGTGAACCACCTGAGATGGAATTAGAATATACTATGAAAGGAAAGGTCTCACCCAAGCAATGCAGCTGAAGGGTTGTCATTCCACACATGAAGTCTCTGGACACAATCTGAAGTGAAGCATGTTGAGGTGGCAATCATTGTGTTGGTTAGGTTGTGATCCGCAGATGCAATATTATTTGATATGGATTGGGAGAGGCATATGGGAAAGTAGGCCCTATCCAAGGGTTCCAGGACAAGGGAAGTAGAGGCTCTATAGTGGAGATGTGAGGTTCCTGCTGTCTTAGGGTTCAAAAAGACAATCGATAGTTAATATTATCATCACATTATTTGGTAATTGGGTTAAATTTGAAAAGTCCTTTTGTTAGGGTTTGCTGTACAGTACGCAATATCTTGTATATAGCTGTGCTACTGGTTGCTTCTGATCTACATGGTCTAGGCTTTTGAGAGAGAACCAGCCTTGCATTCCTGGGATGAATCCCACTTGGTCATGATGAACAATCTTTTTGATATGTTGCTGTATCCGGCTGGCCAAGATCTTGTTTAATATTTTGGCATCTATGTTCATCAGAGATATTGGTCTGTAGTTTTCCTTTTTTGTTCTGTCCCTATCAGCTTTTGGTATCAGGGTGATGTTGGCTTCATAGAAGGTGGAAGGGAGTATTACTGTTTATTCAATCTTATGGAAAAGCTTAAGAAGTATCGGTACTAACGGTTTCCTAAAAGTTTTGTAGAATTCGTTTGTGAAGCAAGCCTTCTGGTCCAGGACTTTTGTTGTTGGGGAGATTCTTAATAACAGTTTCAATTTCTTTGTTTATGATTGGTGCATTTAGATTTTGTAGTTCTTGGTTCAGTTTTGGAAGGGCATATGCTTCTAGGAATTGTTCCATTTCTTCCAGATTCTCTAGCTTGGTGGCGTATAGTTCTTTATAGAAGTTTTGCAGGATTCTCTGGATTTTTGTGGTGTCAATTGTGATATCTCCTGCATCGTTTACAATTCTATTAATTTGAGTCTTCTCTCTTTTTTGTTTGGTGTGTCTGGCTAGGGGTTTGTCAATTTTGTTTAATCTTTCACTATTGATGTATTTTTGAAATTCTTTCAGTAAGAGCTTGACGTATTTAGATGGTCCCTCATTGGGTGCATAGATGCTAATGATTATTAAGTCTTCTTGGCTGACTGATCCTCTAATTATTATGTAATGTCCTTGCCTATCTTTTATTACTTTATTTAATTTAAAATCTATCATGTCTGAGATGATAATGGCTGTTCCTGCCCTTTTTTGTGGTCTGTTAGCCGGTATGATAGTTTTCCATCCTTTCACTGTAAGTCTGTGTTTATCTTGTTGTGACAGATGGGATTCTTGCAAGCAGCATATGGTTGGATTATGTTTTCTGATCCATCCCCCAACTCTGAGCCTTTTGATGGGTGAGTTTAAGTAATTGAAATTTATTGATATTATGGATTTAATGTATTGTAGTGCCATTGTTCAAAAAAAACCAATTTTTTTGTTTGCTCTGATATATTGCCAGTATTATAGTGATGTTCTTGTTTATAAGAGGTCTTTTAGAACCTTTTTCAGGGCCGGTTTGGTGATGGTTGCCTCCTTTAACTGTTGTTTGTCTAAGAAGGTTTTGATCCCTCCATCTAGGTTGAATGAAAGTCTAGCAGGATATATTATCCTTGGTTGAAACCCTTTTTCATTCAGGGCTCGATAGACATCTTGCCATTGTCTTCTGGATTTTAGAGTTTGAGTGGAGAAATCTGCAGATAATCTTATGGGTTTTCCCTTGTATGTGACTTTTTGTTTCTCTCTTGCAGCCTTTAGGATCCTTTCTTTATCCTTACTTCTTCTCATTGTGACAATGATGTGTCTTGGTGTCTTCAGGTCTGGGTTGATTCTGTTTGGCACTCTGTGGGCCTCTTGAATCTTGATGTCCTTTCTGTTATTCAGATCTGAGAAGTTTTCTTCTATTATTTCCTCTAGAATGTTTGCTTCCCCTTCCTCTCTTTCTTCCTCTGGCAGGCCAATTATGCGAATGTTACTTCTTTTGAGATCATCCCATATGTCTCTGTTGTTGTTTTCAGTGTCTCTCAATCTCTTTTTAAGCTCTTTCACCTCTTTCTTCGTTTTATCTTACTCATCCTCTGACTAATTCTGTTTTCTGCTTCTGCTAGTCTGATTTCCCTTGCCTCAGCTTCTTTCTTCATTACATCTATTTCAGCTTTCAGTTCTCTAATTGCCTCAAAATAATCAGTATTTTCCTTGGGGGTCTCAACTGATGTTTCCCTAATACTGCCATTCTTTTCCTCCAATGTTGTTTTCATTTCTGTGATTACTAAGTTTATTATTGCTTGCATACTTTTCTTATCTATGGTGACTTCTGGCTGATTTGTAGTTTCTTCTGGGCTCTTGTCTTCATTCATTGGAGTAGCAGTTTTATTTGTTTTTGATCTACGCATTCTTTTGATTTATGTGTTTCTTTTTTTTATGCTCTGTTGTTCCTTAGTTGTTGTGTCTTGAGTACAAGCAACACTGTACTAAATACCTTTATGACAATTGCACTCACCAACCTCAGGAATTACAGTAGCAACTGAAGCAAGTATTGAAGCAGTTTAATCATTACCAGTTAGCCAAACAATTTCTCCAGTCCGTGAAAAAATAGTAACCAAATCCCAGTGAAGAAGAAAGAGAAAAGAAAGAAGGGATAGCAAGAACAGACAGTTATGCAAATCTACTATCCGCTGTATATTCTATTGGTCACAAGAGGGGAAAGGGAACTAGAGCAGAGATACATACACAGAGAGTCCACTCTGAGTCATATTTCTTCCCCAAAATAATTTACAAATTCAGAAAGGCAAAGAAGAAGGAAGGAAGAAGTGTATGATAAGATAACAAAAAAAGAAAAGAAAAAGAAAAAAGAGACAAGTGAGAGAACAGGGAAAAGATAAGAAAAAGAGCTGTAATTAAAGAGCAGTGAAAGGAAAGGTTGTTTTTTGATTACTTTATTTTTAATTTAATTTAATTTGATTTTTTTAATTAGCTAGGAGGAGAAGGGAGGGCAGAGTCTGTAGAGGAGGTAGGAGTAAGGAGACAAGTTCCTCCCACAAAAGATAAGATGCCCACTACACTAGCAATGAAAGATACCCTAAGAGTTAATTCTGATCAACCTAAAGGGGGTGAAGATATATGCCTTTATATAATATTAATAATAAAATAGAACAGGGTAGAAAAAAGATTACCTCAAACCTAGTGATCAGAGGCAGCTGATTGTTAAGAATGAGAAAAAAACAAAACCTCAGGACTAGACAAGGATAGCTGAAATAGACAGTTATGCAAATCTACTATCTGCTGTATATTCTAGGGGTGGCTAAAGGAGAAAGGGAAGTTGAGCAGACACTAGCAGTGAGAGTCCAAACTGATTCAGAATTCTTCCCCAAAATAAAAAAAATTTAAAAAAAAATTAAAAAAAAAAGAATTGAGAGGGAAGGGGGAGATGGAGAGGGAGAGAGAGAGAGAGGGAGGGAGAGGGAGAGAGAGAGAGACTTGCAGCATTACTTTGCATGGTAATGTGTGTTCTCAACCAGTCATACCACCCACCCAGCTCCCTTAAATGTTTTCTTACTTTCTATGGGAACACAGCAGATGCTGATAATGACTCAATGACCCTGAGGGGGACACTAGTACCATAGAAAGTACTGGCAAAAGGCCAGGCACACCTGGTTGAGAGTACATGTTACAGTGTGGAAAGATCTGGGTTCGAGCCCCCAGTCTGAGCCCCTGCAGGGGGAAAACTTTGCAAGTGGTAAAGCAGGGCTGCAGGTGTCTCTTTGTTTCTCTCCCTCTCTCTCTCCCTCTTTCCTCTCCATTTCTAACTTTTTCTATCCAATAAATAAAGATAATTAAAAAAAAAATTCTTCCCCAAAATATTTCCCAAATGTGTATCAGTGAATTCAAAAAAGCACACTGTTTGGTGGTGTGGGGGCTGGGGCCTGTGGCTTTGGAAGCTGTAGGATTAAGGAAGAAAGGATGACAAGAATGAGAAAGAGAAAAAAGAAAAAGATAAGAAAAAGAACAGTCATAAAAGAGCAATGAAAGGAGTTATTTATTTATTTATTTATTTTTAATTATTTAATTAGCTATGCGGGGTGAGCTTGGTGGGGGGGGTTGGCTACCTAGAAAGAAAAAAGGGCAGAGGTTTCAGAAGGGTATACACTTAGAATGAATGATACTCCCTGGTGGGACAGGAATTTGGTAAAGACAGAAGCTCAGCAGGGGAGCCTGCTAGGAGCTGATCTCCAGGTACTGGTTATGGGGGGGGGGGGAAGGTGTGCTTAATAATTAAAAGGAAAGAATTTTTTTCCCCTTTTTTCCTACTCTATTTCTTAACCCAAATTAAGTTATAGTCACCTCCTTGGTGTCACCACTAGGACCCCTTATTGAGTGGCATACTAAAGGCAGAAAATCCTACAGTTTCCAGAAGACATGGTCAGAGCTCAAGCCACTAGCAGCTTCTCAGTCCACCATCTTCCGGTAACCCCCCTGTTTAATCTTTCAAAGAACCAACATTTGGCTTCATTGATCTTTTGTATTGTTCTTTTATTTTCGATGTTGTTTATTTCTGCTCTAATTTTAGTGATTTCTGTCCTCCTGGTTCTTTAGGGTTCCTTGTTCCTCTTCCTCTAAGTTCTTGAGGTGTGCAATAAGGTCGTTCATTTGAGCTTTTTCTTGTTGTTTAATATGTGATTGTATGGCTATAAGTTTCCCTCTCAGTACTGCTTTAGCTGTGTCCCAAATATTTTGATAGGTTGTGTAATTCAAATTCTTAATACATTTAGAGTTTACTTTTGTGAAGGGTGAGATGATGTGGTTCAGTTTCATTCTTCTGAATGTTTCAATCCATTTCTCCCAAGACAATTTGTTAAAGAGACTCTCCTTTCTCCATTTAATATTTTGGGTGCCTTTATCAAAAGTTAGATATCCATAAATGTGGGGTCTTATTTCTGGGATCTTAACTCTATTTCACTGGCCACTGTATTTTTGTTCCAGTACCAGGCAGTATTTATTATAATATAATTTTAGATCTGGAGGTGTAATGCTTCCAGTTTGTTCTTTTTTTCTTAGGATTGCTTTGGTGCATCTAGTTACTTTCTGATTTCAGATAAATTTTGTTTTTTTCTCTTAAAGAAATTTGGACCTTAAGGGATAGAAATGGACCTACCAAAAAGGATGACAGAGGACCTAGTGTGGGTTGTATTGTTATATGGAAAACTGGGGAATGTTATGCATGTACAAACTATTGTATTTACTGTCGAATGTAAAACATCAGTTCCCCAAAAAATAAATTAAAAAAAAAGAAATGGACCTACCCTATCTGTAAATTCATCTTTTAGGGATATTTCCCGAGGAAACAAATACACTCATTCAAACAAATCTTGTATATTTATACTGATACCCATATAATTTATAATAGCCCAAATCTGGAAGCAACCTAAGTATCCAAAACAGATGAGTGGCTAAGAAAGTCATTATATATATATATATATATATATATATATATATATATATATATACTATTCAGCTATTAAGAATGAAATCACCTTTTTCACATCATCTTGAATTGAGCATAAAGGAATTAGATAGAGATTAAACAGAAAGAAATGGATGAATATGAAATGACCTAACTCATGGAAATAATTTGAGAAACAATACCAGAAAGGGGAGGATAGGAAAATTTGGACTAGTTTGGAGTATTGCAAAGAAAAGGACTCTGGGTAAGGAGGACAATGAGAGCAGTGAAGAGGGGTATTCATTTCCTGGTACCTAATTTTGGGGATGTGAGAGTCTTGTAGGCATCTATCTTGGTGAGATGAGAAATTGTATCCATAGATCAACAACTGTATTGTGATCCATTAACCTACCAACATTTTTTTAAAAAGGATAGAAACTAGCATAAGACTGGGTGTGTAAAGAAAATATGTCTACATTTCTGTTAGGAACATAAATTATTAAGCTCCTAAGCGAAACAGTCTAGATATTCTTTAACATGTTAAAAATAAACATAGACTTGAGGAAGACTGATACTGCAATAAGTGCATCCTGAAATGTTCCCAGCTGTGATCATGAACTACAAGCTCAGAGGAACAGGGATTCGGAGGTTACACAAGTCTCTATTCTAAATATAAATATATGAGCCCTGGGTCAGGTGGATGGGGTAAACAGTTAATTTTTTTTTCTGTAGGATTCAGAGCTACTCTCTGTCCTGATCTAACGTTCTAGATCCATTTTCAAGTTTGACACCAAAACTCAGACAATATTTTTGTCCAACTCCATTTTAGTTATCAAACTCAAGAAAAATCTACATTAGTCCTCAGCCCCTACAAACATACATAAAATAGACATCCTCACTTCTTTCCACCCTAAAATATTTATTGCTATCTGCTCTATCTCTACTTTTTGGTTCCTCTCCTATTTTACAATTTACCACCTTTTAGCCACCAAGTAGTAGATATTATCACCATTCCATCCTCACTTCTCTCAGCAGACAACTTCACAAATATGTCCAGGAACCTCACCTCTCCAGAGCCCTATCCACTAGGGAAAGATAGAAACAGGCTGGGGGTATTGATTGACTGGCCAGTGCCCATTTCCAGAGAGAAGCAATTACGGAAGCCATACCTCTCACTTCTGCATCCCCAAAAGAATTTTGGTCTATGTTTCCAGCTGGAGATAACTGATAGGGGAAGGTGACCAGAGGGCTCTAAACCCCAATTCCATCAAGACCCAGAGAGAGAAGAGGGAAAAGGATGGTACATAGGAAGTAGTAATAGAAATATAGGTATTACTTGGAAAGGAAGAAAATCTGGGTCCATGGGGAAAATGGGCAAACATATAGTCATAGAAATAATAAAAATCCCTACCAACATAGGAAAAAATACTCAAAGACAACACTGAAATACCACATCATTCCTGTGAGAATGTCATGCATCAGAAAGGACAGTAACATCAAATTTTGAAGAGGTTGTGAGTAAAAAAAAAACAACCTTTTACAAGTCAGTGTCATTCCGTTATGAAACACTAAGTTGGAAGAAGAAGAAAACCAGAAATCAATTCCTTTTATTATAGCAACAAAAACATAAGATATCTAGGAATAAATCTAACCAAAGAAGTTAAAGAATTGTATACTGGTAATTATGAGTGACTACTCAAAAAATAGAAAAAGATACAAAGAAATGGAAAGCTAGTCCATGTTCATGAGTTAGAAGAATTAACATCATTAAAATGAATATACTACTCAGAACCATGTACAAATTTAATGCAATACCATCAAGATCCCAACCACATATTTTAGGAGAATAGAACAAATGCTATAAATATTTATCTGGAACCAGAAAAGACCTAGAATTGCCAAAACAGTCTTGAGAAGAAAGAACAGAACTGGAGGCATCATACTCCCAGTTCTCAAATTGTATTATAGGGCCATTTTCATAAAAACTGCTTGGCACTGGAACATGAATAGACACACTGACCAGTGGAATAGAACTGAGAGCCCAAAATTAAGCCCACACACATATGGACATCTAATCTTTGACAAAGGTGCCAGACAATTAAATGGGGAAAGCAGAGTCTCATAAAACTAGTTAAATAAATAACCAATACAATAAGGGTACAGGATATAATCTGCTGGTAGTACACCACATCCAGTTTAATCTGCAGCACCATGAAATGCCACTGTTGAGATCAGTGATCTCGTTTCTTTTTATAATATCTATTTATTAGATAGAGACAGAGAGACACTGAGATGATGAAAGGGGCACAGAGGAGAGAGAATGAGAGACACCTGCAGCACTGCTGCACCTCTTGTGGACCTCTCCACACCCCACAGGTGAGGTCTGGGGATTTGGACCTGGGTCCTCAGCACAGTAATATATGTGCTCAATTGAGTGTAACATCACCATTCACCATCTCTCATTTTTATGAAAACTATATATAGATAAATCAGCCATTTGTCAGTTCTATGACTCTAGGTAAGTTATTTCAATATTTCAGAAGTTAGTTACCTATTCTGGAAAGAGGAATAATTGCAGTTATTCCATAGGTCTCTCGTAAAGACAAAAATAAGAAAAGCTGCTCAGTAATTTCATCCATTTTATATCCAGTGTCTTTCATTTAACCTCACACTTCTGAGTATTCTTCATAGTCTCTAGTATGATATCAACGTACTGAATGATAAACATAGCGCAGAGGCTCCAAACTAGATAGACAAATTACAAACTGATGAGGACAACAATAGTTAATCAACAAACTAACAAAATAGACATTATCCTGTGTACTTTGAACATATTATCTAACCTAATGCATACATTCACGCTGTGAAATAAGTACTATCTTGCTACTATATTTAAGAGCTGACATTAAATAAGACTCTGGTGTTGAGATATGTATGCTGTCTTGCATTAGCTAGTGAGAAAAGCCAGAGGGAGAAGAGTAAATACTGGATGATCCCATTTATAGGTAGTATTTAAGAAAAATGGAGTGGGGGGAGGCACAGGGTGAAGCTTGGCCTGAACTGGATGTTACAACAAAGCAGTCAAGCAAAGAATTCTGGACTAGGGGGATATGGACGCGTGTACCAAGCATCCAGTACACAGTACACACTGGTGAAGAGGCATTCAGGTTGGTAGCAGGAGAGGTGTGCAGACACCTATCACAGGAAGGTAAGAGATTGTGCCAACGTGTTAACAAATATACTGTAAATCACTAATTCTTTAATAAAATGATAAAAATATACAAAAATAAAACATATATAACTCTCTTGACTACATAATTCTAAGTGCTTCCACATCTCAAACTCTGATGCTTACAAAATTTTCTGATGAGCTCCAGTGGCACAATCAGTTAGCGCACAGTGCTTATAAAAATTTTTTAATAACAGCCCTAAAAGTCTATATACAACCGTGTAAACTTTATGGGAAAATATATGAAATGATGTTGGTCTTATAGGAAGCTAACTCCTTCACTATGACAAACAGTTAAGTCTAGATGCTGAAAAAAAGAAACTTTTGCTAGTTCAAGAAAAAAATATCAATCAGCCCAAATCTGATCTAGTCTATACTAGAACACACACACACACACACACACACACACACACACACACACCAGATATATGTTTAGTTTTAAAGACAAAGATATATTACAATAAATACTTAAGAGAAAAAGGGAAATAGCATAGTAGGATGGCTTTTACAATCCTAGAAGACTGACTCTAAAACCAAATTACTTTATTTTGGATGGTGAACCTATTTTCTACTTGATATGACTTTATGCTTCCAGAGTTGCTTCACAGCATTTGTCATCTCAGAATTTCTTAATGAGTAAATTAATGGGTTCAGCATGGGAGGAACAACTGTACAAAACACACTTAATGATTTGTCAATCGGGTAGGTCTTTGGAGGTCTTACATACATGAAAATACAGGGAACAAAGAAGAAAACAACCACAGTGATGTGGGAACCACAGGTCTGGAGGGCTTTCCTCTTCTCTTCCTTACTAAGATTCTTTATGTCTTTAAAGATGGCAACATAAGATATGATTAAGAAGAAAAACACAATGATGCATATCAACCCTGCATTGGCCACCACGAAGATACCAATGAAATAGGTGTCAGAACAGACAAGTTTCAACAAGGGGTACATGTCACAGACATAATGATCAATAACATTGGGACCACAGAATGGGAGACTATAAAAAGTACTGAGTAGAAATATTGCATGTATAAAAACTCCAACAAAAGACACAATCAGCAGTACAACACACACCCACTGTCTCATGATAATCAAATAATGCAGAGGCTTACAGATGGCCACATAGCGGTCAAAGGCCATCACCAGCAGTAAGGAGATTTCTGTTCCACCCAGAAAATGTTCTGTAAAAAGCTGAATCATACAAGATTGGAAGGATATAGTATTTGTCCCAAAGAACAAATCCAAAACCAACCTGGGTGAAATAGAAGAGGAATAAATGGCATCTATAAATGATAAGCAAGCAAGAAAAAAGTACATTGGGGAATTCAGAGTCTTACTGAGTGAGACAGTCACCACAATGAGCATGTTTCCAACTATGGTCAAAATGTAAGTCAGCAGGAACAGAGCAAAAAGGATTTTCTGCTCCTTTGGATTCTGTGTGAGGCCCAAGAGGACAAAGAAAGTCACATTTTTTCTTGGTTCCATCTAGTTTATACAGAAGGTGAATTCAGATATGGAAGCAGTTCACCTAAAAATCAAGGAAGGAGAATACAATTTAAGATTAATCTTTTATTATTTATTCATTTAACTAAAATATCAGTAGACAGTATTTGTGGCAGGACACTGATACTGTCAATTTGCATAACGTCTATTTTCCTACTTTCAGTATGTGATATAGTATGCGGAGATAGACTCCTACACACCAATATAATAAGAGCCATTAGAATGATGTATGCAGGGAGTCCGGCAGTAGCGCAGTGGGTTAAGCGCATGTGGCGCAAAGCTCAAGGACCAGCCTAAGGATCCTCCTGGTTTGAGCCCCCAGCTCCTCACCTGCAGGGGAGTCACTTCACAGGCGGTGAAGCAGGTCTGCAGATGTCTATCTTCCTCTCCCCCTCTCTGTCTTACCCTCCTCTCTCCATTTCTCTCTGTCCTATCCAACAAGGAAGACATCAGTACCAACAACAATAACTACAACAACAATAAAAAAAAAAGGGAAAAATAAAAAAAAAGAATGATGTATGCACTGTGCTAAGGGTCACTGTATGGGAACATTTCAATCAAACTAGAATCAGAGATTTTCCAGAAGTAAGGTTTTTTGTTTGCTTGTTTGTTGGGCCTCCAGGGTTATTGCTGGGGCTCGGTGCCTGCACCACGAATCCACTGCTCCTGGAGGCTATTTATTTTTTTTCCCTTTTGTTGCCCTTGTTGTTTTATCATGTTGTGGTTATAATTACTGTTGTTGTTATTGATGTCATTGTTTTGGATAGGACAGAGAGAAATTGAGAGAGAAGAGGAAAAAAGAAGCGAAGAGACAGACAGACACCTGCAGACCTATTTCATGGCTTGTGAAGCAACCCCCTGCAGGTGGGGAACCCAGGGCTCGAACCAGGGGCTTGAACCATGTTTTGTGTTTTTTTTTAATTATTTAATTAATCTATTTATTTTGAATAGTGGCAGAAAGAAATTGTGAGGAAAGGGGAGATAAATAAAGTCACAAAAGTGTAGCACTTGTGATGCATTTAAGGTAGTTTACATATTTGATGTGAGTAGACAAAATCATGAGTAGAAGTTCTCTTTTCTGTCTCTCAGACCTCTAGCGGAGGCTAGCTCATTAGTCCTCTTTCTCAAGTCCAATACATGCTGATGCACAAGTTAGTGTCTTGCAAATCAACATTTCCTCATTTAACACATGAACAATTAATAAAAAGAAAATATGAAACATTAAAACATCATATATACAATGGAATACTACTCAGTGACCAGAAAACATGAAACCTTGCTTTCCACTGCAACATGGGCCGAACCAGAGAAGACTATGCTATATAAATAAGGCAAATCAGAGACAAGTAAATACCAGGTGGTCTCACCCAGATGTCACCTTTAAAGAACAAGAGAATTGACAAAGTGAAACATAAATAAAGCCTTAATCCATGAATGCAGATCTGAAATTATTGGCACTAAGGGGAAGGAAGAGCTAGGGGAATTAAAAGTGAAGAGCGGCTTTAAAGTTGGTAGTGCTGATTCTCCCATCAACCCCTCCGAGCATTCAGCTAAGTAAAATATCCCTTGCTTTAATGTCACCCCCAAGTTGGATCAGTGTACTGTGTTTCCTGAGACCTTCATTAGATTATCATGGCAAACTACCCAGGATTTAAAAATTGAGACAGGGAAAGGAATTTATCTCATTTCACATTCCTAATATGCCATAGTGTCTTAGATGGTCCCTTCTGAGAATAAAGGGTGGTGAAAACACATGGTGTGTCTTTTCCAATTGACCTTTTGAAGGATTATGTAGAATAAAACTCAAATTAGCGTAGAAGGAAATAGAACAACAGAGGTTTCAAAATTCCTCAGGTTCACCTACTGGCAAACAGAACAGAAAGTTGCTTTTTTTCCCTCTTTATTCTTAGTTTTCAATCACACTAATAACAATTTAAATTGTGTTATATTAAATAAATTATGTACTTGTGGAAATTCAATTCAAAATAGGAATAATGTAATCTTTTAAAAAATATTTATTACCTTTTGTTGCTCTTTTTATTGTTGTAGTTACTATTGTTGTTGTTGTTGTTGTTGTTGGATAGGACAGAGAGAAATGGAGAGAGGAGGAGAAGAGAGAGGGGGAGAGAAAGACAGACACCTGCAGACCTGCTTCACCGCCTGTGAAGCAACTCCCCTGCATAAGAGGAGTCGGGGACTCGAACCAGGATCCTTAAGACAATCCTTGCGGGAGTCGGGCAGTAGCACAGCGGGTTAAGCGCAGGTGGCGCTAAGCACAAGGACCAGCGGAAGGATCCCGGTTCAAGCCCCCGGCTCCCCACCTGCAGGGGAGTCGCTTCACAGGCAGGGAAGCAGATTTGCAGGTGTCTGTCTTTCTCTCCCCCTCTCTGTCTTCCTCTCCTCTCTCCATTTCTCTCTGTCCTATCCAACAACAATGACATCAATAATAACTACAACAACAAAAACAACAAAATTAATTAATTAATTAATTAATTATTTTGAAAAAGATAAAAAATGTTAAAAAAAAAAGACAATCCTTGCACTTTGTGGCACCTGCACTTAACCTGTTGCACTACTGCCCAACTCCCTCTGTAATCTTCTTTAAAAGGTTGGTTTGATGCTTAGACAGGTCAAACACAAAATGCCTGTCACATAATAGAAACATAATAATATATTATTGTTACAACAACAACGAAAGATGTATCGAGGGGTACTTTGGCCCCTGGTGGAGGGAAATAAGCACTTGCTGATGGACAGGGCATGCTAACACATGTTTTAAAGAGGTGTACCCCTTAAACATAGTCTTGTGAAATATTTCCTGTACTAAAAAAATGAGCAAATCAAAACTAAGGTCTTATTCTTCATGTATCATCATCATGCAAACTTCTACAACAGATCCCAATCATGCTCTCAAAATGAATGTGTTCTATTTAATATTTTTAATAATAAGAACTGCAGTCTCTATGTCATCCTTGAAGAAAGTGAGTCAAATTTCTGATGAAGAATTTGGCACAAGATCACATATTTATGAAAAAATATCAGGATTGAAATATAACTTAATGTCAGATGAATAACTTTCGTTACATCAGACAGAAATCCTCAAAATATTTCAGCCTGACCCTATCATGTCCTGTTAGTCTTACCTGTTACAGAATGTGCATAATCAGGAAAAAGAATTTCTAACTCACCATGAAGATGGAGGATTCTTCTTTCACCTAGTATAATGACAGAGGTGAGAAGCATTACTACTTTTGGATGCTAGATTTCATTCAGGGATCTATCTACTCTCTCCATGGCTTCTTCAGATTATCCAGAAGATTCTTTTTATTTTCAACATATATTATTTAAAAATAATTATGTGTGCTACACAGAAAACCAAAAGCTTATCATACCTGAATAATTATTAAAAATAAAAGAAAAAACTATTTCAAATCTTATCTTTACAAATAATATAGTAGCTAGGCATTTTCCAGGGAAATATTTCTCTACTGCCCCTCCTTTTTTTCCTAGAAACTGCAAAACAGAAAAAAAAAATACTACTCAAGGGTTTAGTTGTCTCATCTTGTTATGTTCATGTGGTCAAACTAGTTGACCTGAGATTTTAAGATACTATTTCACAATTTTTATAGCATGCTTTAATCCTAAGAAAGATCTTCCTGGAAATTTACATCAGTCTTAAGAGAAAACATTATCATCCCTGTAGGGACACAGATCACTGTTTATTTTATCCTTTCTCATCATATCTCACTGTATCCTATCATTGGATCATGTCCAAGACTGTTTTGAGCTTAATTAAATTCACTGGGATTGTCCAAAAAAAATGTTAAAACCATATAATGTTGTATGGTGCTAAGAGACCAAATTGTATAATTAGGGTCAGAAAACAATAACATAGAGAAAGCGATAGCTTTAGAGTCATTCTTAAGCCATTATTCAACCAGAAAAATAACAAACCATCCCAGGCATTGGGAGTGGGAAACCCTTCTATACTGTTGGCAGAAATGCAAATTGGTTCAGTTCCTAGCAAAGTCTGGAGAGTCTTCAAAATATTAAGTATGGACCTAGCATAACATCTAGAAATCTAAGGATCTATCCAACGAATACAAAGACACAATCATTCAACAGATATGTCATAGAGCATATATGATTTTCATGTCAGAGGTTCAGAGGCCCCACGTTAAATCCCTAGTATCACCGTAAGTCAGAGCTGAGTAAAGCTTTGGTCTTTCTCTCTGTATTTCTTTCTCATTAAAATAAAAGAAAATAAATAAATGAAACTGTTTCTTTCTTTTTTTTATTTAAGAAAGGATTAACAAAACCATAGGGGAGGAGGGGTACAACTCCACACAATTCCCACCACTCAATCTCCATATCCCACCCCCTCCCCTGATGGCTTTCCCACTCTCTATCCCTCTGGGAGCATGGACCCAGGGTCATTGAGGGTTACAGAAGGTAGAAGGTCTGGCTTCTGTAATAGCTTCCCCGCTGAACATGGGCATTGACTGGTTGGTCCATACTCCCAGTCTGCCTCTCTCTTTCCCTAGTAGGGTGTGTCTCTGGGGAAGCTGAGCTCCAGGACACATTGGTGGGGTCTTCAGTCCAGGGAAGCCTGGCCAGCATCCTGATGGCATCTGGAACCTGGTTACTGAAAAGAGAGTTAACATACGAAGCCAAACAAATTGTTGAGCAATCATGGACCCAAAGCTTGGAATAGTGGAGAGGATGTGTTAGGGAGGTACTCACTGCAAGCTCTAGTGTACTTCTGCTTTCAGGTATATATTTTGCAGTAGTTTAAGGATATGTATGAACATATGCTCTCTCTTACAGAAACTGGTGTATATCTAGGTTTTGGGACTTTGTTATAAAGTGAACCACCTGGGATGGAATTAGAGTATACTATGAAAGGAAAGGTCTCACCCGAGTAATGAAGCTGAAGGGTTGTCATTCCACACGTGAAGTCTCTGGACACAGTCTGTAGTGAAGCGTGTTGAGGTGGCAATCGTTGCGTTGGTTAGGCTGTGATCGGCGGATGCAATATTATTTGATATGGATTGGGAGAGGCATACGGGAAAGGAGGCCCTATCCAAGGGTTCCAGGACTGGGGGAAGTAGGGGCTCTATAGTGGAGATGTGAGGTTCCTGCTGTCTTAGGGTTCAAAAAGACAATCGATAGTTAATGTTATCATCAAATTATCTGGTAATTGGGTTAACTTTGAAAAGTCCTTTTGTTATGGTTTGCTGTACAGTACCCAGTATCTTGTATATAGCTGTGCTATTGGTTGCTTCTGATCTACTTGGTCTAGGCTTTTGAGAGAGTCCGCATATCAAATACACAGCCTATATATTAAAAAGATTCAGTTTGTGTTTGAAAAACTTTGAGACATACAATTCATTTTCCCCCTCTCATATTAATTAACTAGTGATTTATATGTCTACATTTTGCTAGGAGTGCACATAAATCACTAGTGCATGTCTACCCCTCACCACAGGGTTTTTACTTTGGTGCCCTACTTACAATTTGGTAAGGTCCTGCTTTTAGTTTCCCTTTCCGATCTTCTTCCTCAACTTCTGTTGATGAGTGGGATCATCCCAAACTCATCTTTATCTTTCTGACTTAGCTCACTTAACATAATTCCTTCTAGCTCTGTCCAAGTTGGGTCAGAGAAGGTGGGTTCATTGTTCTTGATAGCTGCATAGTATTCCATTGTGTATATATATGCCACAGCTTTCTCAGCCACTCATCTGTTGTTGGGCACCTGGGTTGCTTCCAGGTTTTAGCTATTATGAATTGTGCTGCTATGAACAGAGGAGTACACACCTCTTTCTGGTTGGGTGTTATGGAGTCCTTGGGGTATAACCCCAGGAGAGGAATTACTGGATCATATGGAAGGTCCATGTCTAGCCTTCTGAGAGTTTTCCAGACTGCTCTCCACAGAGGCTGGACCAATTTACATTCCCACCAGCAATGTAAAAGGGTTCCTCTGTCCCCACAACCTCTCCAGCATTTGTTGCTGCTATCCTTTTTGATGTATGCCATTCTCACAGGAGTGAGGTGGTATCTTAGTGTTGTCTTAATTTGCATTTCTCTGACAATCAGTGACCTAGAGCAGTTTTTCATATGTTTGTTAGCCTTTTGGATCTCCTCTGAGGTGAATGTATTGTTCATATCCTCTGCCCATTTTTGAATGGGGTCATTTGCTTTTTTAGTGCTAAGTTTGCTGAGCTCTTTATATATTGTGGTGATTAGTTTCTCTTCTGATGTATGGCATGTGAAGATCTTCTCCCAATGAAACTGTTTCTTAATAATAATGATATTAATAAATGTACCTTTGGGGCCAGGCAGTGGTCCACCAAGTTTAGCGCACACGTTACAATGTTCAAAGACCTGGGTTCAAGCTCTGTGTCTCCACCTGTAGGAAGGAAGCTTCACAAGCAGTGAAGATCCTTCCTCTCTATCTCCCTCTTCCTTCTTAGTTTCTATCTCTATAAAATTCAAAATAAGAATAGGAAAGCTATTGAGGGAGGAGATGGGATACGGAATTCTGGTGGTGGAAATTGTGTGGAGTTGTACCCCTCTTATCCTATGGTGTTGTCAGTGTTTCCTTTTTATAAATAAAATTAAAAAATAAGTAAATATCATTTAAAATCTATTTTGAAAAAGAAAACACTTCCCTTTTTAAATTGTTATTGGTGATTTAATATTGATTTGCAAAAAAGTGCCATAAGAGGGGTAGAATCCTGCACCATTCTCACCCCCAGAATTCTGTGTCCCCATTCTCTCCATTGGAAACTGCAGTTCTCCCAACTTCACAGATAAGAATTGACTATTATTTCTATATTTATCATTTATATATATTTGTACATTTTTCCTATGGATCTGGCTTCCCTTCCTTTACTTTTTAACAAAATATATTTATTTACTATTGGATAGAGACAAAGAAATTGAGAGGGAAAGAGGAGATAAAGATAAAGAGGGAGAAAGACAGCTTCCAAAGCCACAGCCCCCAGCCCCCACACCACCAAACAGTGTGCTTTTTTGAATTCACTGATATATATTTGGGAATTATTTTGGGGAAGAATTCTGACTCAGTGTGGACTCTCACTGCGAGTGTCTCTGCTCAACTTCCCTTCTTCCTTTAGCCACCCCTAGAATATACAGTGGATAGTAGATTTGCATAACTGTCTAATTCAGCTATCCTTGTCTAGTCCTGAGGTTTTTTTTTTTTTTTTTTTTTTTCATTCTTAACAATCAGCTGCCTCTGATCACAAGGTATGAGGTAATCTGGGACAGGGTTTTTATTTATTTATTTTTTTTACCCAGCTCTATTTTACTATTAATATTATATAAAGGCATATATCTTCCCCCCCTTTTGGTTGATCAGAATTAACTCTTAGCATATATTTCAATGCTAGGGTAGTGGGCATCTTATCTGTTGTGGGAGGAACTTGTCTCCTTAATCCTACCTCCTCTACAGACTCTCCCCTACCTCCCCCTCCTAGCAAATCAAAAAAATTAAATTAAATTAAAAATAAAGTAATAAAAAACCTTTCCATTCACTGATCTTTATTATTATTTTTTTATTTATTTATTTATTCCCTTTTGTTGCCCTTGTTTTTTTTGTTTTTTTTTATTGTTGTAGTTACTATTGTTGTTGTCGTCACTGTTGGATAGGACAGAGAGAAATGGAGAGAGGAGGGGAAGACAGAGAGGAGGAGAGAAAGATAGACACCTGCAGACCTGCTTCACCGCCTGTGAAGTGACTCCCCTGCAGGTGGGGAGCCGGGGTTCGAACTGGGATCCTTATGCCGGTCCTTGTGCTTTGCGCCACCTGCGCTTAACCCGCTGTGCTACAGCCCGACTCCCTCACTGCTCTTTAATTACAGCTATTTTTCTTATCTTTTCTCTTTTCTCTCTCTAGTCTCTTCTTTCTTTTTCTTTTTTTTTTTTTATCTTGTCATACACTTCTTCCTTCCTTCTTCTTTGCCTTTTTGAATTTGAGAATTATTTTGGGGAAGAAATCTGACTCAGAGTGGACTCTCTATGTGTGTATCTCTGCTCAAGTCCCTTTTCCCCTCTAGTTACCCCTAGAATATACAGTGGATAGTAGATTTGAATAACTGTCAATTCTTGCTATCCCTTCTTTCATTTCTCTTTCTTCTTCACTGGGATTTGCTTACTATTTTTTCACGGACTGGAGAAATTCATGGGCTAACTGGCAATGATTAAACTGCTTCAATACTGGCTTCAGTTGCTACTGTAATTCCTGAGGTTGGTGAGTGCAGTTGTCATAAAGGTATTTAGTACAGTGTTGCTTCTACTCAAGACACAACAACTGAGGAACAACAGAGCATAAAAAAAGAAACATATAAATAAAAAAATGGGTAGATCAAAAACAAATAAAACTGCTACTCCAATGAATGAAGACAAAAGCCCAGAAGAAACTACAAATCAGCCAGAAGTAACCATAGATAAGAAAAGTATGCAAGCAATAATAAACTTATTAATCACAGAAATGAAAACAACATTGGAGGAAAGGAATGGCAATATTAGGGGAACAACAGTTGAGACCCCCAAGGAAAATACTGATTTTCTTGAGACAATTAGAGAACTGAAAGCTGAAATAGCTGTAATGAAGAAGCTGAGGCAAGGGAAAGCAGACTAACAGAAGCAGAAAACAGAATTAGTCAGACAGAGGATGAGTAAGAGAAAACTAAGAAAGATGTGAAAGAACTTTAAAAGAGATTGAGAGACACTGAAAACAACAACAGAGACATAAGGGATGATCTCAAAAGAAGTAATATTCGTATAATTGGCCTGCCAGAGGAAGAAAGAGAGGAAGGGGAAGCAAACATTCTAGAGGAAATAATAGAAGAAAACTTCTCAGACCTGAATAACAGAAAGGACATCAAGATTCAAGAGGCCCAGAGAGTTCCAAACAACATCAACCCAGACCTGAAGACACCAAGACACATCATAGTCACAATGAGAAGTAAGGATAAAGAAAGGATCCTAAATGCTGCAAGAGAGAAACAAAAAGTCACATACAAGGGAAAACCCATAAGATTATCTGCAGACTTCTCCACTCAAACTCTAAAAGCCAGAAGGGAGTGGCAAGATATCTATCGAGCCCTGAATGAAAAAGGGTTTCAAACAAGGATAATATATCCTGCTAGACTTTCATTCAAACTAGATGGAGGGATCAAAACCTTCTTAGACAAAAAACAGTTAAAGGAGACAACCATCACCAAGCCGGCCCTGAAAGAGGTTCGAAAAGACCTCTTATAAATAAGAACATCACTATAATACTGGCAATATATCAGAGCAAACAAAAAAAAATTTTTTTTGAACAATGGCACTACAATACATTAAATCCATAATATCAATAAATGTCAATGGCTTAAACTCACCCATCAAAAGGCACTGGGTTAGGGGATGGATCAGAAAACATAACCCAACCATATGCTGCTTGCAAGAATCCCATCTGTCACAACAAGATAAACACAGACTTAAAGTGAAAGGATGGAAAACTATCATACAGGCTAATGGTCCACAAAAAAGGGCAGGAACAGCCATTCTCATCTCAGACACGATAGATTTTAAATTAAATAAAGTAATAAAAGATAGGCAAGGACATTACATAATTATTAGAGGATCTATCAGCCTAGAAGACTTAACAATTATTAACATCTCTGCACCAATGAGGAACCATCTAAATACATTAAGCACCTACTGAAAGAATTTCAAAAATACATCAATAGTAATACAATAATAGTGGGAGACTACAATACCCCACTCTCACACGTAGACAGATCAAAAAACCAGAGAACCAATAAAGATACAAGAGAATTGAATGAAGAGATTGACAGACTCGACCTCTTGGACATTTTTATAGTCCTTCACCCCCCAAAAACTGGAATACACCTTCTTTTCAAATCCACATAACACATACTCAAGGATAGACCACAGGTTAGGCCACAAAGACAGCATCAATAAATTCAAAGCATTGAAATCATCCCAAGTATCTTCTCAGACCACAGTGGAGTAAAACTAACATTTAACAACAAACAGAAAATTATTAAAAGTCACAGAATTTGGAAACTAAACAATATACTCCTTAACAACCACTGGGTCAGAGATTCACTCAAGCAGGAAATCCAAATGTTCCTGGAAACAAATGAAAATGAAGACACAACCTATCAAAATATTTGGGACACAGCTAAAGCAGTACTGAGAGGGAAACTTATAGCCATACAATCACATATTAAACAACAAGAAAAAGCTCAAATGAACGACCTTACTGCACACCTCAAGGATTTAGAGGAAGAGGAACAAAGGAATCCTAAAGCAACCAGAAGGACAGAAATCACTAAAGTTAGAGCAGAAATAAACAACATCGAAAATAAAAGAACCATACAAAAGATTAATGAAGCCAAATGTTGGTTCTTTGAAAGATTAAACAAAATTGACAAACCCCTAGCCAGACTCACCAAACAAAAAAGAGAGAAGACTCAAATTAATAGAATTGTAAACGATGGAGGATGTATCACAACTGACACCACAGAAATCCAGAGAATCCTGCGAAACTTCTATAAAGAACTATACACCACCAAGCTAGAGAATCTGGAAGAAATGGAACAATTCCTAGAAGCATATGCCCTACCAAAACTGAACCAAGAAGAACTACAAAATCTAAATGCACCAATCACAGACAAAGAAATTGAAACCGTTATTAAGAACCTCCCCAACAACAAAAGTCCTGGACCAGAAGGCTTTACAAATGAATTCTACAAAACTTTCAGGAAACAGTTAGTACCCATACTTCTTATGCTTTTCCATAAGATTGAAGAAACAGGAATACTCCCTTCCACATTATATGAAGCCAACATCACCCTGATACCAAAAGCTGATAGGGACAGAACAAAAAAGGAAAACTACAGACCAATATCTCTGATGAACATAGATGCCAAAATATTAAACAAGATCTTGGACAACCGGATACAGCAACATATCAAAAAGATTGTTCATCACGACCTAGTGGGATTTATCCCAGGAATGCAAGGCTGGTTCAACATCCATAAGTCAATCAATGTCATTCACCACATCAATAAAAGCAAAGCCAAAAAACACATGATTATCTCAATAGATGCAGAGAAAGCCTTTGACAAAATCCAACACCCATTCATGCTCAAAACTTTACAAAAAATGGGAATAGATGGGAAATTCCTCAAGATAGTGGAGTCTATATATAGGAAACCTACAGCCAACATCATACTCAATGGACAGAAGCTGAAAGCATTCCCCCTCAGATCGGGGACTAGACAGGGCTGTCCACTGTCACTGTTACTCTTCAACATAGTATTGGAAGTTCTTGCCATAGCAATCAGGCAAGAGAAAGAAATCAAAGGAATACAGATTGGAAGGAAAAAAGTCAAGCTCTCACTATTTGCAGATGATATGATAGTATACATAGAAAAACCTAAAGAATACAGCAGAAAACTACTGGAAGTTATTAGGCAATATAGGAAGGTATCAGGCTACAAAATCAATGTACAAAAATCAGTGGAATTTCTTTATGCAAACACTAAATCTGAAGAAGAAGACATCCAGATATCATTCCATTTACTGTTTCCGCAAAACCAATCAAATACCTAGGAATAAAATTGACCAAAGAAGTGAGAGACTTGTATGCTGAAAACTATGAGTCTCTACTCAAGGAAATAGAAACTGATACCAAGAAATGGAAAGATATCCCATGCTCATGGATTGGAAGAATAAACATCATCAAAATGAATATTCTCCCCAGAGCCATATACAAATTTAATGCAAAACCCATCAAAGTTCCACCAAGCTTCTTTAAGAGAATAGAACAAACACTATAATCATTTATCTGGAACCTGAAAACACCTAGAATTGCCAAAACCATCCTAAGGAAAAGAAACAGAAATGGAGGCATCACACTCCCAGACCTTAAACTATATTATAAAGCCATCATCATCAAAAGAGCATGGTACTGGAACAAAAAAAGTCACACAGACAAGTGGAACAGAATTGAAAGCCTAGAATTAAATCCCCACACCTATGGACATCTAATCTTTGATAAGGGGGCCCAAAGGATTAAATGGAAAAAGGAGGCTCTCTTCAATAAATGGTGCTGGGAAAACTGGGTTGAAACATGCAGAAGAATGAAATTGAATCACTTTATCTCACCAGAAACAAAAATCAACTCCAAATGGATCAAAGACCTAGATGTCAGACCAGAAACAATCAAATACTTAGAGGAACACATTGGTAAAACACTTTCCCACCTACACCTCAAGGACATCTTTGATGAATCAAACCCAACTGCAAGGAAGACTAAAGCAGAAACAAACCAATGGGACTACATCAAATTGAAAATCTTCTGCACATCCAAAGAAACTATTAAACAAACAAAGAGCCCCCTCACAAAATGGGAGAAGATCTTCACATGCCAGACATCAGACAAGAAACTAATCACCAAAATATATAAAGAGCTCAGCAAACTTAGCACCAAAAAAGCAAATGACCCCATTCAAAAATGGGCAGAGGATATGAACAAAACTTTCACCTCAAAGGAGATACAAAAGGCTAACAAACATATGAAAAATTGCTATAGGTCACTGATTGTCAGAGAAATGCAAATTAAGACAACACTAAGATACCACCTCACTGCTGTGAGAATGGCATACATCAAAAAGGACAGCAGCAACAAATGCTGGAGAGGTTGTGGGGACAGAGGAACCCTTTTACACTGCTGTTGGGAATGTAAATTGGTCCAGCCTCTGTGGAGAGCAGTCTAGAAAACTCTCAGAAGGCTAGACATGGACCTTCCATATGATCCAGTAATTCCTCTCCTGGGGTTATACCCCAAGGACTCCATAACACCCAACCAAGAAGAGGTGTGTACTCCTATGTTCATAGCAGCACAATTCATAATAGCTAAAACCTGGAAGCAACCCAGTTGCCCAACAACAGATGAGTGGCTGAGAAAGCTGTGGCATATATATATACACAGTGGAATACTATGCAGCTATCAAGAACAATGAACCCCCCTTCTCTGACCCATCTTGGACAGAGCTAGAAGGAATTATGTTAAGTGAGCTAAGTCAGAAAGATAAAGATGAGTTTGGGATGATCCCACTCATCAACAGAAGTTGAGGAAGAAGATCTGAAAGGGAAACTAAAAGCAGGATCTGATCAAATTGTAAGTAGGGCACCAAAGTAAAAACCCTGTGGTGAGGGGTAGACATGCAGCTTCCTGGGCCAGTGGGGGGTGGGAGCAGTGGGAGGGATGGGTCACAGTCTTTTGGTGGTGGGAATGGTGTTTATGTGCACTCCTAGCAAAATGTAGACATATAAATCACTAGTTAATTAATATGAGAGGGGGGAAAATAAATTGTATGTCTCAAAGTTTTTCAAAACACAAACTGAATCTTTTTAATATATTGGCTGTGTATTTGATATGCAGATTCTCTCAAAAGCCTAGACCAAGTAGATCAGAAGCAATCAATAGCATAGCTATATACAAGATACTGGGTACTGTATAGCAAACCATAACAAAAGGACATTTCAAAGTTAACCCAATTACCAAATAATGTGATGATAAGACTAACAATTGATTGTCTTTTTGAACCCTAAGACAGCAGGAACTTCACATCTCCACTTTAGAGCCTCTACTTCCCCCAGTCCTGGAACCCTTGGATAGGGCCCACTTTTCCGTATGCCTCTCCCAATCCATATCAAATAATATTGCATCCGCCAATCACAACTAACCAACGCAACGATTGCCACCTCAACACGCTTCACTTCAGACTGTTTCCAGAGACTTCACGTGTGGAATGACAACCCTTCAGCTTCATTACTCAGTGAGATCTTCCCTTTCATAGTATACTCTAATTTCATGTCAGGTGGTTCACTTTCTAACAAAGTCCCAAAACCTAGATATACACCAGTTTCTGTGAGAGAGAGCATATGTTCACACGTATCCGTAAAGTACTGCAAAATATATACCTGAAAGCAGAAGTACACTAGAGTTTGCAGTGAGTACCTCCCTAACACATCCTCTCCACTATTCCAAGCTTTGGGTCCATGATTGCTCAACAATTTGTTTGGCTTCGTATGTTAACTCTCTTTTCAGTAACCAGGTTCCAGATGCCATCAGGATGCTGGCCAGGCTTCCCTGGACTGAAGACCCCACCAATGTGTCCTGGAGCTCAGCTTCCCCAGAGACACACCCTACTAGGGAAAGAGAGAGGCAGACTGGGAGTATGGACCAACCAGTCAATGCCCATGTTCAGCGGGGAAGCAATTACAGATGCCAGACCTTCTACCTTCTGCAACCCACAATGACCCTAGGTCCATGTTCCCAGAGGGATAGAGAATGGGAAAGCTATCAGGGGAGGGGGTGGGATATGGAGATTGGGTGGTGGGAATTGTGTGGAGTTATACCCCTCCTACCCTATGGTTTTGTTAATTAATCCTTTCTTAAAAAAGAAAAAGACGCTTCAGGTAAGTTCTAGTTTACCCCACAGAAACACTAAAAAAAAAAAAGCACTAAGTGAACTTAAAAAAAAATAAGAGATTTTGAAACCAGTTCAAGGCATAAAGCAAACAAATATTTATCCAGTGAAAGGCCACATGCAAGGGTCCAGGTAGTGACCACTTGGTAGAACATATATGTCACTATATGGGAGTGAGGACTGGACGTGGAGTCCCCACCTACAGGGAGGAACCATCAAGATGGCAGAACACAGAAAAGCACTCCTTCTCCACCTCTCTCCTTCTCAATATTTTCTCTCTCTCATCTTCTATTGAAAAAAGAAAAAAAGAGAGAAAGGAAGAGAGACAGAGAGACAGTGGAGAACTATAGAGTTGTGAAGATACTGAACTTCAGAAATAAACCCTGTACTACCCCCCCAAAAAAAAAAAAAGAAAAAAGGAAAAGAAAATTCATATTCAAAATAGTAGGCTTTTATAACAAGACTCATGACAAAATTTACTATAGCACAATGACTGCATCTAAACGTGATTTGGGAGACTCTGGTGTGAGATGGATTAAATAATTAGCATACAAATCAACCCTTTTATTGTATGTTTTATTAAAATAACCATTCATAGTTATTATGATCTAATTTTTTCATAAAAAAATCAATTCATCCTGATACCAAAAATTTCATAGGTAATTCAAGTGAAAATGAGTAAGATTAATTTTCTAGAAAAAAATTAACTAGTGCAATGAAAGAAGAGAATGAAAAACAAGAATGTGGTTAGATATAAATTAATAAGAAAGTATATAAGCATAAATATTAATAAAAACTAGTGTGTAATATTAGTAATTTCTTTGGCTCATTCATTACTGTAATGCATTTCACACTTCTATGTGTGGTGACACATAGTACATTAAAAATTTACAATATATCAGGGAAACTTATTCCTATATCTTATTTTTAATTATCATAAGACTTTTGGAGTAAAGGTAACTTACCACAAGATTTAAGAAAAAAATCTAAATAGAGTGGCAGTGCAGCAGGTTAAGCACAGGCAGCGCTAAGTGCAAGGACCAAAGTAAGGATCCCAGTTCGAGCCCCCCACTCCCCACCTGCAGGAGAGTCGCTTCACAGGTGGCAAAGCAGGTCTGCAGGTGTCTATCTTTCTCTCCCCTCTCTGTCTTCCCCTCCTCTCTCCATTTCTCTCTGTCCTATCCAACAACGACAACATCAATAACTACAACAATAAAACAACAAGGGCAACAAAAGGGATTAAATTAATTTTAAAAAAATTCTAAATATATAAAAACTCAGGGCCAGTTGGTGGCACACCTGTTTGAGTACATATGCTACAATGCAAGGATCTGGGATCAAGTCCCCAGACCCCACCTGTAGGGGAGGAAGCTTCAAAAGTGGTAACACTGTGCTCCTCTCTCCCTCTCTATCCCCCCACTCCCCTCTCGATTTCTCTCTGTTTCTAACCAAATAAATACATTTTTTTAAAAATCTAAGAATTCCACATACCTAAATTTGCTCAATGTTAAAACTACTCTCTTCATGGTGAGTGAGAAACTTATTGACTCCAGGTTGACTTTTATTTTACAGAGCTTCTTCATAGCATTTGTCATCTCTGAATTTCTCAGAGTATAGATTAATGGGTTCAGCATGGGGGTTATAAGCGTATAAAACAAACTCAATGAATTGTCAATCCGGAAGGTCTTTGCAGGTCTGGCATACATGAAAATACAAGGAACAAAGAAGAGAATAACCACAGTGATGTGGGAGCCACAGGTCTGGAGAGCCTTCCTCCTCCCTTCCTGACTCAGGTTCTTTAGGGAGCGCAAGATGACAACATAGGAGACAAGCAAAAGCAGAAACACAATAGCACTACAGTGCAGATCATTCTTCCATTGGCTACCAATAAATAGGTGTCACTACAGATAAGTTTCAGTAAGGGATACATGTCACAGAGAAAGTGATCACTAATATTGAGACCACAGAATGGAAGTACTATAATAGTGCTAAGTTGAATTAATGAATGCAAGAAACCTCCAACCCAGGACAAGGCCAGCCATGCAACATACACCCATTGTCTCATGATAACCAAATAATGCAGGAGCTTGCCGATGGCCACATGTCAGTCACAGGCCATCACCAATAGCAGAAAGATCTCTGATGCACCAAAAAAGTGTTCAGTAAAGAGCTGGATTATACAAGATTGGAAGGGTATAATATTTGTATCAATTAATAGATCTCTGATTAACCTGGGGGTAACAGCTGAGGAAAATGTAGCATCCATAAATGATCAGCTATCAAGAAAAAAGGACATGGTTACAGTGCCCAGGCTCTTCCTGAAACTTAATGTCACCACAATGAGTATGTTGCTCACCATGATTAAAATGTAAAAAAGCAAGAACAGAACAAAAAGAAAATTTCTCTCTTTTCGATTCTCAGTGAGGCCCAGGAAGACAAAAATAGTCACATTATTCTTTGGTTCCATCAAGTATGTATAAGTGCTGGCTTCATATAGTAGAAGAAGTTTACCTATAAAACAAGTAGGTTAAAATTTTAAGGCACTCTAATGTAATCTTTTACTTTTTTTTCAAGTAAAAACATGTTTATAGAAACTGTGTCAGGTGCCTCTCATTCACTATGATTATCAGGATGAATTAAACATAGTGCTCCACAAATGATAATATGTTACATAATGAAGGCCAGAGAGTTCCAGAAAAATTAAAACAAAGGCCATGTTTACGCTATTCAAACACTCAACTATGTAAAGAGACAAACTTTGTATCAACAAGATAGACTTAGAGAATATTTCTTACAGTTGAGTAAAATAAGTTACATGGAGAATGATAAGTTACATATAATTTAACTCAAGTGTGAGACACAGAGAGAGTAAACAAATTGATGAACTAATTGAAATAAAAACTACCTTCTAGGCTAAAGAGCTAACTGGTGGGTACAGAAAATAAAAGGGAAGAAGGGCAGTATATTAGGCAAAAGAAATCCACTATGACATGAAGTGTTACTATATTAACTATTAGTGGTAAACTCAATATAGTACACACACATGGATTTTTAGTGATACACTCATAAAGCTTACATAGTGCTTTAATATAATGTGATTTCCATGAAATATATATCAATAAAAAATAAAGAGATCTATATGGTTACCTCTCCGCTCTTACTGTGCTCGTACATAAAGAATCAAGTTAATGGAGTGAGAAATGTATTAGTAGTGATTATCTGAAAATAAATGGGGTGACAATGGAGAGAAAAATTCATTTTGGCAGACATCAAATTCATATACTTTTAATCATTTCTGAGGTTGTTTTGCTTTCTGCTTTTGATCAGTCCTGATTCCACATTGTCCCCAAGATCTGGTCATAACTTAAACATTCATAGTTCCACTTTTTCTACTAATCTTTTTGATATGAACTAAGAACTTCTTCTTCTTCTAGCGTTTGCCAACTAAGAACTGAGAATACTTCTTTCTAAAGCCTCACAAGCTTGAGATACAGAACTTCATATAAACTTGCAAGAAATCACTATGAGGGCAGGGGAGATATTATCTAAAAAGACTTTCATGTCTGAACCTTCAAAGTTCCAGGGTCAGCCTACCTTTCACCCCCAACACATATACCCACACCCCATGAACTAAGAGCTTGTGTAGTGTGCTCTGGCAAGATAATAAGGAGGGGGAAGATGAAGGAGGAGGAGGAGGAGAAGGAGAAGAAAAGAAATAAATAAAACACTATTAAAGTGTATGGACAAATAGCATGATTGACTTGTTTTCTGGATATCCAATATCAGAAAAAATACAAACCAGGCGAACTATCATTTAAAGATTTTTTAAAATCATTTATTGGGAGATATTTTAAGTCTAACATGTAGAAATCTCTTGCACTAACTACCCTCACAACCTGCAACTGTATATTTTGGCTGGCTTCAATAGTCAAATTTATCTTTTTGAAAAATATTTATCTTATGCCACTTGAGGAAGACTGGTCTTGAAATGAGTGCAGCCTAGAGTGCTCCTAGCGATGGCCACAGAATGTGATCTCAGACTGACAGGGATGCAGAGGTTAAGTAGGTCTCTGTGCCGTGAATAGACATGGGCCCTAGATCAGATCAGTGAGGTCTACAGTTAATGGTATTTATATACTTTTCCCATGTTGGGAGCTACTCTGCCCTGACCCAGCTTTCTAGTCTGATTCCCAACTCTGACACCATCTCCCCAAACAACACTTTTATTCCATCTGCATGTTAGCTGTTAGGCTCAGGCAAAAAATTAGTAAAGTTATGGGTCCCTTGGAATATACCTAAATCAGACTTCCTAGCTTCTTCCAACATAAATACCCCAAAGCTCATCTGCTGTATTCTTACCATTAGGTTCCTGAAATTAAATAATTTGTTCTGCTTTATATCTTAAGGCTTTCAACTACCAAGTTGCAGATGCTACCATGACGCCAATTTGACTTCTCCAGATGACCTCACCCATGTGTCCTGGAACCCTGCTTCCCCAGAGCCCTACCCACTAGGTAGACTTCAATAGTAAGCCTTCAAAGAAACAGACTGGGGATATGGATTGAACTGCCAATGTCCATGTCCAGTGGAGAAGCAACAACAGATGCTAGACCTCCCACCTTCTGCACCCCATAAAGATCTTTGGTCCATACTCCCAGAGGGATAAATAGGGAACCTTCCAATGTAGAGGATAGGATACAGAACTCTGGTGCTGGGAACTGTATGGAATTGTACCCCTATTAATCCACAGTCTTGTCAATCACTATTAGATCACTATCAAAAATATATTTGTCTTATTAATGAGAGATAATTAAAAAAACTGGAGCCCCACTCTGGTATATGCAGTGCCAGGGACAGAACTTGTGACCTCATGCTTACAAGTCCAATTCTACACTCCTTGTGCCACTTCTAGGGCTGCTTGTTTTTCCTTTTGTCCTTATCAAAAAGCTCTTTTTACATGCATAATGTAGAATTAACTTTAAACATACACTTAAAGTCCCTAATCAATTGGACACAACTATCAATACTTACTAGACTGAGCTATTTTTAAGTCAACAAGATGATTGCTCTAAGAGCAGTAAGGGTAAATAAAATGTGAAACAAACTGAGGGTAGCATATTGCACCAAAAGATACTGGGGAAGGAAGAAAAGGAACAGGATGAAGAAACATTTCCATTCTGTTTTGCGTCCTAGACATCAATCAAGGGTAGATGAGAGGTGTCCCTATGTGTTAGAGACTATACTGTCTCTGAACTCCAACTCCAACTCCATCAGGAGAAAGAAGAGGCAAAGAGGAAGGACACTCAGAAGTAGTAACAGGTGTGGGTGTGACTTGAAGGGAAGAGAGTACACAACCATAGGAGGGGAAAAGGCAAATATATATAAATACAGACAAGTAGTTATAGAAGTCAATAGTCAATCTATATCTGCAACCTTGGGAGGACTACTGTACCGTCCAATGGAGGGAATGGTGATACAGAACTTTGGTGGTTGGAATGGTACAGAATTCTGCCCATTATCTTATTATTTTGGAAATCAATATTGCCAGTAATAAAATGTTTAAAAGACTATACTGTACATCATTAACTTCCCCGGTAAAATTAAAAATATGTGGTAATAATCCATAAAATGTCTTGCTCACATTTTCAAACTATAAATAAATTAGCATGCTCAGTAAGGGGAAAAAATTTTTTTTAATATATTTGTTTCTTTATTAATGAGAGGCATAGGAGAGAGAGAGAGAAAGAACCAGATATCACTCTGGTACATGTGTTGCCAGGGACTGAACTCAGGACCTCGCACTTGAGAGTCCAATGCTTCATCCACTGCACCACCTCCCGGACCACAGGGGGAAAACTTTTAAAATAAGAGCTTTCCTTAAAGAAGGCTTTATTTTTATTTTTATTTGTAAAAAGGAAACACTGACAAAAACAATAGGGTAAGAGGGGTACAACTCCACACAATTCCCACCATCAGAACTCCATATCCCATCCCCTCCCCTGATAGCTTTCCTATTCTTTAACCCTCTGGGAGTATGGAATTAGGATCATCATAGGATGCAGAAGGTGGAAGGTCTGGCTTCTGTAATTGCTTCCCCGCTGAACATGGGCGTTGACAGGTCAATCCATACTCCCAGCCTGCCTCTCTCTTTCCCTAGTGGGGTGGGGCTCTGGGGAAGTGGGGCTCCAAGACACATTGGTGGGGTTGTCTACCCAGGGAAGTCTGCTTGGCATCATGTTAGCATCTGGAACCTGGTGGCTGAAAAAAGAGTTAAGATATAAAGCCAAACAAATTGTTGACTAATCATGAACCTAAAGGCTGGAATAGTTTAGATGAAGAGTTGGGGAGTCTCCATTTTGTAGATAGTTAGTAGGTATATCTTAGTTATATTACAAAGAGCCCACAACTACACTAGTTTTTTTTTTCCCGAGTCTGACATCTGATATGCTGGGGATCTAAGTTATTGTCTGGGAGATGCTGTTATGGCTGGGAAAAGGACCAGAAAGCTGGATCAGTGAAGAGAGTAGCTCCCAAATATGGGAAAGATGTATTTTTGTTTGTTTTCCCTGCCACCAGGGTTATTGTTGGGGCCCAGTGGCACATGAAGTGTCCCCTTTGAAGGTGGGGGTGTGTAGGGAGAGGCTCGAACATTGGTTCTCCTGCATGGTGACATGTGCACTTAACCCAGTGTGTCAACACCACTGAGTCCCCCTCCACACACACACACACACACCCCTAGAGAAGTGTTAAAGGAAGACAACTGTTGGATTAGTCTCCCCTAAGGTGTCGTAGAGGCTTTTCTCAATATAATCAGAGAAGGTCTCCTGCTATAAATGTCACCTCAGTATGGAGAACTTAAGAGTCAACTGAGTTCCTGTGAGCTGGGAGAGAAACTGTTATCACTACTTGGTAATCCAAATTATTTTAAACAAAAGCACTGAAGGCTCTAGAAGTTCAGATGTTACCCCTATCTCAGTCCTAATTTATGAAGCAATTGCTGCCCCATTATGACCTGGAAGAATACAATTTAGGGCAGGATGAGTATTATTCAGATGGAAGTTTATCAGGGAGATCCTCACTGCTAGATGAGAAGCTTGTCTTAGTACTTTTCAAAGTAAAGAAGAAATAAATCCCTCTGTTTTATGAGCACTCCTCTTCTTTGATGTCCCTGATTTTTTTTTTTTAACAAAAGAGGGCTGTCCCAGATCTATCCCAATTTTATGGAATTTACTGTCCTGAGAAGTCTCCTTATAGAGTCTATCAAATTAATTTCTCTTTACTAAAAATAAATTAGGAGGCCAAGCAGTAGCACCCCAGGGTTAAGTGCACATACCACTATGTGTAAGGACCCAAGTTCAAGCCCTTGCTCCTCAATATGAAGCATGTCTGCAGGTGTCTGTCTTTCTCTCTCCCTTTGTCTCACCATCCCCTCTCAATTTATTTTTCTCCAATTGAATAAAATAGGAGGAGGGAAGGAAAAAATGGCCACCAGGAGTAGTGCATTGCAAACCTCATCAATAACTTTGGAGGTAAATAAATTAATTTAATTAAATAAAAAATAACTAAATTACACAAGAAAAACCACCAACAGTTTCACAATATAATAAACTAGAATCAATGAAGGTTTCCTAAAGACAGTGATGCTTCCATTAATTTTTAAAAGGAAAGTGGAAAAATAACCAAGTCCATAAAAATGTTCATTCACAAAGGCACAGAAATGTTAAGACTTGAGACCCATTTAAATTAATTTACATATTCAAAACAAGTACATAAAATTATGAATGGAATGGAAGGTCACTTTGGGGAGCTGTGTCACATCTTTTTAAATTTGTTTACTGGATGAAAATAGAGAGAAATTGAGGAGGAGGGGGAGTGAAAGAGGATATATCTACCTATGAGGGGTTGCTATACTGCTTCATGAAGTTTCCCCGTACTGGTAGGGGACCAAGGGCTGGTACTTGGGTGCTTGTACATTGTAGGTTGCCTGCTCTGTAGAGTACATCACGCTCTGTTCCTATGTGTCATTATCTTTTTTAATTTTTTTTTATTTAGTTAGTTATTGGATAGAGACAGAGAGAAATCAAGAGAGGAGGGAAAGCTAGAGAGGAAGAGATACTTTCAGACCTGCTTCACACCTGCAAGCAGAGACCAAGAATTTAAACCCTGTTTCTTGTGCATGTTAACATGTCCGCTCTATGGGGTGAGCCAAAGCCACACCCTGTTTCTTATTTTAAAACCTCTAACTGGGGACTGGGCAGTGGCACAGTGGGTTAAGTGCACATGGCGTGAAGTGCAAGGATCAGCTTTAAGGATCCAGGTTCAAGCACCCGGCTTCCCACCTGCAAGGGGAATCACTTCACAGGTGGTGAAGCAGTTTGTAGGTATCTTTCTCTCCCCCTCTCTGTCTTCCACTCCTCTCTCCATTTCTCTCTGCCCTATTCCACAACAACAACAGCAATAACAACAACAATGATAAACAACAAGGGCAACAAAAGGCAAAAAAATAGCCTCCAGGAGCAGTGGATTTTTAGTGCAGGCACCATGTCCCAGCGATAATCCTGGAAGCAAAAAAACAAAAACAAAAAAACTTCTATCTTAGGCTCTTTGATTACATATGCCTTATTTTGGTGACTAATAAATGCTGAAGCACTTCATTCCACATCTTGTCTCTCTGTTTCAACTGGATATGAAACATCTCTGATTCTGAATTATCTCCAGTTGGCTATCAAATTAGTATTTAAAAAGCTTTTTTTTTCTTTCAGTTTTTCACAATAAACTATCTGGTCCTCACATCATAAAATTGTACTACTTTACATATAATTGCTCAGACAATGAATGCCATTATACCCTTAATTCTTTTATTCCTCTGACATTATTTACAAAAGTACCTCCAACAGTTCCCACAATTTTCACTTTAAAGACCTTTGATGAACTTGATTATTTTTCTGCTAACATTCTCTTTCTGGATCAGGTCAATAGCTTCTTTACAAGTCTCTACACTTTTATTCTGATGCTCAACTACCTGTTTTTCTTTAGCATCAAAAATGATCCTCTTAAAAATCCTCTGATTGGATCCTAAACAGATTAACCCAGACTTAAAGACACCAAGACACATCTTATTTAAAATGGAAAGGAATAAGGATAGAGAAAGGATCCTGAAGGCTTCAAGAGAAAAAAAACAGAGTCAACTACAGAGGAAAACCCATAAGATTAGCAGCAGACTTCTCCACACAAACACTACAGGCAAGAAGAGAATGGCAAGATATCTATTGAGTGCTCAATGACAAAAGTTTTCAACCAAGACTACTGTATCCTGCTAGACTGTCATTCAAATTAGAGAGAGGGAGAGAGAGCTGTAAACCACTTCAATGTTCATAAAGTTTCCCCTCTGCAGATGGAAACCAGGGACTTGAACCCAGGTCCTTGTGTACTGTAATGTGTGCTCCCCTTTAATTAAGGCTAAGGAGTGTTTTATGAAAGTAGACCCACAATTAACAGGTCAATGAAAATTATCAAAAATATCAAGCATCACTAAAATAATATTCCTATTATAGTCACATAACAAAAAATCAAAGCATCTTGATGATTAGTTATTATTATTATTAGTAGTAGTAGTAGTAGTAGTAGTGTAAAAGGCAGTAGCCTTGAAATTCCCTTTTTATGCAGTTGTTTGTTAAGTGCTTTTAGTATGAGTTGCTTGTAGTATGAGGTGGAAAATTCCTTGCCCTTTTCCCTTTGAAGAACAGGACTAATCTGTGAAGGCTATTGGGTGTTTTGCAGAAGTTCTGTGTGAGGGCTAGCCTTATCAGGACCTCTGCACAGCCCCAGCAGTATACTGGTCACCAGATGGCCTGGTATGACGGTAGGGGGATGTGAGGACCTAATACCTGGTCAAGTCTTATTGGTTGTCTGGTTTTGCAAGGTTTGAAATTAGCCCGCACCTTGCTTTGTATGGACCCCGCTTTTTGCTAAGTTTGAAATGATTGGATTTTGTGTTTGCTATAGCCTGTTATTGGATGTAGGTTGATAAGGTGATGTGCTCTCCCTCCCTGAGTGTAGTCTGAATTCCTATAAATTGTGTGGCTTGAGCCCTGTTCGGGGTTGAGCTTGGTAGACTAACAGCAGTCACCATCTCGGCCCAGATTGCAATTCGTCAATAAGCATCTTTGCTTCCTTGCAGTGGATGGTGGTTTGATTTATGCTCGCTAACAAGTAGTAGTAGTAGTATTTTACCAAAACACTGATCAGCTCTGACTTAGTAGGGTTGGGTATTGAAGCTAGGACCTTGGAGCCTCAAGCATAAGAGTCAATTTGCATAACCATTAAGCTATCAACCCCATGCCTGCACCTTAATGATTAGAGTCTTACTGAATGCCAATAAATTCACAAACAAGTCACTAAGGCAGACAAGATTAATTGTATTAGGAAAATTGCTTTGGAGCTCCAGTGGTGCAATCAGTTAGCATGGGGTACTTATACAGTAATGTTGTTTCATGAACTAGAGGACCTGCATTCTGTCTGGGTCAGATTTCTAAGTGATTTACCTTGCTTAAAGCATTCAAATCAATAACACCATCACCCAATCAGAGACTCCTAACAGAATGGGAGATCTTTACATGCCATACATCAGACAAGAATAAATTTAATAACCAAAATATATAGAGTTCACCAAACTTAGAAACATAAAAGTAAATGACCAAATTCAAAAGTGGGAAGAGAATATGAACATAATAGTCACTAAATGTCATCTCTGGCATTATGCTATTCCACTGCAGAATACTGTGCCCCAGTATGGTTCCGTAGTCCCCATATCCACTTGGTCGATTCCAAATTATATTCCTCCATGAGGATAATTTCTGGAACCATCCATTCCACCCCGGTTCCATGGCTGCCAGTTCTTAGCAACATCGCCCCGCCAGATCTTCATAGGGATGCGGCATCATCTAAGTTCATTTCCCACGTCTACGCTCGACCGGACCTGCCAATATACGCGGATATCTTCGCCCACCCTGTCCAACGCTTGACGTCTCGTCACCCAATCTGGTCCCCTACGCCTACACTGAACTTCTCTGTTTCAGTCTCTTGGAAACAGAGCTGGCAGTCAGCTGAGGTAAAGAACAAACACCTCATCACAGACCCCTGCAAGCGTCAACCCGGCTTTGACCTAGCATGTTATGATTGGGCCCTCCTCAATCGCTATGGAACAGGCCATGGCCGGTGCGCCGCTGTGTTCCATCGCTGGGGAGCCAGAGACTACCCGAACTGCCCCTGCGGCTCCAGACAGACTATGACCCACATAGTCAACGACTGCCACCTCTCCAGATTCAAAGGAGGTCTCGAAACTTTACATCAGGCTCAACCTGACGCTGTTGACTGGCTACGGAAGAAGGGCAAACGCTAGAAGAAGAAGAACTAAAGAAGAGATACAAAAGGCCAACAGACATATGAAAAATTTCTCCCAGTCACTGATTGTCAATGAAATGCAAATAAAGACAATAATGAGATACTACCTCACCCCTGTGAGAATATCATACATCAGAAAGGACAGCAGCAACAAATGCTGGAGAGATTGTGTGGGCAAAGGAACCCTCCTGCACAGATGGTAGGAATGTAAACTACTCCAACCCCTGTGGAGAGCAGTCTGGAGAACACTCACAAGAGTAGAAATGAACCTTCCCTCTGGCCTAATAATTGCTTTCCTAGGGATATATCCTAAGGAGTCAAGCACACCCATGTAAAAAAATACGTGTACATCTATGTTCACAGCAGCACAATTTGTAATAGTCAAAACCTAGAAACAACTCAAGTGCCTAACAACAGATAAATGGCTAAGAAAGTTGTGGTATATATACACAATGTAATACTACTCAATTATTAAGAATAATGAACACACCTTCTCTGACTCACCTTGGATGGAACTAGAAAGAATTATGTTAAGTGAGATAAGTCAGAAAGACCAAGGCCAGTATGGGATGATTCCACTCATAAACAAAAGCTGAGAAAGAAGAACAGAAAGGGAAATGAAAAACCGAATTTGACAGAGTTTGGAGTATTGCACCAAAGTAAAAAACTCTGGGTGGAAGTTGATGGTAGATTTTCAGCTTCACTATAGGGGTGGGGGTAGAAACACAGACCTTTGGTGGCAGGAATGGTGTTAATATACATTCCTATTAACTTATAGTCTTATAAATCACTATTTAATCAATATGAGAGGAGAAAAATAGATTGAATATCTCAAACTTTTCGATGTATAGACCCAGTTCCGAGTATATATTCCTTCAGTATAAATACTTAAGTTTTCAGATTGGTAACCTGACTGTATTTTAACAGTAGGCTTAAATTGTTAATACATTTCTAATAATGACTTTATCTTTGAAATATTAAATCACCTATAATCTTAGACCAGGGAAACCAGAAGCAACTGATCTTGTCAATATATAAGATACAGTTATTTGTAAATAGCATTAAATGACATAAATCATGGTAAGTTCTTGTATGGTACACTAAATCCTAACCATGGGATTTTCAAAGTCAATCAAATTCCCAAATATAACAATAATTATCTGTGCCTTCTTAAATTTTAATATATCAGGAATCTTCCCCATTCTCTATAAAACCCGTATTTCTCTCAGTCCTGGGACCTCTGGGGCATGGGTCATTTTTTCATGCTTCTCTAGATGCATGTCATTTGATGCTGCATCTGCTGATTTCAACCAAATCAATGTGACCAGTACCACCTCGACATGTTTCACTTTAGATTGTGGGCAGAGACACCAGCAGTGGGTGCCAACCCTTCAGCTCCATTTCTCTGGTGAGACAGTTCCTAGCTCATAAAACTCCTTAATTCCATTTCAGGTGATGCACTTCCTAACAAAGCCTAGATAGACCAGGTCCCATGAGATAGAGCGCATATGCACATGTACCCATAAATTAGGGGAAGATATATACCTCAAAGTGAAAGTGTCTAATAGTTTGCAGTAACTGAATACATGCAGAAAGGAAGTAGAAAGACCTCAAAAAAGACACCATAAAGTAATTAATCAAATAGTTTTTACTTAGACCTAGATACCCTCCTCTTCTACTTCCTATTTCACTTCCTTCAGTCACTCTAAGGCTAACCTTGTCAAAGAAAGGACTATAAAAGCTCAACAAGGGCAAGAAACCAGCACACTTTACTAATTGCCCTTTTGATCACTACCAGGCCACCCCATCATCTGGGGCCCCACTCAGGGAATCCTGGGATTCCCACATAGATATGATGGGCCTAGACCTCTAACAGATCCCTCTCTCTCCATTGGTCATATCCATCAAAAACAGCATTGTGGATCCTCTTGTGGTCCTCTATAGGACCTTCCCTTAAATGTGTAACAACAATGGTAGAAACTAAGCCACTCTCCAAAGGGAGATTGTGTCAGCATACTCTGCCATTCGAGTAAGACAGGTCCCGAAATGAGTGCAGCCTAGAATGTTCTTAGTTATGACCATGGAATGCAAGCTTAGACCTACAGGGTCAACCTGACTTCCCTGGGCAGATGGCTTTACCATTATGTACTGGAATCCCACCTCTAGAGGCCTACCACAATAGTGAATGATAGAAACAGGCTGAGGGTATGGATTGACCTGCCAATACCCATGTCCAGCAGAGAAGCAATTACAGAAGCCAGACCTTCCACCTTCTGCACTCTATTATGATCCTGGATCCATACACCCAGAGGGATAAAGAATAGGATAGCTTCCAATGGAGGGGATGGGATATGGAACTCTGGTGGTGGGAACTGTATGGGATTGTATTCCTCTTATTCTATGGTCTTGTAGATAATTATTAAATCAATAAAATGATGTAAGTATTTATCACAACTTAAAAAGAACAGATTAGACAGTAGCACACCTGGTAGACAGCACCATCATGCACCATATTACCATGCGTAAGTCCTCACCTGCAGGAGGGAGACTTCATATACCATAAAGCAGTACTGCTGATGTCTATCCTTTCCCTCTCAGTTTCTCTCTGTCTCTATCAGCAATAATAAAGGTGAAAAAATGACCACTTGATATGGTGAATTCCTCAAGGTGGCACCAAGGCCTAATGATAATATTGGTGACAATAAAAATTAATTAAACTAAATTAATTTAAAAACTAGCATGCTACTGTTGGTAGGCTCAGAATATAAACATAATTTACAGATTAAAAGCTCAAAGTATATACTAAATATCATTGACTTCAAGTATGTTTCCTGTTCAATGCGCTTCAGCTATATTCAGTATGGACTAAAACTACAGAGACCTTTACACTATGACACTTTTTAAGGTGCTATTCTGTTATTTACTACACTATCAACAGGATCTAATTTCTTCAAATTGTTCTGGAGATGCACACTCTTTGTCTTAACCAATAACATAAAACATTTCAGAACCACCTTGGAAAGACTTAATTAGGATATACTAGATAATTAAAGAATGCTCTATGACTTGAAGTATCCATTCTAGCCAGGGACTTTTACTTTTTTTTAATATTTATTTATTCCTTTTTGTTGTTTTAGTGTTATAATTATTATTGTTGTTGTTATTGATTGCCCTGTCCCACGGGACCTTCAACGTGGCTAAACCTAGGAGAGGGAGTGAGGACAAGGACAAGAGGGAGAGAGAATGAGGACAAGAGACGCAAGAGAAATGAGACAAGTCAGGATTCTGATCAAGTCTGTTTATTAGCACCAAAGGTGCTGTTTTTAAGGCCAGGGCAAGGGGGGGAGTTAGCAGTTGGGGATAGTTGATTGATGTGGCATGTTGTCATGGTGATCAGCCTTTATCGGGAAGGTCCTGGGTGATTCATGGGGAAGTGGAGTTGGGAGACAGGAACTTATCTTTTAAAAACAGAAACTCTAACAGAAACTTATCTTTTAAGGAAAGTCTTCTGTGAACAGACTCTATGGCCATGCCAATAGCAACCTTGAGGGCACATGTGACTCCCCACAATTGATGACATTGTCATTGGGTAGGACAGAGAGAAATGGAGAGAGGAGAGGAATACAGAGAGGGGGAGATAAAGATAGGATACCTGCAGACCTGCTTCACCGCCTGTGAAGTGACTCCCCTGCAGGTAGGGAGCCAGTGGCTCGAACCAGGATCCTTATACCAGTCCT
Source organism: Erinaceus europaeus (assembly GCF_950295315.1). Classification (NCBI taxonomy): domain Eukaryota; kingdom Metazoa; phylum Chordata; class Mammalia; order Eulipotyphla; family Erinaceidae; genus Erinaceus; species Erinaceus europaeus. Next base: position 13,376,122 of record NC_080178.1, read on the forward strand.
TGCACTTTGCGCCACCTGCACTTAACCCGCTGTGTTACCGTCCTACTCCTGGGATTTTTTCTTATTTATTTATTCTTGGATAGAGACAGAGAGAAATAGAGAAGGTAGGAGGAGATAGAGAGGGAGAGAGACAGAGAGACAACCAGGAATTTTTTAACTAACATTTTTTATTAGTGATTTAATAATGATTGACAATATTGTTGATAAAAGGAATGTAATTCTATACAATTCCCATGATCAGAGTTCCATATCTCATCCCAGACCCTATTCTTTATTCACTCTGGGAATATAGACCAAAGGTCTTTTTGGGGTGCAGAAGGTGGAACATCTGGCTTCCATAATTGCCTCTCCAATGGACATGGATGTTGACAGATCAATCCATACCCCTAGCCTGTTTCTATCTTTCCCTATTGGGGCAGGGTTCTGGGGAGGTGGGGTTTCAAGACACACTGGTGAGGTTGTCTGCCCAAGGAAGTCAGGATGGCATTAAAGTAGCATCTGCAATTTGGTGGCTGAAAAGCAGTAATATATAAAGCAGAACAAACTGTTTAACAATAAGGAACCTAAAAATAAGAATATAGCAGATAAGCTTTGGGGTCTTCATGTTGGAAGAAGCTAGGAAGTCGATTTTAGATATATTCCAAGGGGCCCATGACTATAGTAATATTTGCCTGAGCCCAACAGCTAACATACATCCAGGCTAAAAGTGTTTGGAAAGATGGTATCAGAATTGGGAATAGAACTAGAAAGCTGGGTCAGGGCAGAAAATAGCTCCTAAATATGGGAAAAGTATATAAATACCATTAACTGTAAACCCCATCGATCTGAGCTAGGGCCCATGTCTATTATATTTAGTAGAGGATCCTGTATAACCTCTACGTCCCTATAGGTCTGAGCTCGAATTCCATGATCATAGCTAGGAACATGCTAGGTTGCACTTATTTCAGGACCAGTCTTTCTCAAGTGTCAGAGTAGGTTGACCTAGCCTCCCTACAGAGAGTAGGACAATTTCTACCATTGCTATTCTACAACAATGACCAGTAGTGGAGGAGAAAGGAATCTGTTAGAGGTCTAGGCCCATCATATCTATATGGGAATCACAGGATTTCCTGACTAGGACCCCAAACCTAGATATAGACTAGGACCTGTGAGATACAGTGTTGGGAAATTGTGAGGAGCCTCACAAAGCATTAAGCCAGCTCCCCCTGCTTCACCCTGCATTCTTGATACTATGGCCTATCTACATAATCATTGTTTTGCCTGAAAGATCCCCACCCATTCCATTCCTTTGATTTATCTTCTTTCTACCTTCAAGACCCTCCCTGCCTACAGGGTAGTATTAATCTTACCAGTTAAATCCCTCGAAACAGTTGCTAAGGACGTTTTTTACCTTCCCAGCCCCTTTTGCCTTTCTCCGCCCCTTTGCTAGTGATTTTGGTTTCCGACTTGCCACCACTTCTGGGTCTACCTTTTAAAAGCCTTGGCTCTCTGATCAATATAGAAATCGCACTGCCTCACACCATGTGTTTGGTTCCTGAGTCATCTCCCTCGCATTGCTGAGTGAGTAGCAGCCCAGGCTGGCTCCAGTCACGTTCTCTCCAACCCAGAGAGTAGGAGAAGTACCCCCACATTAGCCCGGCAATAGAGCACATGTGCATATATATCCATAAATTAGGGGAAAATATACACCTCAAAGTAAAAGTGCGCAATAATCTGCGGTGCAGCAAGGAAGGAGAAAGGCCTAGAAAAGACACCATAAAGTACTGAATTAAATAGTTTCTACTTAGACCTAAATACCCTCATCACCTCCTTCCTATTTCACTTCCCTCAATCACTCTAAGGCAATCCTTGTCAGAAAAAGTAAGGATTCCAAAAGTTGGATAAGGGCAAGAGACCAGCACACTTTAATGATGGCCCTTTTGGTCACTACCAGGCCACCACATCATCTAACTATTTTTTTAAAGTTAATTCAAGCCTGGCACCTTATGTTCCCCAATCAGAACGTATCAGAAAAATATTTACATAAAACACTATATGTAACTTTCATTACTAAGTACAATACCACTCCTTATTTTATATATGAAATACTGAACCCAGAATTTTTTTTTTCCACATATATATGTGCTATGTTCCCAATGTCTCTAGCATTGGCTAAAACAGTCACCAGAAGACTCTGTTTTCCTACTTTACCCTCTGGTCCTTTTATACCTTTATTGTTTACCAATGACAGATAACATCTAACTAAAACTACCTTTGTTTACTTTTTTTTAACCTGAGGGGCAATGAAATAACTCACTTGGTAGTGTGCTGCTTTGCCATGTGCATGACACAGGTTCAAGACTCATCACAGCATTGACGGAAGCCTTAGTATTGTGGTCTCTCTCTCTCTCTCTCTCTCTCTCATCTCTGCTTCTGTTTATATAGAAAATAAGTAAATATAAAATAAATTGTGGTCCAGGAGATAGCGCAGTGATAAAGCTTTGGAACCTCAAGCAGGAGGTCCTGAGTTCGATCCCCGGAAGCACATGTGCCAGAGTGATGTCTGGTTCTTTCTCTCTCCTCCTGTCTTTCTCATTAATAAATAAATAAAATCTTTAAAAATGAATAAATAAATAAATAAAAAAAATTTACCTGAAAAATAGCATAACAGACTTTTGAAAGACAGGAGCGGGAGATGTTTATTTTTACTTCCAGAAGGGTATATTCTACCAGATTGGTGGGGGTGATAACCTCCTCTGCCTCATATTTTTGTCTTCCACTTTAACTTATAGCATAATAAATTTAAAATAATGAAATAAAATAACTGATTTGTAACTATACTTTTCTCACATATTGACTTAATTATAAACTTAATTTTAATTTAAGCATATTTATTTTAATTAAAATTAAATTTTTATTTGAAATATAAATATGAAATATTAACCTTGATTTTGAACAAGAGTGGTTAGAGACTGATAGTTTTAATACATATCAATGTTTGTCATATATATCAAGGCTTTAGAGTATGTGTCAATTGATATGATTAAAGAGACAAATTAGAATCATGATTAGTATATATACATTAGAGACTATATATGTTTATAAATATAGCTGTAAATATAAATTTTATGATAATCATAACTTCAAATCAATAGCAAAAACATTATTATGCAACTATTAAAACTAGACTTGTATATACTGAAAACTATATTTATTGAAAAATTAGTTGTCATAAATTTTAATACATGTATCTAAAGTAGTAGCAGGTAAGAAAGAAAGCAGAGTTGTAATGATACAGACTGGTGTGGGTTCAAAACCTGTATCTCCACCTGCAGGAGGAAAGTTTCACAAGTTGTGAAGTAGTAGTTGTGAAGCTATCTCTATCTAACTCATTTTTTTTTATCTCCCCCAACCTCTTGATTTCTCTTTACCTCTACCCATTAAAAAATAAAATATTTAAAACATTTTAACGGGGGCCAGGTGGTGGAGTACCAGGCTAAGCTCACATAGTGGGTAGCATAAGAACCTGCTCAAGGGTCCCAACTCAAGCCCCCAGCTCCCCACCTGCAGGGGGGTTCACTTCACATGTGGTAAAACAGGTCTACAGGTGTCTTTCTCTCTCCTTCTCTATCCTCCCCTCCACTCTCAATTTCTCTCTGTCCTATCCATAAAATGGAAAAAGTGGCCACAGGAGCAGTGAATTCGTATTGTAGGCACTGAGCCCCAGAAATAATCCTGGAGGCAAAGGAAAAAAAAATAAGAAAGACAGAAAGAAAAAGAAAAGTTTAGCATAACTATATAAAAAGTTCACCCAGTGACTGGTTGCATATTATTGATTCCTTGCCATCTAGATATTATATCTACATGGATTAAGTAATAAAAATAAGACCTCATGTGCCCTGCATTCCCACACGGGAAGAAACTGTTCTTAGTAACAACATTGTGCATTTCATCCTTTAATATTATTTTTCAAGGAATTTGAAAATGAAATATTTTCAAATGAATTTGGCAGGAGTAATTTAAGAACATTTCTCCACCCCCACCCAAATGTATCCTACTAAGTGACTCTCTTCTTTGTGAATGACAGATTTATTTGTCACCTGATATGCCTTTGCTTATCCAGAGTTTCTTCATAGCATTTGTCATCTCTGTATTTCTCAGGGTATAGATTAGTGGGTTTAGCATGGGGGTTATGACTGTATAAAATACACTCAATGATTTGTCAATCGGGAAGGTCCTCGCGGGTCTTCCATACATGAAAATACAGGGAACAAAGAATAAGACAACCACAGTGATGTGGGAGCCACAGGTCTGGAGGGCTTTCCTCCTCCCTTCCTGACTCAGGTTCTTTAGAGAATACAAGATGACAACATAAGAGATGAGTAAGAGCAGAAACACAATAGAACAAATCATTCCTCCGTTGGCTGCTACTAACAGACCAATGACATAGGTGTCGGTACAGACGAGTTTCAATAAAGGGTACATGTCACAGAAAAAATGATCAATAACATTGGGGCCACAGAATGGAAGACTATAAATGGTGCTAAGTTGAATTACTGAGTGCATAAAACCTCCAATCCAGGACACTATCAACAGCATAATACATACCCATTGTCTCATGATAACCAAATAATGCAGGGGCTTGCAGATGGCCACATAGCGGTCATAGGCCATGACCAACAGAAGAAATACCTCTGACCCACCAAAAAAGTGTTCAGTAAAGAGCTGGATCATACAAGACTGGAAAGATATTATTTTTTTCCCAAGGAACAAGTTTGAAATCAGATTGGGAGAAATTGATGTGGAATAAATGACATCCATAAATGATAGGCTAGCAAGAAAAAAATACATTGGTGTGTCCAGAGTTTTGCTGAAAATTACAGTCACCACAATGAGCATGTTGCCCACCATGGTCAAAATGTATAAAATCAAGAACAGAACAAAAAGGACCTTCTGTTCCTTTGGATTCTGAGTGAGGCCCATAAGGATAAAATGAGTCACATTGTTCCTTGGCTCCATTACCTTAGTCCCATCTATTTCTTATAGGTACTGGATTCAGATACTAGAAAGAGTTTACCTATAAAAAGAGAAGAAGAGAACTTTATATGCATTTTTTAAATCGTTTATATTTACTCAATCAGAAAACATGCTAGCAGAATCTATTTGTGCCAAGTCTGCTATGGACACTAGGATAGACAAACTGAAGGACATACTTTGCAGCTCTCAGTGGTGTTTGGTAGATGATGAGGGGTCATATCATTGCACAACATTTTTTTTTCTTTTACCAGAGCACTGCTCAGCTCTGGCTTAGGGTGGGTCAGGGGATTGAACCTGGGACTTTGAAGCCTCAGGCATGAGAGTCTCTTTGCATAACCATTATGCTACCTACCCTTACCTCATTGCAGAACAATTTAAAGAGTATTAGTATAAATATGTTCATGTGAGTTCTGAGGTCATGGTGCCAAGATATCTAAATCAATATGAGGTCTAGAAAGGCTTCCCAGAGAAAGTAATGTTAGCTAAACTCTACAGATGAAGTCTACAAAACCCTACATAGCATTTTTACATCATTCTCTATCTTCTATCATGTATTTTTTAGTCTATCATAATTACTAAATTGCCAAACACATAAGTACCAAGGAGTGGAAATTTTAAGCTCTTTATGATATAACAATTAATCTTGGGTGAAGTATTTAAGATTTATGATAATTTTAAAAAAGTATTCTATATCTGCAATTGTAGTAAAATCATCTTGACTTACATAAGGCTTAGAATAAATTTCATTAGAAAATGAATATTTTCTTATGAAGATTTTTATTTTATTTATTTTCACTTTAGCTTATTACCTAGAGGAATATCTCCCTGGAAGTCAGTAAAGTAGAATTTCATCATTAAAATTTAAATACCTATTTTGTCAAGTACAAATAAAATATTTCCAAACAAGTATGCATTCAAGAAACTGCTTGGAGAGTTGGGTGGTAGCGCAGCAGGTTAAGTGCACTTAGCACAAAGCACAAGGACCTGTGTAAGGATCCTGGTTAGAGCCCCTGGCTCCCCACCTGCAGGGGAGTCGCTTCACAGGCAGTGAAGCAGGTTTGCAGGTGTCTATCTTTCTCTCCCCCTCTCTGCCTTTCCCTCCTCTCTCCATTTCTCTCTGTCCTATCCTACAATGACAACATCAATAACAACAACAATAATAACTATAACAATAAAACAACAAGGGCAACAAAAGGGAGTAAATAAATATTAGAAAAAAAAAGAAACTGCTAGTATATGTTCCCTTAGTATCACTTGTTCATAGTCACTGAAAACTACCATCTTGCATCAATATAACTAGTAAAACCTGCTCTCTATCAATATAACTAATAAAATTGCTCTCTGCAAAAACTTTTAAAATCCTACATGACTTGGATCTAAGCTGCCTTCCCAAACTCAACACTTACTATTTTCCAAATTCATTCTACATCATAGATTTTACTACTTTTCAAGTAACAAATATATATATAATATATATAACAAATATATATATAATGGGGTTAACAATTATCTCAGAATATGTACTAGCATTCTGAAGCTCAATGTCTATTCCAGGACCCATGTCATAAAGGAGATATTATGATGGAGACTTAAAGAATAATCTTCCCACAATCAATTTCTCATTTTCCATATTGAAGCAGCTACCTAAAAGCTATAAAATAACTGCCAATTTCATTTTTTAATGTTTCCTGTTTATTCATGAAAACTATCATACAAATCCTTACCAATATTTTGGGAATCATATTATTATTCAAAATCACTGAAATTCCTTTAAGAATGCTTTTATTTAGCCAGCTGACCTTTACATCTGCTTCTAAATGTCTCTCCATATGTATATGTGCAAAATTATATCTTATTACAAAACATTTCCAAAGCAGTAAGTTATAGTTTTAAATAGTGTTGTAAGACATTCAGTACTAATCACTCCACTCTGAGTCATCTTCGTAAATTTATAAGAGATAGTCACTACATTTATATAACTAGGTAGTGAAAAAAAAACAATACATATAGATAACATTATACTTTTGGGACAAATACAGGTAAAATAGCACATTCATGAATTATATCATAAATTCATATCCCCTTTGAAATCTAAAGCAACAAAGTGAAAAAAATTACACTTTGGGTTCTTTGGAATGGTAAAGCATTTTAATAAAAGGAAATACTCACATTATAAGAACACCACCAATCAATTTTTCCTATCAATTCTTTTTGTTTGAGGGGATAGTCTTTATTGGAGCTTCACCACTGAGTGAGAGGAAGAGGGAAAAGTACCACAGCACCAAGGCTTCTTCCAGTGTTGTGAAGAGCAGACTTGAACTTAGACTGTACATGACAAAGCAGGCATAGTATCCTGGTGAGCTCTTTTGCTAACCAAGCATCTATTAATTCTTGAGCAAAACCATATGCCAGATGTTATACCTACGCTTCCACTGACTTTTTACAGACATATCCACACTTAAACACAATAACATTTGATTTATAACATTTAATATTCCCAGTCATAAGTACATGTTACCTCCATTTCGCAGTTGAAGAAATAATTCATTTATTTAACTAATTTTCTTAAGAGTGTATATTTTCAAGTGATAGAGATAAGAATTGATAGACTAACTTTGAGTTAGAAAATGCTTCTGATTTCAGAAGTTTTGCAACTTTTCAACCGTTACAATTTCCTATTTAATTAAGAAAGTTAGACCATTGAAAAGTATAGATTCTATTTTAAACTGTTCCATATTTACCTTTTGGAGGCTTGTTTATCAGTAGGAATACCTTTAACTAGCTCATAAAGACCTAAAAATGTCTCTTCCATCTAGAATGACCATAGAGAACAAAAACCTGTATTATTCCTTCATGTTATACTGATTTTACATAAACTGTTATCTGTCCATTTTCTTCATAATCTTATACATATTTTGAAAAGTCACTATTTGTACAGTAGATCTTGTTAAATGAAATTCCATTATGCAAACAGAGAAATAGTTTCCTTGTTAAGATAATTTATCAAAGAAGAAAACAAATTTTATGCCACATAAGAAGTTAGCAACAAGCTGTTTTACCAGGGAAATTGTTCTATAACAACTAATTTCTTGAAAGAGTCTTTCTTCCTCTTGGAAATCTTGAGTTATATCAATTCTAAATAGTATAAAATCTTCTCTGTAGTAGAACTACAGATCACGGGACATTTATACCTTCTAACCAGATTGGTGATGTCATCGGAATGCGTCCAAGCTGATTTCTCTTTGCATTAGTATATAGTCACTGTGACTTCCCAGCCAAAAATCTAAAGAAATTTATATATGAAGACACTTAAACCAATCATTTAACTGTGGCTGGAAAGATGTAACAAAGAGAAAAAACATAATTTCAGAACATTATGAAACTTCTAGCCAAGAACAAAAATATAAACCCTATCATTTTTTTTCCAGTGAAGATTATTTTATCAATCATTTCTCCATTTTTCTATAGCAAGATTTTCTTTCCTTTTATTTACTGTTAAGTACTTTTTTTTGTCTGTAAGTGTGGGGTTGGTTAAATGATAAAACATTTCACCTACAATTTAGATTCAATAGCTATTTATGTGATGATCAAGGGGGACTATGGAAGTTGCAATAGAAGAAAAATTAGGATGTTCAGATGAGTGAAATAGTTCTTTTGGATCATGTGCTGCTCCATTATGTGCCTGGCCCAGGTTTGCACCCAGCCTGCACTGCACTGAAGAAAGCTTTGGTACTGTGATCGTTTTCATTCTGCTTCTGAAATTGAAATTTAAATAAATTGAAATAATAGTTCTGTCTACCTTGGCCTTGTATTCTTATCATAAATTTAGGCAATAAAAAAGGAAGCAGTTTAGTAAGGAAATTGTAAACTGTGATTAGCAATTATAACATAAAACATAGAAGAGTCTGAAAGAAAAATAAGCTACAGATTACACTGTTAAGGTGGTAGTTGGGAAATGTTTTTAAATTCTAGATAATTTAACTCATATATGAGACAATATACCTTGAGATTCTGATATAGAACTGAGGTTACTAAGGGAGGAAGAGAGAGAAATAAAAAGAAGGGTATCCAATGAACTTTGGTGGGTAGTATGGGTGCCTTGGCGAATTCTACAATGGTAGACTTGTACCTTTAAAGCTTATATAGTATTATAGACCAATGTTGCCTCAATAAAAATAATAAATAAGGATGATACTTAAATTGAAACAGCATGTAAGTAGCTACTGAGATAACAAGTCTTGTAAAACAACATTTCTTCGATAAAAATTTTAAAGAAATTTAGATATGCATTAATATTATAGAAAACATAAAAAATGAAGTCGCTGATACTGTGTTGTACTGCTTGTTGAAAAATCTTCCAATATGGTAGAGTCTGGAAAGTTCAAAGGTCACTGCACCTAACAGGAAGGGAATGAACAGAGCAAACTGAGGTGGGGTCAAGGAAATAGCTCATTGCGTTTGCCCATAGGATTTACATGTCTAAGGGTCAGGGTTTGAGATCAGCAGTGCTCTTCTGGTCCATCAGATCTGTCATCTAACTACCTATAATCTATCTATCATCTATCAATTACTTGTCTTTCTATATGTAGTTATCTATTTATCATCTATCAGCATATACATAGCATTTCCTGTTTAAAATGCATAGAATTGAGAAGTTGGTGAGATAGTTCACCCGGTAGGGCTATCTGCCTTGATATGCATACATCCCAAGTTTGAGGCTTCAGGAAGGAGCCACGTGAGATTACTACATTACTCTTCCTCTCTTTCTCTGTCTGTATCCAAGTATCTGAAAGAGTCATACCAGAGCAGCAAAATTACACCTGTGAGACCCTAGTGGCATAAATAAATAAACAAGCAAAGAAATAAAACTGGGATTGAAGATATGAGCCAAACCCTGTAGGTCACAACAGATCATATCATGGGTTTGCATTTCATTTATAAGTATGGCAAGTAGTATTTAAAAAAAATTTCTTTTTATTAAAGAAACTTTTCAAAGTTGAAAGGAGAAGAACTACTTGAAATTGCTGCCAAAGCAGGATGGCTTACAGGCCCAAGAAGAGTGAGCACACAAGACAAACTGAGCTTGGCCTCCACTGCACTGGGGGGAGCTCTGGCACAATGGTGCTTTTCTCCCTCTTACTCTTGCTCTGTATCTTTATATCATAAAAAGTTGACCTACAGTTGTGATCCTCAGAGACAACAATAAGAAAGAAAGAAAGAAAGAAAGAAAGAAAGAAAGAAAGAAAGAAAGAAAGGAAGGAAGAAAGAAAGAAAGAAAGAAAGAAAGAAAGAAAGAAAGAAAGAAAGAAAGAAAGAAAGGGTGCAACATTTTATTTACTGTAAGGTGCTTTTTCCTATTTATCACTACACTGTATTTTTGTAGATAAAGTAGAAGTGTTATTACTAATTATTTTGTGTGTGATGCAGCATAGATTGAATAAAAACTTATCTCATTGAACATTTAGTTGGACAAATGAAAAGAATACATGAAATATCGGGGTGGGTGAGAGTAGAGAAATGCAGAAGCTGGCTTAAAAATTAGTAATTAGCCGTCATGGAGGTGACTCCACAGGAGAAGCAAATATGTTGTCTGTAGAAGATACCACACAGTTCAAATCCTGACAAAACACCTTATCAAGCAGTTGTCTAGTCTGTCATTGTCTGTCTCTTTCTTTATAAGTCTCTCACACATGCACACAATTAAATTACTTGTAAAGGGTTTCTAATTTTTAATCTTTATTTATTGGATAGAGACAGCGAGAAATCAAGAGAAAAAGGGGAGATAGAGAGGAAGAGAGACAGAGAGACACCTAAGCCCTGCTTCACCACTTGTGAAGCTTTCCCCCCACAGGTGGGGACCGGGGCTTGAACCCGAGTCCTTGCGCACTGTAACATATGCACTCAACCAAGAGTGCCACCACCCAGCCCCAAGGGTTTCTAATTTTAAAAATTGCTTTACTATAAAAAATTCATTCACTATATAACTTTATTGATTTATAAAATATATATAACTTCCCTAGTCAACTGTATACAAGACTAATAAAATATATTATAACAAAAATTATTAATAAATCACCATACAGTCAATTCTGTGTGTGTGTGTGTGTCCCTTTTTTCTATGGTCCTGCCTTGTCTTTCTTCCTTAACATATTATTTATATTAATGAAAGCACAATACAAAGAGAAAATACACAGTGACCAGAGCACTGCATAGCTCTGGCTTCTGGTGGTGGTGGGGCTTGGACCTGGGAGTTTAGAGCTTCAGGCATGAAAGCCATTTTGAATTAACACTGTGCTACCTCCCTAGCCCCATCTAAACAATTTCTTATTATGACTATGAAATGTTTTTTAAAGAAAGAATGGATAAGTCAATTTCAAAAATTTTCTTGGGTTTTCAACCCCTTGGAACGCTAACATAAGACAACATTTGTCCTGATTAATACCAAACCTACTTCCCATGAGATGTGATTTTATTAGTCCAAAGTCTCTTCATAGCATTAGTCATCTCTGAATTTCTCAGAGTATAGATTAATGGGTTCAACATGGGGGTTATGACTGTATAAAACACACTCAGTGACTTGTCAATCGGGAAGGTTTTTGCAGGTCTCACATACATGAAAATACAGGGAACAAAGAATAAGACAACCACAGTGATGTGGGAACCACAGGTCTGGAGGGCTTTCCTCCTCCCTTCCTGACTCAGGTTCTTTAGGGAGCGCAAGATGACAACATAAGAGATGAGTAAAAGCAGAAACACAACAGTGCAGATGAGTCCTCCATTAGCCAAAACTAGGAGACCAATCACATAGGTGTCAGTACAGATGAGTTCCAACAATGGATACATGTCACAGATAAAATGATCAATAACATTGGAGCCACAGAATGGAAGTCCAGAAATTGTGCCAAGTTGAATTACTGAATGAAGAAAGCCTCCAATCCAGGACACTATCAGCAACACAACACACACCCATTGTCTCATGATAACCAAATAATGTAGGGGCTTACAGATAGCCACATAGCGGTCATAGGCCATGACCAGCAGAAGGAACACCTCCGATCCACCAAAGAAATGCCCTGTAAAGAGCTGAGCCATACAAAATTTGAAGGATATGGTATTTTCTCCAAAGAACAAGTTTGAAATTAGTTTAGGAGAAATAGTAGTGGAATAAATTGCATCCATAAATGAGAGGCTGGCAAGAAAGAAATACATAGGTGAGTCCAGGGTCTTACTGACAGTTACTGTCACCACGATGAGCATGTTGCCCACCATGGTAAAAATGTACAAGAGCAGAAACAAAATGAAAAGGACTTTCTGAACCTTTGGATTCTGTGTGAGGCCCAAGAGGACAAAGTAAGTCACATTGTTTTTTTGATCCATCTAGTCTGTATAGATGCTGAATTCATCTACAGAAGTAATTTACCTATAAGACAAAGAGAAAATAAATATTTAGATTATTTTAATCACAATCTCAGCTAATAAAAAATGCTTTTGAAAAATCTGTATCAAACCCCATAAATATGAGGCTAGCAAGGATTTAATAAAATATATTTCCCGTGGTCCGGGAGGTGGTGCAGTGGATAAAGCATCAGACTCTCAAGCATGAGGTCCTGAGTTCAATCGCCAGCAGCACATGTACCAGAGTGATGTCTGGTTCTTCCTCTCTCCTCCTGTGTTTCTCATTAATAAATAAACAAAATCTTAAAACAAATAAAATGTAATTCCCAGCTCTCTGTCATTAACATATATAGTGATAGGGTCAACAATTAAATAGCAGTTTTATAAAGACATACACATGTTTTATTGAGAAGTAGCTGAAAAAAAATCTGGGAAAACGCTACAGAATAGACAGTGTTTTACCGAGTTTCAATGGTAAAGACAGCGTGAAAGGATGAAAAATCAATTCTATCAAAAGATGTACCATGTATGAAGTCAGAAAAGGGGAAATCTGAGGATTCATTGAAAGTACCCATTTGAAGTGAGATCAGCAAAGTCTGACTAACCCCAGAGACCACGTTATCATCTCCTAAAAATGCTGCAGATCAGAACAAGGACCAACTTTCCTCCAATGGCCATTTCCATTTAAGACCTCAGAGGTATCTTGACATTTCTGTATTTTGCAACATTCACTGATGATAGATGCCTTCTCCACAGAACTCATTTCTTTCTTTCTCTCATTAGAATTGTCTATCAATATCCATATTTCTACCAACAATCACTCCAAGACAAGCTAGATTTTTTTTTTCTGTCATGCACTCAAATTCTTCCAATATCTTCCCATTACATAATTCTCAAACTTCTTTCACATTTTTCAGTATTTATTATTGTGGAATTCAGAACTGTGATATTACAAAATGATGTTATCTTTTTAAAATAAATATTGTGTAAGTTTATTTAATTTGTTAGGACAGAGAGAATATGAAAGAGAAGGGGAGAGAGAAAGAGAGAGAGAGAGAGAGAGAACTGCTTCGCAATCGGTGAAAAAACTCTTCCTAGTAAAACCCAACTTCCTAGTATAGCACAACTCTTACTTCCTGATAAAAAAGAATCATTAGTTTGCTAAAGCTACCAGAAAAAATGATCATAGACTGGGTGGCTTAAGAGACTATAACTTTGGGGACCGGGCAGTGGTGTACCTGGTTGAGCACACATGTTACAAAGTGCAAGGACCCAGATTCAAATTCCCAGTCTCCACCTGCAGGGGAAAAGCTTCACAATTGGTGAAGCAGGTCGAAGGTGTCTCTCTGTTTCTCTTTCTATCTCTCTCTTTTTTCTCGCTCTTTCCCTCTCTATCCTCCTTCCAACTCAGTTTCTCTGTGTCCTATCAAATTAAGTAAAATTTAAAAAATTATTTTTAAAAAAGGATATAGTTCTGTAATATCTCAGTTCTGAATTCCACATCTAGGTGTCAACACTGTTGATTTTTCATTGATATATTCATGGGAGATGCTGTTCCAGGTCTCTTTCTTTGGGATATAGATGACTGTATTCTTGTATATGTGGGTTTCTCAATGCATATGTACTTGTATGCAAATGTCCCATTCAAATGGATTCTGATAGTGCTATATAATAACACATACTAGGATTTGGTGGCTGTAAACCTGTTTCCCTCTGTAAATACCTATCCCTAAATGAAATAAGTTTCTGAGGAACTAAACATTAGGATGTTAATATATGAGTCTGGTGAGGTCAGAATGGAATAATAAATTCATCATCTGATAAAGCATATGTCACAAAGAAATCATCACATTAGTTATACTAGCAGTTCACTAATTCCCTTTTTAGTAAATTAACTAGGTTTTCCTTTTGAATAGTTTTTTGAATGATAAAATTGTTATTTCACTGAAAAATTATGTGCCTTTGTTTCTATCACTCATCTAATTCCAAACACTACCAAATGGTATTCACTACTACACAAGCAACATCTCTATTCAGTGATTTTATATTCCATAAAATTTAATATATTATCTCCTACAATAAACCTGTCCTTTCTTATGTATTCAGAATCTAATTAACGGACCCACCTACCATGTTAATATTATTATTCAGACCAAATATTAGAAATTGTTCCTACTATTCTTCACAATTGCTCAATTATACATTAAGTCTTGGTGACTCTCTCTAAAATATCACACAGTTGATCTCACCACTAAACCCATCACCTCTCTGGTCTACTGCAATACTGAGATGATGATGTCTCTTTTCTGAAGAAACCTAACAGATTTTTTACTCTTCTTAATCAGACAGTGTCACTCCTCTTCTCTTATCTCTGAAGTATGCCCTTCTCACACACTCATTAAAATCCAATCTCCCTACCTAATCCTAAGGAACCTAGGTATTTGTAACACAATTTACAGTGCTCCCTGCTTATTCTGTTACAAATTTATACACTCCCTAAAATGCTCCAAACACATTTCAATCTCTTAATTCCACCAGTTCTTTTGCAGGTGCTAATTTCAGATACCTGAAGCCATTATCTCTAAATAGTTGGAAGTATTGTGGGAAGGTATAATGTAACTTTTTCTTACTTGTTCAGCGAACAAGTGTTTACAGAATACTTACATTGTGTAACCTCTTTCAGACTCCCAGCATCAAAGAATACCCACCCACCAATGCACTAACATCCAGGGTCTATGAAAGGGAGGCATATATCTGAAGACAGAATGCTGGTGGTGACTGAGGAATCACCTTTCCATCGGTTTCTCAGTTGTACAGATAAGAGTACCTCTTGATTGTTCTTAGAAGTTGTTGACCTCCTCTGAAAAAAATTAATCTACATGAGCAAATACTGTACAAGCCTGGCCAACTGCTTTCTATTTTTCCCATTAATTTCCAAATGATAATATACTTCCCTCATGGAAGTCTTTTGGCTAGTTGACACTGACTTAAGGTATAAGTTTCTCTCTCCTAGTGAAGAGATTGGATTTATCTATCATGAATTGCAAAAGTCCTGTTGTATTAGATTTTTAAATTAAAATTTTAATTGAATTTATCTATCATGAATTCCAAAAGTCCTATTGCATTAGATTTTTAAATAAACCATATTATCTTATCAGCATATGAAGAAATTTGGACAGCTGGGAAGTGGTGCACCTCACAGAGCATAGACATCACTGTGTGCAAAGACCCTGAAAATAAAGTGCTTGATTTCCTCTTGTAGGGAAGCAGCTTCAACTGCTGTGGAGCTGTGCTTCAGGCCCTCTCCATCTCTCTCCCTCCATATATGGATGGATGGATATATATATATATATATATCCATATCCATATCCTTGCTTTCCTCTCAATTTCTTTCCACATAAAATAAAGAAAATGAATAGTCATTTGGAGCAATGGATTTATCATGTAGTTACTGAATACCAGCAGAAACTCTGGTGGTAATTTAAAAAATTTAAAATAAATAACTGTTACTTTACTAGATATGAGACTAGCACACACTTTTAAAAAAATATATAGATACATGTTAGTATTTCCAAATAATGTAACACATTTAACCATTAGAGTAATAAATATTGTTATCCAAATTTTATGTGTCAAAAATTGAAGTTCAAGATGTGATTATTTTTAAGCTACATAATTTAATACACAATTCTAAGTTGATAGACCTCAAGCTTTACAACCAGCAATAATTTTTTTAACTTTCACTTATTTTATTACATACACTATTTATATTTCATAATTATATATAAACATTTAATATATATATATATATACAAAAGAATGTAGCAAGTAGTTGTCTTAATAGGAATTTTTTTTCTCTAGTAACTTTTCTTCTGTTCACTTTAATAAAGAAAGACTACTATTTACCTATTTAGTCCATCTCAGCATATATTATTGGCATGAGCAAATAGTTGTTGTAATTGGGAACGGGAAAGTATTTGCTTGTGCCCCTTTTATATCTTCCACTAAGCCTAAGAATGCATCTCCTACAATAACTGTAGCACTTCCTAATAGGACACCATCTTCTGCTGAGCTGGGGAAAAAACCTCTGAAGATTTTACATCTTTTGCTGATATTAATCAGAGTCCTGCAACTGGAATGTGTCCAAGATTGATTGCTGCTTAAATATATTCTCTGGGGGTTTCAAAAATCATATGTAGGAGGATATTTACATGTAAAATAAAGACCCAGTCACATAACTAAAGTAGGGAATATGTAACAAAAAGAAAATATAGTCTCAGCATCACAGAAATTTTGCATATCAAGAACAGTTTGTCAAGTGCTGGCAAGATGGTTCAGTTGGATAGTGTGCTATTTTGTCATGGACATGACCCAGGTTGGAGCCTGTGGCATTGAGGAAAACTTCGGCGATGTGGCTTCTTCCACTCTGGATCTGTCTTTCCATCTGAAAATTCTACCTGGAGCAGTGAAGACAACAGACAAAATGAAAAGGGGGATGAGGGGGAGAGGCATGAGGAGGGGAGGAGAACGGGGAGGGGGAGGGGAGGTAAGGAGTGAAGAGAAGGAGGAGGGGAGGGGCGAAGGGGAAGAAGGGGAGAAAGAAGAGAAAGAGGAGAATACGAGGGAGAAGGAGGAGAGTGAGTAAAAGAGGAGAAGTGGGAGGAGAAAGAAGGGGGAAGGAGGAGAGAATATCAACCCTGTCATTTTATTTCACCATAATGTTTGCTTTACCTATCCTCCTTTCTGTAAATTAAAAGTAATGATAATGATGGTGTTGAAAAAAATGGGAATAGGAGATCCTTCAGCATGTGAGAGACACTGGGATCATTCTCTGGTGCTGTCTTCAAAAAAACGAGCAATAGCAAAACTATTTAATAAGAATGAGTCAGGCTTACATACACTGGTATAGAAGATCCTTAAGATATCAGTTTACAATCTAATATGAAATACACAAACACTCATAAGCATATATGTAAACAGTCTTTATTTGCATATTAACACTGGAAGAAATTTAAAATTAGATTAGACTTTTGCTGACTACTCCAGAGAACATTGAGAAACAGTAGTTATTTTTCTTTTTTTATATTTATTTTATTTATTTATTCCCTTTTGTTGCCCTTGTTGTTTTATTGTTGTAGTTATTATTGTTGTTGTTGTCATTGTTGGATAGGACAGAGAGAAATGGAGAGAGGAGGGGAAGACAGAGAGGGGGAGAGAAAGATAGACACCTGCAGACCTGCTTCATCGCCTGTGAAGCGACTCCCTTGCAGGTGGGGAGTCGGGGTTCGAACCAGGATCCTTATGCCGGTCCTTGTGCTTTGCGCCACCTGCGCTTAACCCACTGTGCTACAGCCCGACTCCCACAGTAGTTATTTTTCACTTACAACTTTTGCATGGCTTCCAGTCCTATATTCATTATTATTATTATTATTATTATTATTATTATTATTATTATTATTATTATTTTAAATCAAATGGACTCTCAAGATAGATTACTTGGATAGGGAAGGAAGTTTCAGTGCTGTGGCTTCCATCTCTCTAGCTTCTATCTCTAGAGCTTTTTCTTTTAGCTTTTTTTTTTTTTGTCTCTGACTTTAATCTGAAAAAGTCAGCCTGAGACAGTTGAAGCCCTAGAGATGACCAAAAAAAAAAAAACCTTTGGTTTATTATTATCTTCATTTTTAGATATAGACAGAGAAGCACAGAGAGTGAAAGAGAGAACATTGGAGACTCCTTCAATGCAGTAAGGGCCTGGCTACAACACAAGTTGTACATATGCCAAAGCAGCACTCTATCCATGAGAGCTATTTCACTGGCCCAGAATTATAAACACTAAATAGCATATGCATTGCAATCAATGTTGAATAAAAAGACAGTATATCGGTCACTATATTGACTGGTGAAATGAGAAGAATAAAATTTAGTGCTGGAATAAATTAAAAAGATAATTGAATAAAATATTAAAATTATAATAAAAATTATCCACAGCATTTTGACTCCTGATTTATTAGAGTGGCACATCTGTAGTTAAAATTAGTATAAAAAAGCCATGATAGTGGTCCAGGAGGTGGCGCAGTGGCTAAGGCACTAGACTGTCAAGCATGAGGTTCTGAGTTCGATACCTGGCAGCACATGTACCAGAGTGGTAGCTGGTTATTTCTCTCCTCCTATCTTTCTCATGAATAAATAAATAAATAAATAAATAAATAAATAAATTCTAAAAAAAAAAGGCATGATAGAAGCATCATTATTGAAAATAAATTTTATTTTATATTATTATTATTACTTTGCCTCCAGGGTTATCACTGGGGCTTGGTGCCTGCATAATGAATCCACTGATCCTGGGGGCCATTTTTCACATTTTTGTTGCCCTTGTAGTTGTTATTATTGTTATTGCTGTTGTTGTTGTTGGATAGGATAGAGAGAAATCGAGAGAGATGGGGAAGATAGAGAGAGGGAGAGAAAGACACCTGCAGACCTGCTTCACCGCTTGTTGAAGTGACCCTCCTGGATGTAGGGAGCCAGGGGCTCGAACTGGGATCCTTACCCCAATCCTTGCACTTCACAACATGTCCGCTTAACCCACTATGCTACCGCCTGACTTCCAAAAATAAATTTGACAATGGAAACATTATCCAGTACTTCCTACTTACAGATATATATTTAAAAGAAGAGGAATAAAAAAAAAAACAGGAATGGTAAATAATTATCTGCAAAACATAGGTTCAAGGAGAGGAACCTTAAAGTAAAATCAAACAAACAAAACCCTTTTAGCCTGTCAACCTATTTTCACTAGCGGTAATGATTCTTCTCCAGATTGTCTTTATAGCATCTGTCATCTCTGAATTTCTCAGAGTGTAGATTAGTGGATTCAACACAGGGCTAATGACTATACAAAACACACTCAGTGACTTGTCAATGGGTAAGGTTTTGGAAGGCCTTGCATACAAGAAAATACAAGGAACAAAGAAGAGAACAACCACAGTGATGTGAGAACCGCAGGTCTGGAGAGCTTTCCTCTTCCCTTCCTGATTCAGGTTCTTTAGAGAGTTGAAGATGATGATGTAAGAGATGACTAAGAACAGAAACACAATAGAACAGATTGCTCCTGAACTGACTGCAACTAGGAGACCTGTAGCATAGGTGTCAGTACAGACAAGTTTCAACAGGGGGTACATGTCACAGACAAAGTGATCAATAACATTGGGGCCACAGAATGGGAGACCATAAGTAGCGCTAAGTTGAATTACTGAGTGGAGGAAGCCTCCAATCCAGGACACTATCAGCAGCACAACACACACCCATTGCCTCATGATAAGCAAATAATGCAGGGGCTTACAGATGGCCACATAGCGGTCATAGGCCATCACCACCAGAAGAAAGGACTCAGATCCAGCAATAAAATGCCCTATAAAAATCTGGGTCATGCAAAATTGGAAAGAAATGGTATTTTCCCCAAATAACATGCTTAAAATCAGCTTGGGAGAAACAACAGAGGAATAAATGATATCCATAAATGATAGGCTAGCAAGAAAGAAATACATGGGAGAGTTCAAGGTCTTACTCACAGATACAGTCAGGACAATGAGCATGTTGCCTGCCATGCACGAAATGTAGAAGAGCAAGAACAAAACAAAAAGAATTTTCTGACCCTTTGGATTTTGTGTGAGGCCCAACAGGACAAAGTAAGTCACATTGTTTTTTGGATTCATCTAGTCTGTAACGATGCTGACTTCACATATGGAAGCAGTTTACCTATAAAACAGAAAGAAAAACGTAACAATTGTATAACCATAATCTTTACTTATTTATTTTAATTTGTATTAGTGATTTACAAAGTTATAAGCTATTAAGGGTATAATTCTATACCACTCTCACCACTAATGTTCTGTGTTCCACTCCCAAAATAACCAGCATAGTGTTCCTCCCTGGATCATAGTTATGGGTTGACCATATATATGTTTTCTTTTCTTCAAATTCATGTGTATAACCTTAATCTTTAGCTACTCATTTAGTCAAAAAGTGACTTTGAAACATCTACATCAAAATACTTTCTAAGAAATAGTAAGATTAACAAGTTTAATGAGACGTTATACCTAATTTCAGTCAATACTATGATGGAATGAGACAAAGTATAATTACATACACACATATATACTTTACTAAGTAATGTGTAAATAAATCTGGAATTTGGAAAGGTTCCTCAGATCAAGAAGTGCTTTACTGAATTTTAATGGTTTCGTGAAAGATCAGGAAAAGATGATAAAAAGAAATCCATGGAAATATATATTGGGTGACAAGTCAGGAAAAAATATAATGCTGAGGACTCACTAAAGATAATTTATATATTAAAAATGACTTTTGCAAATTAGGAATGTAAGATCCTACACTAAACGTGATGAAACTAATTGAGAGGGATAATGCCAATTTAAAATAATGATCAGCTTTTTTCTCCAGTTTCCAATAATATAAACCATATTTAATTTGGGAGTTCATCCAGGAGCACCACAGCCATTCTATATTTTGCAACATCGTTCATGATGATAAATCCATTCTTTGGTGACATGTGTCTTCTCTACAGTGCCTCTTGGTCCTTCCTGGTTCTCATCAGAATTAGCCTGCAATGTCCATGTTTTTCTCAATGGTCTTCAAGGCAATTTAGTCTTCTCTATTATCCACACTTGCTATATCAGCCAATTACCTAATTCCAAATCTCTTTCCATATAGTTTTAAATTTATTATAGCATCACCTACTTCTCAGTAATAAAATATTTAATAAATTTCCATAGATGCCATAAAAAACTAGAAACACCAGATTTTTTTTTTAACCAGGACAGACATTTATGAAAGAATTCAAGATCTAGGTCTCAATCTGATTTTTTTTTTCCAAGACTGTGAAAAAGCCGTTTTAGGTGTCTTTGCTCTGTTTATGTCTTCCTATAGTATTTTCAGCTAAGTAACAATCATTGCAGCTTGACATTATTTTAGTAACCAGAGAACCAACTGTTTCCTATAATAAGCCTGCTTCTTCCTAGATCTTCACAATCTAATGAAAGGTATCCCCTTCCACGTTACTGTGAAAATTAAATACTTGACAATGTTCTATACTCTTCTCCCTCACACCTTGCAGTAGCAGCAGCAGCATACATTAATCTATCCTATTGATGTTTTCTCTATTATATATTGTGAATTTGACCATTACCACTAAACCCACCATCTCTCTAGTTTATTGCAATAATTACATGAACAACTTCTCTGGTTTTTTATTGAACATTCTCTCTACTTTGTCCTAAAGAACCTAGCTAGTTTGCATACATGTTACTTCCCCAAATCTGTATCTTACAACTCTCCATGTTCATTCTGTTAGCGAGTATATACACGATTCCTCAAATATTCAAAATGCTCTTCCATCTTCTTAGTTCCATGGAAACCTAGATTCTAATTTCAGGCATCAGAAGAAACCTCTAAAATAATGAGTAGTATTGTGGAAAGGTACATTATAAGTTTAATCTTTCTTTATTCGATCAATTTGATGATTGCTTATAAGATATTTCACTTAATGTAGACTCTCAGCACCACAGGACAGCCATTATTTCATTGAGGATCAGGGTGTATGTTAGGAGTCACACTTCAGAAAACAGAAACCATGCTGGGGACTAAGAATTGCTTTTTAATAACCAGCCTCCTAATTTTACAGGTGAGTGTGCTTCTTGAGGCTTAGGTACTACACACTTCATTAGAACATTTTAACTCATTTACACTAATGTAATATAAACCCTGCCCAGAAGTTTTTAGACTTTTGTACTTATTTCTAAATGATTTAGAACTTCCCTCACAGAAGTCTCTATTTGACTGGTTGACCCTCACTTCACACCATACTTTTTTTTTTCTTCCACAAAAGATACATTATATAAAAGCATTGAAAACATGGATGAGGAGCCAGGCAGTACTGAATTATGACATGAATTTTATAGATGATAAAAGATTTACACAACTACAAATCATTTTTATAAAAAGTCCCACCTATTGGAAGTTTGTGTGTGATGTGAAAGAAGTCTTTCAACTTTAGTCATAAGGATCAGAGCACTCTTCATTCCTACCCCCAAAGACAGAAAGGCATTATTTTTTGAGGACAGATTTGATAGCCAATGACTTTATCAGTTCATTTTACCCATGTTGCATTCTAAGCTCTTCAGACAACATCACTTCCCTTGTAGGTCTGTTTCAAAGAAATTCCATGGTGCACAGAGAAAAAAAAATTTAAAAGAATTCCACACTAGGTTAATTTGTCGAAATGCAAATAAGTTTTGTCTGTAGGAGAAGCAATGCTAGAGGAATTTTCTTCAGAAATATCTTTCCTTGTAACTTGAAAAAAATAACTGCCATCTAGATATTTAACTCTACTGACTCAATATTGTGGCTAGGAATAAACAGTAATATTTAAGATTGGAAGAAACTTTACTATATGTGATTTTTATATTACCCTTTAAGCCCAAGAACGCATCTCCTGAAATAAATGTATCAGCTCTTAAGAGGATAGCATCTTTTACCAATAGCAATAAAGATCTCTGAAGATTTTATATATTCTAACAGTATTACCATAGACTCCTTCAATTGGAAGGTGTCCAAGGCTGATTATTGCCTAATTAAATTCACTGGGATTTTCCACCAAAAAAAAAATCTATTGAAGGACTTTCATATGTAAAGTATTAACCTATTCCACCATCATATTACTAGGTATCTTCACACTACTCCCACCAACAACTAAATATGTGTTTGCCATCATGCTCTGGGTCCCTAGTGCCATCCCAATACTGCCCCCCCCCCAAAGTGCCAGAGTTTTTGGCTTTCCTGCAACAGACCACATCCAACTAAAATACACATTTTTTCCAGTGAATATAAAATTAGATATATCAAAACTACAATCTCTTAGTTAAATTGTAATTGTAACTTTAATTATTTAACACCATATCAAATATAGTGTTGAGACTCAAAAAAATGAGAAATAGCAATAGGCAACATGATCAAAATGACGTATTTAGAGGTTGCATGTAAGCTGAAAATAGAAAGATAGCTACCTTAGCACTGTTATGTATGTCAGCGTCAACAGTGAAAAGAACTTGAAAAATTCAAGACAATGAGGCATAATTGTGATGATAAAGGAATAGGACATGCAGTGGGAAGACACACAGAGCAGTGCAATATGTTTACAGATCCAGAAAAGAAACATTACACAGACGAACATATAGTTTATGACAAAGGAGCCAAGAGTTATAAAATGGAGAGAAGAGTCTCTTCAGTAAATGGTCTTGGAAAAGTATGTAGCTTCCTGAAAAAATACAACAAAGGTAGACCACTTAGACCACTGTCTCACAACTTGCACAAAATTAACACAAAATATATCAGAGACTTAATTATCAGGCTGTAGTCATAAAATTCACAGGAGAAGATAGGCAAAATGCTTCCTGATACAATTTCTAAGATTTCTCCAAATCCTCACTGAAAGGGGAAAAAATAGTTACCTTCAACTTAAAAACTTAACCTCAGACTGGGTGTGGTATACTGAACCAAAGCAAAGGGCTCTGGGAAAGGAAAGGAAGGGAGGGACTGGAGAGGGTTCTGGGACCCTAGTGCATGATGGGGGAAAAGGACCCAAGTTAGCGGTGAGAGTGTTTTGCTGACGGCTATCATGAAGAGAAGAGAAATTGTGCCCAGGTATCCTCAACCCTGCTGTAAACCATTAACCCCCCAATAAAATGATAAATAAAAACTCTTCACAATAAAATAAGCTATAAAACACATTATAATCAAGAGAAAAAAATCTTGTGAATGTACAACATTCATCTGAAAAAGGACCAGTATGCAAGATATATAAAGATCCTATAAAACTGGGTAATAACAATCACAAACAAAATGGGAGTTAAATCTGGGGCTGCCAGGTGGTGGCTCACCTGGTTGAGCACATGTGTGATAATGTGCAAGGACCAGGGTTCAAGCCCCCAATCCCCATCTGTGGGGGGAAAACTTCATAAGTGGTGAAGAAGTGCTTCTGTCTCCTCCTTTCTCTTAATTTATGGCTGACTCTATCCAATAAATAAATAAAGATAATAAATAAACTGAGGTTCAACCTATAGCTAAGCAGTGTTGTAGCATCTCCCCCCCTCCATCCCTCCCTCCCTCGTTCCCTCTCTCCCAGTAAGTTATCTAAAGGAGGAGTCCAACTAGAGTGATGGAGACTTGCAAGTTTGAAACCCCTACAAAAATCTTGGCAGCAGAAAAATCAAGTAAATAAATCTGAACAGATCCTTCACAAGGAAGACAGCACAAGGACAATAGGCAAAGGAAAAAAAAATCATTAATTACTAGAAAATGTGTATCAAAGAGATACTATTTCATACCTATGTTGAATGACCCAGACCAAAAAGTCCAGAAACAAGCAAGTGCAGGTGAAGAGGCTATGGTGCAAACGGAAACCTGTACAGCTGGTGGGCACAAGCTCCTAGACTAAGCCAGTCCTAAGGACACAAGTTTGGAGACTCAAAGCAAAAACAAAAATCCTATCCTGTCACATGACTCAATACTGCTTTTCTTAGGTATCTGCATAAATAATTCATCAATCCAAAATACAGCAATGAAATGGAGCAACCCTGGAGCCCAACAACAGACAGGTGAATAGAGAAGTACAGTGTTTACACAAATTGCCAAGGGTGCAGCTATGATACAGGATAACTCTTGCCTCTTGCTACAACACAGATAGAACTAAAGGTGGTTGTGCTCTGCGAAACAAGCCAGAAGGAGAAGGAAAAGCAGGGGGGCGAGCTCACTCGTATGTGGAGTATACAGAAGCAAAACTAATAAGGGAAGTCAAACACAAATGAAGCCTGAGACTTCTTCTAGCGTTTGCCAAGCCTGAGACTGAGACACAGAGATGCAATTGCTGATATCAGCAGGAGGTAGGAGAAGATCAAAGGGGCAGTGGGGCGCCGTAATACACAATCTGAAGAGAGAGAAAATGTATCCTAAGACACAGGCAATCTCAGTGGGAGTCGGGCAGTACCGAAGCGGGTTAAGCACATGTGGCGCAAAGCACAAAGACCTGCGTGAGGATCTGGGTTCCAGCCCCTGGCTCCCCATCTGTAGGACAGTCACTTCACAGATGGTGAAGCAGGTCTTCAGGTGTCTATCTATCTCTCCCCCTCTCTGTCTTCCCCTGCTCTCTCCATTTCTCTCTGTCCTATCCAACAACGATGACATCAATAATAATAACTACAACAACAATAAAAACAAGGGCAACAGAAAGGAAATAAATAAATAAATTTAAAAAAACCTCAGTAAGATATACATTAAATATGAAAAGTAAAAAAAAAAAAAAAAAAAAAAGCCTAGCCTAGTGTAACAGCAACACTGTACATTGCTACTGAGCAATGATCTACTCCCTGGGCCTCAATGTGTTTATCTATCATATATGAACATTGAGCATTGAATTTGACATATATTTCTTTCTCTTTCCCTCCACCTCCTTTTTTTTTTTTTTGACAGACTCAGGGTCATACATAAGAGCAAGGTGATGACTCCAACAGATTTTTTTTTTTCTGCATAAAGACAGGAGAGACAACACATCATCAGAGCTTTCCCTAGTTCACCTCGTGTTTTGCTGGGGTTCCAACTTGGGCTGCACAAGGCAAGACACACGCTCTAGTCATGAACTATCTCCCCAGCCCCTACACTTCTCTTTTGGCTATAATCAAATGAGTTGGCATAAGTGATGCCATTGGAAAATTCCATGTAGAAGTAAAAAATAAATAATAAATAAATAAATAAATATTATTATGATTATTTAGAAAGTATGATGCAAATGAAGATTAAGAGTTTTAAAAAAATGTTGTAATATATACTTGTTAACAAAACTTTTACCCAAGAAAGACAATAAATCACTTATGGCTCACAAGGTGAATAGACAATAGATCATATGTTTCTAGATGATAGTAAGTGGATTTTTGTTATTTCTAAATCAGCATGTAAGGGCTTTACAAGCCCCAACAGCATTCTAACATAACATACACTAAAAAAAAAAAAAAAAAAAGAACTAATATTGCATCTGTTGTCATGGAACAAACTACTGCCATTATAATTGTAGTGGTAAGCACACGGCTACAGAGAATCATAGATTCAGAAGAGGAAGGGACACCACAGCACCAAAGCTTTCCCCATGCCACAGTGACTCCAGTGTGATATACAGGAGCTTGAACCAGGGACAAGTGTGAAGTGGGGCAGAATTATGTGTCATAGAAAAACATGTCAGAGATGGGTAATGGTACACCCAGTTGAACACACGTTACTATGTATAAAGACCCGGGTTCAAACTCCCTAGTTCCCGCCTGCATTAGGGAAGTCTCATGAGTGGTAAAGTCATGCTGCTATTATCTCTCTCTCTTTTTTATCTTCTTATTTATTTATTTATTTATTTATTTATTATTGGATAGAAACAGAGGGAAATTGAGCAGGGAGAGGGAGAAAGACAAAGAGATACCTGTCCCCCTGCTTCACCACTCATGAAGCTGTACCCCTGCAGGTGGGGATCGCAGGGGCTTGAACCTGGGCCTTTGCACACTGTAATGTGAACGCTTAACCACCTGGACCCTAAAGTGTCTCTTTCACAATTTTCCCCACTCTTCTTAATTTCTCTCTGTCCTATCAAATCAAGAAAGAACAAAAAATGGCCACCAGGGGCAGTGGATTTGTAGTGCACGCATCAAACCCCAGCAATAGCCCTGCTGGCAATGCAAAAGATGAAAGAAAGAAGAGGAAGAAGAGGAAGAAAGCGAAGGAGGGAGAAAAGTATGTCACCAGAACAATATATTTTCTAAACAACATGAATATCACTGAGCACATTAGTTGTAGTACTGTTAAAAGATAATATTATGTAACTCTGATCTCTATAGGGGTGGGGGGTAGTTAGCTCACTCAGTAGAACACTCTTGTAATTACAAAGCTCAAGGTCCTGGGATCAAGCCAAAAGCATCTCGTGGGAACCCGATAGATGGCATGGTGAAGTCCATGGATGATGATCAGTGATGGGGCCTCTCCATCTGTCTCTTGCTCCTTCCGCTCTCTTTACTCTGTCTTTCCCAGCTCTAACATAATAAATACTAACAATGATAAGAAAATGGGCTTAGGGACACTCAGTAATATGAAGCATTGGAGAGTCCCAGGGTTCACTGCAGTGATGCACTTCTTTAAAAAGGAAGAAATCCTAGCAAGATAGCTCACTTGGGTTGTACACCTACTTAGTCCTATGAATAACTCATAGTATGGCCCAGACTGTACCACACCAGAGGAAATTTTGGTGGTGGGGTGTCTTTCTCTGTTTCTTTATGTGAAATAGTCAATGAGAGCAGAATCCCAAGCAACAACAAAGTAAACATAAGTAACTTATGAATGAGGTAGATATATAGACTGGTGTAGAAGATTCTCAAGACACTGCATAGTAAAATTGAATTACACAGATAAGCACACATAGACAATATATGTAAATATCCTTTATTTAAAGAATCTTAAGAATAGACTTTAGACCTCTCTCCAGAACACTGAGAAATAATCATTATGGAAAACATGACTTTTGTTTTTTCAGTTACACCTTGTAGCATGGTTTTCATTTTTATTTTATTTGACTTTATTTTTATAAGCAAAATATTACTGCTAAATATTTCATTTGAAATGCACCAAAAGAGATGAAATGCATTATAAATCACTAAATATACTATCAAAATGAAAGAAATGAATAAAAATAAAATTTATTCTTGGAATAGCCTACAAAAGGGAAATTCATAATAATTTAAAATTATCGAAGTAGAATAGAAATCACATTCACTTGATTGTCTTACTGACTCCTCAATATATGCATAATATAAACATTATAGTACTGGTATTATAATGAAGGTAGTCTAAAAGAAATCAATCATGCAGTTAATTCCAAGTGATAAATATGAAATGTACTTAAAAGAAAACGGTAGGGTAAACCAGTTTCAAGAAGACTTGAATTACAGAAATGAGCCGTGAAGTCAAAGAAACACTCATCCTGTCAAACATATTTTCCTCAAGCTTCTCCAGAGCTTTTTCATAGCATTTGTCATCTCTGAATTTCTCAGGGTGTAGATCAGTGGGTTCAGCATGGGGGTGATGATTATATAAAACACACTCAGTGATTTGTCAATGGGAAAGGTCTTTGCAGGTCTTGCATATGTGAAAATACAGGGAACAAAGAAGAGAACAACCACAGTGATGTGGGAGCTACAGGTCTGGAGGGCCTTCCTCCTCCCTGCCTGACTCAGGTTCTTCAGAGAGCGCAAGAGGACAGTGTAAGAGACAAGCAAGAGCAGAAACACAGAAGAACAGACCACTCCTCCATTAACGGCAACTAGGAGACCCACGACATAGGTGTCAGTACAGACAAGTTTCAACAGGGGGTACATGTCACAGACAAAGTGATCAATAACATTGGGGCCACAGAATGGCAGACCGTAGACAGTGCTGAGTTGAATTACTGAGTGGAGGAAGCCTGCAGCCAAGCACACGACCAGAAATACAACACACACCCATTGCTTCATGATAAACAAATAATGCAGGGGCTTGCAGATGGCCACATAGCGGTCATAAGCCATCACCAACAGCAGAAAAACCTCTGCTCCACCAAAAAAATGCCCTATAAAAAGCTGGGTCATGCAAAATCGGAAGGATATAGAATTTTGCCCAGATAACAAGCTTAAAATCAGCCTGGGGGAAACAGCAGAAGGATAAATAATATCCATCAACGATAGGCTAGCAAGAAAGAAATACATGGGAGAGTTCAAGGTCTTACTCACAGATACAGTCAGGACAATGAGCATGTTGCCTGCCATGCACGAAATGTAGACGAGCAAGAACAAAACAAAAAGAACTTTCTGACCCTTTGGATTTTGTGTGAGGCCCAACAGGACAAAGTAAGTCACATTGTTTTTTGAATCCATCTAGACTGTAAAAGATGCTGATTTCCTAGATGAGAGTTTTTGGGGTTTTTTACCTATAAAACAAAGAAAAAGAACTTTTAAATTGTCATAATCTATACTATTTCAATAATCAAAAAGCTCCTCTAGAATGTGTCAAAATTCTTTCTCATACATTAATAAGATAACTAAGCTTAAGAAGATGTGATATCTGCTTTCAATCAATATATAATGATGGACCAAGACAATTATCTGACTATTTAAAAATGTCATTATGAATGCATGCAAGAATAGCTAATGGTGGGGGGGGGAGCCAAAAGAAAAGAAAGGAAAGAAAAAAATGAAGAAGAGAAAGAGAAAAGAATCGGCCAGGTGGAGGCGCACCTGGTTGAGCGCACATGTTTCAGTGCAAAAGGGCCCTGCTTCGAGCCCCCGGCCCCCGCCTGCAGGGGGAAAGCTTCACGAGTGGTGAAGCAGGGCTGCGGGTGTCTCTCTGTCTCCCTCTCTATCTTCCCCTCCCTTCTCGATTTCTGGCTGTCTCTATTAAATAAATGAATAAAGATAACATAAAAAATTATAAAAGGAAAATATTTAATTAAAAAAGAGAAAAGGAAGGAAGAAAATAAGGGAAAATTAGGAAGCAAATTCTATAAAAGACATACTAGTCAGAAAACTATAATCATTAGGATTCACTATAGATGACTTATATTCAAATGAGCTTCACTAATTTGAAATGTTTGGCAATAGACAAAGGTCACTAATGGTTGCTACAGGTGCCACTTAATTAGACAGAGGACAATCTTCCTCCAGTTTCCAATAACTTGTTCATATTTTTCTATTTTAAAATACTTATTATTTATTATATTATTATATATATTATATTATATTATATTATATTATATTATATTATATTATATTATATTATATTATATTATTATTATTATTATTATATTTTAAAATACTTGAGGGCCAGGTGGTGGCACACCTGGTTGAGCGCACATGTTAAAATGCACAAGGACCTAGGTTCGATCCCCTGGTTCCCACCTGCAGAGGGAAAGCTTCACAAGTGGTGAAGCACGGCTGCAGGTGTCTCTCTGTCTCTCTCCCTCCCTATCACCCCCTTCCCTCTCAATTTCTACCTGTCTCTAACCAATAAATAAAAAAGATAATTTAAAAAAAATTAAAGATATTAAAAAATAATTGTATTGGGGGGAAATAATGGTCTACAGGACAACTGTAGATACACAAGTACAACCCCTTACCTCCTAGTGGTAAGTGACTGCACACCATCCCCAGCACAGAAGCAAGTTTTTCTCCTCCATCTTGCAGAGGGTACTCATGCCTCAGCAAAAGCATCTTCATATTTATGTTTCTCACCACTTGTTCATGATGATATATTTATTCTCTGATGATAGACACATTCTCTATGGTATCTCTTATTGCTTCTTGAGATTATATTCAAATTTCCTTCCAATGTT
The DNA here is from genome assembly GCF_950295315.1 of Erinaceus europaeus. Taxonomy (NCBI): domain Eukaryota; kingdom Metazoa; phylum Chordata; class Mammalia; order Eulipotyphla; family Erinaceidae; genus Erinaceus; species Erinaceus europaeus. Next base: position 13,406,993 of record NC_080178.1, read on the forward strand.
CATATTTCTACCAGAAGTCATTTTAAAATAGTGTATGCTTTTGTTTTTCTTACTTTTTAAAAATAATTTATATTTATGTATTGAATGTAGCCAGAGGGATATCAAGAGGGAAGGGGAGACAGAAAGGGGGAGAGAGAGAGAGAGAGAGAGAGAGAGAGAGAGAGAGAGAGAGAGACCTGTAGCAGTGCTTCACTGACCAGGAAGCTTTCTTTCTACATATAGATGGGGGCTTGAACTCAAGTTTCTGTGCATGTTCTATTGCAATAATGGCAGAAGCAACCTCTTTGATTTCACTGTACAATACAGTCTTCTTTTCTGGAGTAACCCAGTGGATCCTTTTTCTGTTTACTCAGATCATGTTATTCCCCTGTTCAAATCCCTGAAGTATTTCTGTCACACATTCTAGAATCCATTCTCCCTATATTGTCATAAGGAGTATAACTTGAACACAGAATACCTCCCCAATTCTAGATCTTAAAATGTTCATGTATATTCTATTTTAATCTTTATACCATCCCTGAAATATCCCCAAATGTTTTTCCATATCTTTAGTTCTGTTAATTCTTTTTGTAGACACTAAATTCAGACTTCAGAATTCCTTTACCTCTAAAATAATATAAAAATCATGTAAAAGGGATATTATACACTTAAATTTATCTGATTTATTCAAGTGGCAAATATTATAAAATACTGACACTGTACCATGTCCTTCAGGCAAGGCAGACACGCAGCCTCAGAGAGCATCCACCAATTCATTGAGCCTCAGGGTCTATGGCAGGAAGGTAGTGGTAATGACTGAGACTCTGCCTTGTCTAGTATTTTCACAGATTAAGTAAGCCTCTTGAGGTTTTATTACTACATGCTTTATTTGAATATTTTAATCTATTTTAAAGGTATCATAGAAGTGGCGATCACAATTTTTTGAAATTTTTAACTTTACTTATTTAATTTAATAGGAAAGGTAGAAAATGAGAAGGCAGGGGAAGAGAGAGGGAGACAGACACCTGCAGCACTTCTTCACCATTTGTGAAGCTTTACCCTTGCAGGTGGGGACTAGGGCCTTGAACCTGTGTCCTTTTGCATGATAATATGTGTACATAATCAGGTACACTCAGCTGTTTTTTTAAAACTTTATACTTATGTCTAACTTATATTAAAATTCCCTCGGAGAGGTCTCTATTTGGTTAATTGACCGTCTGATCTGATTATAAACTAAGACCATGAATGACAAAAAGTCTTACTGTACTAGATTTTAAAGTAAAACACATCCTAGGTGTGCACATAAAGTCCTGTTTACAGGGCCAGCGGTGCTGCACCTGGTTAAGCGTACATAGTGCTATGCACAAGGATCCGATGCAAGAATATGGGTTGGAGTCCCAGCTCCCCATGCGATGAAGCAGGTCTGCAGGTGTCTCTCTATCTCCCCTCCCCTTTCAAGTTTTCTGTCTTATTGAATAAAATGGGGGAAAAAGAGAAAGTTTTACTTTATGTATGGCATATAAGTCTTAAAACAAATACAGATACATGTGAACATTTCCAATAGCTACGTATTTATATAAACAAATATTGTGAACCTAGTATTACTACTGGGAAAAAAAGAGTCATAGAATATGTTCTCTAAAGTTACATACTTTTAAATGTCAAAAATCAGGTTAACATCTGAATTAACTGATGTCAAAATCACCACTTTGCCAATAGGAGAACTTTACAATTATCATCAATAAAAGAACAGTCTACCTTAAAAAAAAAAGGTTCACACAATTACAAAGCACTTTTATTAGTGATTATTAGAATCTTACCTATTGAAAGCTTGTTTACGCTTTGAAAGAGGATTTTTAACCTTTTCATAAGGAACCAGATTCCTCTCCCATTCCCTAGCCCCACAGGGAGAAAACTATTATTTCTTGAGGCTAGACTTGATGTCCAATGGCTGTGTCTATTCATTTTATCCATGGAATCTTCTAAACAATTTAGAAAACATTGCTTGCCTTGCAGATCAATTTTAATGGAACTCCATGGTACAAACAGAAAAATAAAATTTAAGTATTTAGCCTGACTCACTTTATACTATGGCTGTAATCAACTAGTTCTACCCGAGATTAAAAGAAAATTTACTTGTGCCCTTTTTATTTCATCCTTTAAACCTAAGAAAGCATTTCCTCAAATAACTGTATCTGTTCGTCAGAGGATATCATCTACCTGATAGAGGCAAACACTGACAATTTTCCATTTTCTAATGATATTAATTCGAGAATACTACAACTGGAATATGTCCAAGACTAAATGCTTGCTTAATTACATTCGCTGGGATTTTCCACAAAACTATATGAGAATGTTTATATGTAAAACAACACCAATTTAACTAATCACATGCCTAAGGAAGATGTAACAAAGAGAAATATATTTGTACAGCAAGATTTTTTCCTTTTATTTAATACATATTTACAGATCATAGCTAATTTTCTTGTGACCTGCATACAATTATTATGCATGTGGACACATACACCCCAGAAACATACCCCTCCTTCAGGACCAGGCAGCCCCCAGTCACTAATGTATGTTTTGAAACACTGAAGAAAAAAAAAAAAAACAGAACGTTGTTATATGTAAGTTTCAATATTGCAAAGGTATTGCAAAATTCAAGGCAGCCCTAGGGGTCATTGTGTTTTTTTTTATATTTTTTAAACTTTATTTTATTTGTTAGAACAGAGAAATATACTGTCTCAGAAACATTACAGAATTATTACCAATAAACCTAATATCAGTTAGAACAGAGAGAAATTGAGAGAAATAGAGAGACAAAGACCGGCTGCACTGTTTGACTGTTCCTGAAGCTTTCCCCCTGCAGGTGGGGCGTGGGGGCTTGAACCTGGGTTACTGTGCATGATAATGTGTGCACTTACCCAGTTTATGGTGTTTTAAAAGCAACAGGAAACATCACAGAGCAAGATAAAGCTAAAGAGGCAGGTGGTAACCAAATTCTGTTGATCTTGGTTTGGTGAGGTATTTGTTTATTTAATTTACTGGTGGCATATTAATCTTTTGTTTTATCCTTTTTTTTTACCTTTTAACCAGAATATTACTCAGGGGAGTCAGGCAGAAGTGCAGTGGGTTAAGCACACGTGACTGCAAAGCACAAAAGCCAGTGTGAGGATCCCAGTTCAAGCCCCTGGCTCCCCACCTGCAAGGGGGCCGCTTCACAGGCAGCGAAACAGGTCTGTAGGTGTCTATCTTTCTCTCCCCCTCCCTATCTTCCCCTCATCTCTCCATTTCTCTCTGTCCTATCTAACAATGAGGACATCAATAGCAACAATAATAACTACAACAATAAAACAAGGGCAACAAAAGGGAAAATAAATAGTTTTTTTTTTTAAAAAGACAATGCTACTCAGAATATTACTCAGTTCTAATTAATGGTGGTGTCTAGATTGAACTTGTGACCTCAGAGCCTCAGGCAGGAAAGTATTTTGCATAACTATTATGCTATTTCCAAGGTCTGTAGGAATTTGAATTACATTTACTGCCCGTCTTTTCATATCTTTAATTCATGATAGGTGAGGGCTTCTTGATACTAAGATTCTAGATTCAGTGTGTTATAGAGCTTAGAGTCACAACTCCATCTTAATAAAAAGGAGAAAATAAACAGAGAAAAAGAGCAAAAAATTAAAAAAAGATCAGCAAATCTTACATCTGTGAAGCAACACAAACCATGTCACTGGTAAATGCACAGATACACAAGTAGATAAAGAGAATCCAAATTTCCCAGAAGCAAAAACTACAGCAAAGTGTCAGTGCTGAGTCAGGAGTGCCAGCTATATATTCAATAAACTACTAGAGACTCAAAGAGTGCAGGCAATAAGATGAAATGCACCAAGAAAACCTAGTAATTATAGGACCTAATTTTTTTAATTTAATTTATTTATAAAATAGAAAACAGAGGGAGTCGGGCGGTAGCGCAGCGGGTTAAGTGCATGTGGAGCAAAGCACAAGGACCAGCTCAAGGATCCTGGTTCGAGCTCCCAGCTCGCCACCTGCAGGGGAGTCACTTCACAAGCGGTGAAGCAGGTCTGCAGGTGTCTATCTTTCTCTCCCCCTCTCTGTCTTCCTCTCCTCTCTACACTTCTCTCTGTCCTATCCAACAACGATGACATCAATAACTACAACAATAAAAAGAACAACAAAAGGAAATAAATAAATAAAAATTAAAAAATACAAAACAGAAAATAGCAACGATAGGATAAGAGGGGTAAATTTCCACACATTTCCCACCACCAGAGTTCCATATCCCATCCCCTTCACTAGAAGTTTTCATATTTTTATCTCTCTGGGAGTATGGACCCAGGATCAAGTAGGGCCTAATATTTTTGTGAGTTTTACCTTGAGATATTCTGCCATATCTTCACAGGGAATATGAGAGAAAAAGAGAGAGAGAGGACAGTCATCAATAGGAAAAAGAACTATAGTGGCGGAGACAAAGTCAAGCCTGCTGGCTGACAAAATAGAGAGCAGGCCTGGACTAACAGCAAAGTGGGAAGTCCTGGACCAAACTGAAGCTATTCATCCTTTTTGTTTAATGGCAGAGGTAAAATCAAGCCTGCCAGCTGACAAAGTACAGGGCAGGCCAGGACCAACTGCAAAGCGGAAGTCCTAGACTAAACTGAAGAGATCCCCAGGGGAAGTACATAGTGACAGCAATTATGACAGTGAGTGTGACAAAACTAAAAATGGCCTAGGAGCAGAAACTGCTGTATTCGGAGGCTTTCAGAGAAAAAGCTATTTGTCACCATGACGGCTTCTCTATTATTTGGACGCAGACCAAAAGCCAGAACTATGGGTGGCTTATAGTATGAGTGACAGACTGTGGTCTCCACCTAATTATTAAGAGGCCCTATTGCTTGCCCTCACCCACAGACCCCTGCTTCCACTTACAGGTATCTATGATCTATATAGAGGTTGTGTAGTTAAATAGCTAACATAATGGTTAATGGGTAGAAGTTAGTAAACTTTCATATAGGCAAAAGTTAGTAAACTCTCATATATACAAAGATTAGCCAGTAGAGAATCCCCATGGTGTGTGCTTACTTTACAGAAAATTTCTTTAGGTAGTTTATTAGATACTAGAAAAATGTTAATTGGTTAGACCCATCCAAGAATGGGTTAAGAAGAAAAACTTAAGATTGAGCTCCAGAAAAGATATTCTAACCCAACACAGACAGCCGAAACAATGAGTAATGTTTGAAGTTATTTTAGCCAAACTAAGGCCACACAGATGGTCAAAACTTAGGGGGAGGCCAGGCTGTCTCTGACCAAGGGAATTTTCAAGGAGAACATGCCTATAATGACAATAATGTCTGGAGTTATTTTTGATGTTAATAAAAATAGTCTTGGTATGATGTCAAATGTATCCAGGTAAAAAGTGTTTAAATAATAAACCTATACAGACAGAGGGCAGAGGTGCCTCTCTCCTGCACTTGAAGCAGCTGACATGTTTCTCAATTCTTCATTCTGCCGACTCCCCTTTCCTTCAGAAAGTACCCTAATAACTGTGGCCAGGGCCGGTCCCCGGCACTATCAGGGTTGGGCAGTGGCACACAAGGTTAAACACACATAATATGAAGGGCAAGGACCCACCCAAGGATCCTGATTAAAATAAATAGGCCTCCAGGAGCATGGATTCATAGTGCCAGAACCAAGCCCCAGTGATAACACTGGAAGCAAAAAAAGAAAAGAGAAAAAAACTATCCAAAATATACCAGAAAATCTGTTCTTTTCAATAACATACACTCTGGAGAAACAGAAAAAGAAATGAATTTCAATTGCACTCAAATTGGAAAGGAAGAAATAAGATTGTTTCTAACTGAGGATGGCGAACCTCTTATACTGAAAATCCTAAAGATGACACCAAAAAACTTGCTGAAAACCATAAAGAAATTGGACAAATCTAAAAGTTAAAAAATAATTAGGAAAATCAACAATAAATCATGAACTACAAATTATGAAATAATACATCTCACAATATGAGTAAAATACCAAAATATCTAGGGATACATTTAAATAAATAGTTAAGGATTCATACAAGAAAATTACAAAGCAGGAAATTAAACAGGACAGACCAATAGGAAGTTAGTCCATGTTCAGGTTTTGTATAAATTAGAACTTTTAAAGTACCCATACCCCCCCAAAGTGATATACAGATTCAGTGCAGTCCTCTTCACATTCCAATGGCACTAATGACAGAAATAGAAAGCACTGTTCTGAAATTCATATAAAACCATAAAAGACCAAAGAGCAAGTGCCTTTTCAAAAGATAAGAAAGCCAAGTCCATCAGGAACATTCTCATATGCGTGCTTGTGGGCCTCTCCAGGACCTTACCCTGACTGTAGAGCAGCAATGGTAGGGACTGCTCTGCTCTCCAAAGGGAGGCTGGCTCAGCCAACTCTGCCACCAGAGAAAAACTGGTCCTGAAATGAGTGTAGCCTAGAATGTTCCTAGCTGTGACCATGGACTGTCAGCTCAGACTGAATGGGACTCAGAGGTTAAACAGGCTCCTGTGCTAAATGTGAATATATGGATCTTGATCAATGGCGTAATTAATTAATTAATTGTAATTATATGTTTTTAATTAATTGTATTTATCTATTTTCTTCAAGTTTGGGGGGGATACACTCTGCCCTAATACAGTTTTCTAGCTCTATTCTCAACTCTGACTACATCATCCCAGACAGTTTTCAGTCCAACTGCATGTTAGCTATCAAGCTCAAACAATAATTACAAAAATCATGGGCCCCTAGGAACATACCTAAAATAAACTTCCTAGCTTCTCTCTACCCTAAAAGCCCTATTCTAATATGCTCTATCCCTACTTTTTTATGGGGTGGGTCCTATTTATTGTTCAATTATTTGTCTTTATTGAGGGATTAATGGTTAACAGTTGACAGAGAATTTTAAATTCTGTACAATTTTATTGTTTTGCTTACTTTGTATCTTGCTGCCTTTAAGCCATCAAGTTACAGATACTACTATGATTCCATCCTGACATCCTTGGGCAGATGACCTCACCAATGTGTCCTGAAGTCTCACCTCCCCAGGGCGCGACTCCATTAGGGAAAGACAGAAACAGACTGAGGGTATGGATAGACCTGTCAACACCCATGACTAGTGGAGAAGCAATTACAAATGCCAGACCTTTCACCTCTGGCAGCCCTAAAAAAATTTTGGTCCATACCCCCAGAGGGGGAGCAATGTTATGGGAGGATGAACAGAATGAACTCTGAACTCCAATTCCATCAAGACCCAGAGAGCAAAGAGGAGAAAAGGAAGGACATTCAGAAGTAGCAATAGGTGTAGGTGTGACTTAGAAAGGAAAGGAGGACAGGGCCATAGGAAAAAAAATGGATAGATAGATAGATAGTAGACAGATAGTTATAGAAATAATAGTCAACCCATATCTACAATATTGCAGTTCCCAATGCAAGGAATGGGGACACAGAATTCTGGTGGTGGAAACAGTGTGGAATTATACCCCTGTTGTCTCATAATTTTGTAAATCAATATTAAATCACTAGTTAAAAAACAGAAATAAGAATGAATCCAGAGGTATCAGTTCTCGATTTCAAGTATAAACAAAGTTATAGAGACCAAAAGGTATGATGTTAGCAAAAAAAAAAAAAAAAAAAAAAGAATGAATTTTATTACTGGAGCAGAACAGAGAGCCCCCAAATAACTGTATACATATCAGCAAATAACTTTTTCACTGGCATGACAAGTACACACATTATGGAAAGGAGAGTCCTCTCAATAAGTGGTACTGGGAAAATGGGGAATGTACTTTTTTAAAAAAGGAATAAGAGGCTAGCAAATATCTTAATTGAGGGGGCAGGTGGTGGCACCCCTGGTTGAGCACACATGTCACAACTCACAAAGACCTGGGTTCGAGTCCCTGCTACCTACCTGCAGGGAGAAAGCTTTGCAAGTGGTGAAGCAGTGTTGCAGGTGTCTCTCTCCTTCTCTATCACCCCACTCCCTCTTGATTTCTGGTTGTCTCTATCCAATAAATCAATAAAGATAATTTAAAATTAAAAATATATATCATTTGGATAGTGTAACTACTTTGACATGAATGCAACCCAGGTTCGAATCCAGCTACCATATCACTGGAGGAAGCTTTGGTGCTCTGGAGTCTCCACTTTCCTTCTCTTTTCTGAAAAAGTCAACCCAGAGTGGTAAAGGCCCAGCAATAACAAAAGTAGAAAAATGAGAAGAAGGGCAAATGCTAGAAGAAGAAGAAGGTGTCTTCCTCTCTCCCTCTCTGTCTCCCCTCCTCTCTCAATTTCTCTCTGTACTATCCAATAAAACAGTCAGGATCAGTGGAATCATAGTGCCTGGACAGAGCCCCAGTGATAAACCTGAAGAAATAATAAGAAAGAAAGAAAGAAAGAAAAAAAGAAAGAAAGAAAGAAAGACTACTGAACAGCATAAAAACAATTGGTCAAATAAAAACACATGTCTATTCTCAAGTCTAAAGATATATTTTGTCTTCTTAAATCAAACGCATTTAGAATAACGTGGTATGGCTAGTGTACTTTATTATAAATTTAATTTGACAGGATGAATATTTAGGTAAATACATAATGCTGAAAATATGGTAATAAAGATTTATTGGATAATGTAACATAATATGTAACTGATAAAATAAAAATATAAAACATGTTAAATAGGAGACATTTGAAGATATCAGTAGAGCAGAATACCTGAATCATATCCAAATGTATATGTATATATGTATATATATAGTTTTAGTTCCAAAGAATCAAGCCCAAGTCAAACATATCTCCTTCTGGTTAATTCCGGAATTATTTACCATGAGATATGATATTTCTCCTCCAGAGTCTCTTCATAGCATTAGTCATCTCTGAATTTCTCAGAGTATAGATTAATGGGTTCAACATGGGGGTTATGACTGTATAAAACACACTCAATGATTTGTCAATCGGGAAGGTCTTTGCAGGTCTCACATACATGAAAATACAGGGAACAAAGAATAAGACAACCACAGTGATGTGGGAGCCACAGGTCTGGAGGGCTTTCCTCCTCCCTTCCTGACTCAGGTTCTTTAGGGAGCGCAAGATGACAACATAAGAGATGAGTAAGAGCAGAAATATAGTAGTGCAGATCAATCCTCCATTAGCCACCACTAAGAGACTAACGGCATAGGTGTCGGTACAGACAAGTTTCAGTAAGGGATACATGTCACAGAGAAAGTGATCAATGATATTTGGGCCGCAGAATGGGAGACCATATATAGTGCTAAGTTGAATTACTGAGTGCAGGAAACCCCCAACCCAAGACACCAAAAGAAAAACAATGCACACCCACTGCCTCATGATTACCAAATAATGCAAGGGCTTACAGATGGCCACATAACGGTCATAGGCCATGACCAGTAACAGAAAAACCTCTGATCCACCAAAGAAGTGTTCTGTAAAGAGTTGGGTCATACAAAATTTGAAGGATATTATATTTCCACCAAATAGCAAGTCTGAAATCAATTTGGGAGAAATTACTGAGGAATAAATTGCATCCATAAATGATAAGCTAGCAAGAAAGAAGTACATGGGTGAACCGAGGGTCTTACTGAATGTTATAGTCACCACAATGAGCATGTTTCCCACCATGGTGAAAATGTAGATGAGTAAGAACAGAACAAAAAGAACTTTCTGTTCATTTGGGTTCTGTGTGAAGCCCAAGAGGACAAAGTATGTCACATTGTTCCATGGTTCCATGTAGTCTTGTATTGGTGTTGGTTTTCAGATATTAGAAAAAGTTTACCTATAAAGTAAGAAAAAGTTTAAAATATTGTTAAGTTTAATTTACTATTTTCTCATCAACTGAAATGTCTATGGAGGGTCCTCTCTGTCACAACTTGTGGGAATTAAAATTATCATGTCCTCAGGTTGGGAGTATTGATTGACCTGCCAACACCCATGTTCAGCAAAGAAGCAATTACAGAAGCCAGACTTTCCATCTTCTGCACCCCAATATGATCCTGGGTCCATGCTCCCACCAGAGAGAAAGAATAGGGAAACTTTCAAGGGAGAGGGTTGGATATGGAATTCTGGTAGTGGGAATTGTGTAGAATTGTACCCCTCTTATCTTGTGGTCTTGGTGACATTTTTTACTTTATAAATAATTTTTTTAACTATCATGTCCTGTAAGTATAGTTCCTAGATGTTGGTAGTTTGATATACTATGATAGGACCAATGAAAGACTGACTTAGTAAATAACACTCTAAATGTTTTCATATTGTACTAAGGAACATCCAAATTGGAAAACATCCAAAACAAGCAAATTGGAATCTGAGACTGCTTCCCAGAAGAATCAATACTTTATCAGAGACTTAATGAAGTAAAAGAATAAAAAAGACTCAGAAGGTCAAAAATTTCCAATCTAATCAAATTTCCTTGACCAACTCATGTCTTGATATTTTAAAGATTAGGGGGTACACTGTAAATTTAAACTGTATTGACTCATTCCATTGACAGATGTTTGCAGAATATTTCTCATTGTGTAATTTCATTCAATTACAGTAGATTTTCAGCTTCACCAAGCATCAGCTGAGTTTCACAGTCAATGTCAGGGGTCACATGTCAGGAGAAAAAAAGGCTGTTAGTGACCAAAGTGTCACCTTGTCACCAACCACATCCCATATATTACTAAGTCTGCCTCTTGAGCTTATAAAATGCTTCTGCCTTCATTTAAATTGCCTGAATTTACTCATGATAAGTACTGTATAAATTTTGACCAGGAATATCTTTTTCTTCATTTATTTCTTTTTTTAATATTTATTTTATTTATTTATTCCCTTTTGTTGCCCTTGTTGTTTTATTGTTGTAGTTATTATTGTTGTTGTCGTTGGATAGGACAGAGAGAAATGGAGAGAGGAGGGGAAGACAGAGAGGAGGAGAGAAAGATAGACACCTGCAGACCTGCTTCACCGCCTGTGAAGCGACTCCCCTGCAGGTGGGGAGCCGGGGTTCGAACCGGGATCCTTATGCCGGTCCTTGTGCTTTGCGCCACCTGTGCTTAACCCGCTGCGCTACAGCCCGACTCCCTTTTCATTTATTTCTAAGTGACATTTACTTGCCTTAAGGAAGCCTGCACTTTACCAACTATTATATATGCTTATGTCTCTTTCTGCACAAAAGGTGTAGTATGAGTTATACAAGGAAAAGAAGCCTTATTGTAATGGGATATATACATATATATATATATATATATATATGTAATATATATTATAATAAACATGTAAGGGGGTTGGGCAGTAGCGCCGTGGGTTAAGCGCAGGTGGCACAAAGCTCAAGGACTGGCGTAAGGATCTCAGTTCGAGCCTTTGGCTCCCCACCTGCCGGGGGATCGCTTCACAAGCTGTGAAGCAGGTTTGCAGGTGTCTCTCTTTTTCTCCCCCTCTCTGTCTTCTCCTCCTCTCTCCATTTCTCTCTGTCCTATCCAACAATGATGACATCATCAACAACAACAATAATAACTACAACAGTAAAACAAGGGCAACAAAAGGGAAAATAAGTAATAAAAAAATAAAAATAAATAAATATATAATATATATTTGTATATTATTTGTAGTCATACAAATGCATGAAACTTTGGACTCTCAAGCATGTGATCTTGAGTTCTGTCCCTGGCATCACATGTATTAGTGATACTTTTTTTTAAGTATGAATGTAAGATTTCCATTTCAGCAAACATTTTTTAAGACTGATACTCTTATTTACTTACATCTCTCTAACCCTCCTTTCATTAATGAATTTGTGTTTCTTTTTAAAATGGTTTGATGTTGTGCAAATGTCTACTGCATTCATGTTTTAAGATAGTGAAATTTCAACTCAGACTGTGAAAGATCATTTTAAAATCATATATTGCTTTCTAAACTTAGCTTTATTATTTTAAGATGTGATAGTCATCACTCTTAGTTATACTTTACACTATAATTTAAAATAAAATTCTCTTAGTTATCATTTACACTATAATTTTAAATAAAATTCTCATAAGTACTTACTCAACTTTTGTGAACAATAAACTGAATTTTATGAAAGTACATACAAGTCAGTTCTTGGGTGACAGTTAAAACAGTTTTCACGGTTTTATAAATTATCTGAAGCTTCAATTTAAGCACATCAGCACAGATCATAAGTTTATATCCTTCTGAAATACAAAACAGCAGGGTGACAACACAACAATAGTTTCAGTCGATTATGCCATTGACGTAGAAAAGTCAATGAAAGGAAACACTAACACCACATGAAAGCCTATTCTTTCATTTGTTGTGCAAATATTCCTTGTTAGATTACAGCTAAGGTTATATCTGTGTTTACAAATACAATACTAACATGTAAAGATAAATGTATAATTGTATATTATGCATGTTCATTAACACATAAATATACACAATTAAGTTGTAATATAACATTGTATGTCTGCAATAGTCATAATTATTACCCCCTTTTTATAGTTGCAAAGTACTAATCATATTATAGTATTAGTTTTCCAAAATTACACACTTTTATGTAGCATAGTAAAGTCTAATTTAATTTAATTAAAACTGAATTCTAATTGAATGTATTTCAAAGGCAAATCTACTGCTAGGAAAATAATATATTTTTTAATTCATATGAACTCAAATATACAACTGAAAAACCAAGTTTTCAGTAAGATCTGAGATCCTACCTTTAGGAAGTGGATTCACAATTTGAAAGAATTTTAAGTTCAATCATATAACCTAGAAATCCTTCTATTTTCTCCATGAAAGACAAAAAATGCATTTTTCCTTGAGATATTTTATATCTATCTGTCCAGTTTCTCCACAAAGTTTTCTAAACACTTAATTGTCTTGGAAATATGTTTCACAAGAATTACATGGTAAAAACAGAAAAGTTAAAAAAATCCTTCCATGTTTGAATAATTTATCACATATGCAACAGTTCATATGTGTTTCAAGAAGGTAACTATTAGTCAGTTTAGCATGTTTTATCTAGTAATGTCTTTTTTTTGCAATTTTAATGAATTACAACTACCGTCAACAAATCTATGCCATCTTTCACGCAGTATTAGGAAGGTCAAATCACTGTACTTTGAAGTTAGGAGAAAACCTGTTATGCACCTTTCTTATATCATGCTTTTAACTTGACCAGTTCTACTCTTGCACTAACTGCATCAGTTCTTGAGGATAGCATCTTCTATCCTATATAGACAAGACCAGGAAGGCTTTATACCTTCTAAAGATAGTATTCATGAAGTCCAAAGCTGGAATATGTCCAAAAAATTATTGGTACTTAATTAAATCCACTGGGAATTTGCACAGAATTTTAAAAGGGCATCAATATATATATTAATATACTCATTAGATCAATCACATAACTAGGGTAAGGGAGATGTAATAGGGGAAAACATTAAGTTAAGAATAAAACTTAGATATCTAAAATAGAGATAGAAATTTTAAAAATAAACAATGCTTATCAAAAATTCTACTCAATATATTTGAAATCAATACTGCCTTTGATTGGATCAATAGTAGAATAAATCTGGCTTAGGAAAGAATCTAAAGTTTGAGAATATGATAACAGAGATTTCTAAAACTGGGGCCCAGGCAATGGTGCACCTAGTTAAGTACACACATTACCATGAAAAAGAACTTGGATTCAAGTTCTTCCCCTGGGAAGCTACACAAGCTATAATGCAGGGCTGCAGGTGTCTTTCTTTCTCTCTCCCTCTCTATCTCCCCCTTCCCTCTTTATTTCTCTCTGTCTATATCCAGTTAAATAAATAAAATATGTAAAAGAAACTTCTAGGGCTGGAAAAATATCATAAAGGTTTAGAAAAAGACTTTCATGCCTGAGGCACCAAAGGTTCCAAGTTCAATCCCCAGCACCGCAATAAACCACAGCTGATCCGTGCTCTGGTAAAAACAACAACAAAAAGAAATTTCTAGAACTGAATATTCTTTATCATTTTTATTGAGGGTTAATGGTTCGCAGTACAGCATGAGTACAATTTTTCATCTCCCCATGAAACTCTCCAAAACACTCTTACCCCCACTATATCTTCATGCACCAAGACCCCCAAGTTCTCGTAAGCCTCTCTCTCCACCTCCTTCCCCAAAGCCTTTGCCTTAGCGCAATATACCATGCCCAGTGTTCACTCTCTGTGTCACTGAAGTTCCACTTACAAGTGAGATCATTTAATATTTGTGCTTCTATTTTTGCTTTATCTCACTTACCATGATGTTCGTAATCTCCATCTAAGATGACACATAGGAGATGGCTTCACCATGTTTAACAATTGAGTCATATTTCATTGTGTAGATATACCACAATTTTTTTAGTAGCTCATCTGTCATTGGACATCTGGGTTGCTTCCAAGATCAAGCTATTACAAATAGTGCTACTATGAATATAGGTATACATCAGTATCTTCTGATAGGCATTTTTGTTTTTTCCTTTTGACAAATTTAGAGAAATTGCTAGATCCGACGGCAGATCCATTTCTAGAGTCCTGAGAAATGTCCAGACTATTTTTCCGCAAGAGTTGGACCACTTACACTTGCATCAGTGGTACAGATGTGTCCCTTTTTACTCATATCCTCTCCAGGTATTGTCCTAACATTCCCATGGATGCAAAGTGGTATCTCATTACTGTCGTTACTAGCATGCCTACAATAGATGGTGACTTTGAGCACTGGTCTTCTGAATCTCTTCCTTCCTGAAGTTTCTGTCCATGTCCTCATTCCCATTTTTTATTGGATTATTTGGGGGTTTTCTTTGTTTGTTTTGTTTTGTTTTTATTTTGTTGCTGTGTCTATGGAGTTCTTATGTACTTTGGCTATTATTCCTTTTTTTAAATATTTATTTTATTTATTTATTCCCTTTTGTTGCCCTTGTTGTTTCATTGTTGTTGTTGTTGATGTCGCCGTTGTTGGATAGGACCGAGAGAAATGGAGAGAGGAGGGGAAGACAGAGATGGGGAGAGAAAGACAGACACCTGCAGACTTACTTTACCACTTGTGAAGCGACTCCCCTGCAGGTGGGGAGCCGGGGTCTCGAACCGGGATCCTTACACCAGTCCATTAACGCTTTGCACCACCTGCGCTTAACCCGCTGCACTACCACCCAACTCCCGGCTATTATTCCTTTAAAGAGAAATGTAATAAAGAAATGATAAGGAGGGCCGAGTGGTGGTGCACCTGGTTGAGCGCACATGTTGCAACGTGCAAGCACCCAGGTTCGAGCCCCTGTTCCACACCTGCAGGGGGAAAGCTTTGCCAGTGGTAAAGCAAGGTTGCAGGTGTGTTTCTGTCTCTTTCCCTCTCTGTCTCCTCCTCCCTCTTGATTTCTGAATGTCTCTATCTAATAAATAAAGATAATTAAAAAACTTTAAAAAAAAAAAGAAATGATAAGGAGCTTGGGGTGGTGGTACACCTAGTTGGGGCACATGTTACAGTGTGAATTACCTGGGTTCAAGCCCCAGCTTCGTACCTGCAAGGGGGAAAGCTTCATGAAATGTGAAACATACTGCAGGTGTCTCTCTCCCCGCTTCTTCCTCCCACTTCACTCTCACTTTTTCTCAGTCCACAATAAATATTTTTTTAAATTTTTTAATTTATTTGTATTATTGGATATACAGAGCGAAAGTGAGAGTGGAGGGGAGCTATAAAGGGATAGCAACAGAGAGACACATGCAGCCCTACCTCAGCACTCATGAAGATTTCCCCTTGCAGGTGGGACCAGGGGCTTGAATCCAGGTCCTTACACACTGTAGTGTGTGTGCTTAACCAGGTGCACCACCGCCGGGCCCCAATAAATAATCCTTAAAAAGATAAAGAAATAGTAGTAATACTTAAAGTAATGATGGCTTAGAATTTCACTCAAAATTAAAATCATAAAATATACATCTCCTGGATCCCAAAGTGCGCAAGATAAATACCAAAATAAACAACAACAACAAAAAAAAACCTATAATCATGCTTTCACATATTGAGCAGAATTTCCTATATACTTGAACAAATAACTAAACAACAATCATTTTTTCTACTTTTGCTCTACTCTCCCTAATCCCCTTTGGCAGTCCTGGATCCAGGCTTGAAGAGAATCACACTGAGGAGGATGGGATTCAATCCAAGTGAAAACTACCTCAGAGCAGTCACCCTGCTTGTGCTAGTGACTGTTTCTTCTCTTTCCCAAATTTTCTCTAATCAGTAAGAGAAAAGAAGTGCTTCTATGTACCGACATTAATAAAAATTGGAGAAAACACTGGGTCTATGTCCCTGTGAAGACAGTGTGTCAGTAAATCTTACAAGCATAAGACACTGACTAAATATATTATTATACCTTGTTCAATGCATTCTTTTGGACAGTATCTCCACTGAACTTATTTGTATCTGGACTTTGACTTGGAAAATAAATTTTCAAATTTACTATCAGTGCTACAAACGATAGAGAGTGCTTAAAGATTTCAATACCAAGTATGGGGAGCCATACAATAGATTTAATCAACAAATACATACAGTACAATTACAGCTTTGTTTTTAAAAGCTCACTGTGAAATTTACACTTGTGCTTAAAAACTTTCAATGTTCTCAACAAGAGAGAAACGAAGTAATATGAGATGAATATTTTAACTAAGTTTATTATAGGTAATCATTTCACAAAATATACATGGATCAAATCATCATCAAATTGTACACCTTGAACTTAAAGAACATTTATGTCAATTATATTTCAATAAAGTTGAGGAAAATGCATGGATGTTTCTATGAGCTTTTCTTTTTCCTAATGATCAAAACATAAAAGTAAGCCTGCTGGTTTCAGTAGGTGAATGAATAAACTCCAGCACATTCAGAAATGAGTGTCATACAGTATTAAAATAATGTGCTATCAAGACATGAAAAGACATCAAGGAAACTCAAATATATATTATTGAGTAAAAAGGGAAAAAGTTTATCTAGGAAACACATATTACATTGTTCCAACGACATGACAGTCTGGACAAGGGAGAACTATTTCTATAAATACTTTATTTATTTGATAGAGACAGAAAGCAATTGAGAGGAAGGGGGAGAGAGAAGGAAAGAGACAGAGAGACACCTCCTTCACCACTTGTGAAGCTTTCCCCCTGCAGGTAGGGGCCAGGGGGCTTGAACCCAGGTCTCTGTGCATTGTAACATGTGCACTCAACCAGGTGCACCACCACCTGGGCCCTGGAGAAACTGTTGAAAATAGTAAAAATAATGTTCTCCAGAGACTGAGAGGGGGAGAGGATCAAAGGATCAACTGATATACCACAGATGTTTTGGGGGTACTGAAAGTATTCTATATGACAATATAGTGGTAGGTACATGCCATTATATATTTATCCAGAATACACCAGAAGTGAACTGCAGTGTGACCCAGAATTCTGAGTGCTAATGGTGTTTCAATATAGGTTCATCAGTAGTTATACCAGATGTACCAGTATGATGGGGAAGTGTCCACAGCAGAGGACATAGGCAGAGATGGTGTAGGGGGTGGTCAGGGATTGTATAGAGCTCTCTTGCCTTATTGATTAAACAGCTACAAACCTAAAAGCTTCTGTAAGAGTAAAGTTTGTTATTTTTAATATGATATTTGTTCAGGGAAAAGCAGCACACAACTGCCTGTAAGTAGGCTAGGTGATGTGGGAACGTGCATTGTGAACTGATGTCCAGACTGACAGAAACGTGAGGCAAGATGGAACAGCCTCACCATCTTAAACACAGGCCACTGTGCAACCTACACAGAATTCTACGACTCGGTGGGAAAATGATCAGGGTTGGCCTTATTGCATACAACATGTAACTCTTGTAATATGTAAATGTGGTATACAACGTAAGTGATATGCTAAAGTCAACATATTTTGATAATGTTCACTTGGCTCTGAACCTTTTAAAGTATACTATTTTGAAAGATAACATTTTGGAGTGATGGAGATAGCTGGGCAGCCAGGGCCAAGCGGTGGGCCACCCTGTTAAGCACACATAGTATCAAGCACAAGGACTCACCCAAGGATCTGGGTTCAAGCCCCTGTTCCCCACCTGCAGGGGGTCTGCTTTATGAGGAGTGAAGCAGGTCTGCAGTTGTCTGTCTTTCTCTCCCCCTCTCTGTCTCTTCCTCCCCTGTCAATTTCTCTCTGTCCTATCCAATAAAATAGAAAAAAAAAATGGCCACTAGGAGCAGTTGATTTGTAGTGCTAGTGCCAAGCCCCAGCAATTACCCTGGAGACAAAAAAAGAAAGGAGGGGGGAAGATATCAGCAGTCAATGGATTACAGATCTCATATGCATGAGATTCAAGATTCAGTCCCGGATGTGAGGGCGATCTGGTTGCGACATCTGTCACCCCATAGATCGCCAGGTTGATTTGGTTGATCTGGCTGGCTAGGCGGGTGTCTTCTTCCTCCCTCACCATTCCATGTGCGTCCCTCCGGAAGCTGCGTGCTCGGTAGAAGAGGGCGGCCTTCCCCAAATAGAGAGGACTGGTCTTCGGTCAAGGGTATATGAGTAGCTGTGCTCCCCTGCTAGAACCTCCAAACAAGTTCTCAAGGTTCAGTCCCCAGCACTACATATGCCAGAGCAGAACAGTGCTCTGCTCTTCCTCTCTCTTGCTCTCTTACTAAACTGAATAATTTTTCATAGTTTTTTCTTTGCCTCCAGGGTTATTGCTGGGGTTCAGTACCTGCACTATGTATCCACTGCTCCAGGAAGTTATCTTTTACCTTTTGTTGCCCTTGTTGTTGTTGTTAATTATTATCTCTGTTCCAGTCTCTTGGAAACAGAGTTGGCAGTCAGCTGAGGTAAAGAACAAACACCTCATCACAGTCCCCTGCAAGCGTCAACCCGGCTTTGACCTAGCACGTTATGATTGGGCCCTCCTCAATCGCTATCGAACAGGCCATGGCCGGTGCGCCGCTATGTTCCATTGCTGGGGAGCCAGAGATGACCCGAACTGCCCCTGCGGCTCCAGACAGACTATGACCCACATAGTCAATGACTGCCACCTCTCCAGATTCAAAGGAGGTCTCGAAACTTTACATCAGGCTCAACCTGATGCTGTTGACTGGCTATGGAAGAAGGGCAAACGTTAGAAGAAGAAGAATTACTATTGTTGTTGGAGAGAGCAGAGAGAAATCGAGGGGAAGACAGAGAGGAGGAGAGAAAGATAGACACCTGCAGACTGGCTTCACCATTTGTGAATCGACCACACACACACACACACACACACACACACACCCCTGAAGGTGGGGAGACGGGCTCGGCTCGAACCAGGATCCTTACCCTGGTCCTTGGGCTTCGAGCCTAGTGTGCTTAACCCACTGCACTACTGCCCGGCCCCTAATTGTTTTTTTTTTTTAAGTTAAAATTTTATGTCATGTCTTAGAAAATTCACCTTTTGACCCAGAACATCTTCATAGCATTTTTCACCTCTGAATTCCTGAGGGTGTAGATTAGAGGATTTAACATGGGAGTTATCATTGTATAAAACACAGCCACAGCTTTATCAATGGAGAAGGTGACTGCTGGGCGCAGGTATACGAATATGCATGGCACAAAGAATAAAACGACCACGGTGATGTGAGAGACACAGGTGGAAAGAGCTTTGTGCCTTCCCTCCAAGCTATAGTTCCTTAGGGAATGCAAGATGACCACATAGGAGACCATCAAAAGGAGGAAATTTAATAAACAGATGAACCCACTGTTGGCAGCCACAAAGAGGCCGAGGGTATGAGTGTCCATGCAGACTAGTTTCAACAGGGGATTCAAATCACACACGAAGTGATCGATGACATTGGGACCACAGAAGGGCAGCCAGATGGTGAAGAGGATCTGAATGGTGGCATGGACAAAGGCTCCAGCCCAGGCCACTCCCACAAGAAGGTTGCACACCCTTTGACTCATGATGGTGGAGTAGTGCAGGGGTTTGCAAATGGCCACATAACGGTCATAGGCCATGACTGTGAGCAGGATGATCTCAGCAGCACCAAAGAGATGCTCAGCAAAGACTTGAGTCATACACCCACTGAAAGAGATGACTTTTTTCTCACTGAGTGTGTCAGCTAGCATTTTGGGGGTCATGGAGGAAGAGCAGCAGCCATCTATGAGAGATAAGTAAGACAAGAAGAAATACATGGGGGACCCCAGGGTCCTACTGGTGCTGATGGTGACCATGATGAGCAGGTTTCCTGCCAACGTGACCAGATAGACCATTAAGAACACCACAAAGGAAACTTTCTGAAGTTCCAGGTTTTCAGTCAGGCCCAAGAGGATAAATTCTGTCACATTATTCATTGCTGCCACTCATCCAGATCCTGGGACAAGTAACTGCCCTGAAAAGAAAATCAGATGTATCCTCAGTACTGACACCTTTCCCTGACAGATACATGTATCTATGGAG
Organism: Erinaceus europaeus; assembly: GCF_950295315.1. NCBI lineage: Eukaryota > Metazoa > Chordata > Mammalia > Eulipotyphla > Erinaceidae > Erinaceus > Erinaceus europaeus. The sequence continues at coordinate 13,427,465 of NC_080178.1, forward strand.
GTTCTTAATTTTCCTCCTTTGCAGGAGGCAAAAAACAAGCACACGGGTATCATCGACTTTTTTCCATTTTCTATTTTATAGTGATAGCATAGGTGATGTTTGTTTTGTCCTTTATCATTTCCTGGTGGCAACAAGTAATGAAAGAATCCTAGAAACCATAATACACAAAGAATGGCATACAGCATGCTGAAGCATTGTGGGTATGGAACGTAGACTCTGCCCGAGTCTTAGGGGTGACGGTAGTGCATATTGTCTATCACAGAAAGGAAGGCCAGGGCCATAAGTCACCAAAGGCAAAAGCCTGACCTCTGCCTTCAGATGATAATCATGTCTCGCCAAGCAAAGGGGCATGATACTTTGGTGGGTATAAATATGTAAGACTGATGAGATAATATCTGAACAACAGTCTTAGTCCTTGCATATACCCCGTGGAAAGCATATTCAACTTATACACTTGAAAGTTACATATAGCATACATGATGAGTTAAAGACTATACTATCAGGAGTCAGGCGGTAGCCAGCGGGTCAAACGCACATGGTGCAAAGTGCAAGGACTGGTGTAAGGATCCTGGTTTGAGCCCCCGGCTCCCCACCTGCAGGGGGGTTGCTTCACAGGCGGTGAAGCAGGTCTGCAGGTGTCTATCTTTCTCTCCCTCTCTGTCTTCCCCTCATCTCTCCATTTCTCTGTCCTATCCAACAACAACGATTTCAATTCTTCTTCTAGCGTTTGCCAACGATTTCAATAACAACAACAATAATAACTACAACAATAAAACAACAAGGACAACAAAAAGGAAATAAATATTTTTAAAAAATTAAAAAGACTATACTATCAACCATTAGACCTCCCCCAATAAAATAGAATAAAACACTCAAAGACATTGACAGATTCTTTCATGAGCCATATATTTTTCCTGTTTTTTTTTCTATTTTATTTGTCTAGAAGCTTCTGCAATACCTTAAGACAGAAAAATAGGGGGTTGGGCAATAACACAGCGGGTTAAGCGCATGTGGCATGAAGCACAAGGACCGGCATAAGGATCCTGGCTTAAGCCCTGGCTCCCCACCTGCAGGGGAGTTGCTTCACAAGTGGTGAAGCAGGCCTTCAGATGTCTATCTTTCCCTCCCCCTCCTCTCTCCATTTCTCTCTGTCCTATCCAACAACAACAACATCAACAACAACAACAATAAAACAACAAGGGCAACAGAAAGGAAAAATAAATAATAAAAAATTTAAAAAAGAAAGAGCATTAAAGGTCTATGAAGACATTAAAAAAAGACTGAAAAATAGTTTCTACCTCACCCCCATCTCAAAGATTTTGATCAGTGTTGGCTAGAGCACTCCCATATTGCTTTACTTTTCTCTCTTTAGTCTCTGAAGGTACATTTTCGCTTTACTAGAGTCATAATGATATTCATTCTGTAGAAACTAAACATTCATAAAACATTTTTCTGAAATGTTTTCTGAATGAGGGGAAGAAGAAAAAATAAGGCTAAATAGAAATAAAGTAGGGGGGACAGAATGAGGAACATATAAATGTATTAAATACAAAGGGGTAAGTGAGCTTAAAAATCCAAAGATTTAGTGTGCTGTTAAGATCTATTCCGTATGAACTGCATACCTTAGGGACCAGACACACATTATGAAGTCCAAGAATCCAGGTTCAAATCTCTGATCCCCCTGCAGGGGAGCTTCAGGAGTGAAGTAGGGCTATAGGTCTCTCTCTCTCTGTCTCTCTGTGTCTCTCTCTGTCTCTCACTCATTCTCAATTTCTTTCATTCTCTATTCAATAATAATTAAATAGAAATTTTAAAAAAATGAATACACTACATACCACTGTTTTATCTCTGTGCTGCATTGTTGGTAGTCTTTGTGAAGCCTGATAAATATGGCTGCATTTAGGGTCACATTGAAGAGAAAATAATTTTCACTTTACTATACTGTTGTTACATAAATCCAATGTTTCCTTGGGAATATCATTAAAACATATTTCCAAAATTGTGTCTGAATATCTCCAAGAAGAAGAGATTCTGAAAAAGTAAGCTAACCAAGTAAGGCATAATAAATACTAATTAAATCATTCATTCATTTATTTTTACCAGAGCACTACTTAGTTTTGACATGACAGTGTTAGGGACTGAACCAGGATCTCAGAGCAGAGGCTTAAGAATGGGCATCTTTGCATAACCGTTATGCTATCTTCTAAGTTCCTAATATTTTTACTAAGAAATGCTATGCAAGACTATTATATTTTAATGGTATAGTTTCTTATGTCTCCAAAGTATGGGCCAGCATACTCTCCCTCCACAAAAGTATCGTTTTCCACAATTATCTAATAGGACTGACTGTTTTGTGATATTTACCGTCCATTTATTTTTTATTAATTATTTGATAAAGTCATATTCCATTCCATTAAAAAATTCTACTACATTTGACTCTGATGACTTGAGTGTGGAATTTTAGAGGAAACTTTGAACTCCATTCACTACTCAAATAAATGTTTTGTAAAATTGCCTTACTAGTTTATGTTGGTATCTCCAATGTTAACCAATATTAGCTATTAGAAAGCATTTGGGGAAAAAAATTAAATAATGGGGAATAAAAGAAGAAGGGCAAGAGAAGAGGAGAGAGAAGAAACCCAAAAAGAAAGGGGAGGAGAAAAGATGAAGCAAAAAATAGAAAAGAGTGGACATATAGAGTCATCCAAGAAAGACATGTCTCTTCAATATACATATATTGACAACAAAAGCTGTAGTTGAAATGCAAACATTTTATTAAAATGAAATTTACTATTACTACTACTACTACTATTACTATATATATTTACTCACTTATTTTTACCAGAGTACTATTTAGTTCCGACTTTGGGTAGTGTGGCTCTTAGGGCACCTTGAAGCCTCAGGCATATGGTCATTTTGCATAACCATGATGCTATTTCCCCTGCCCTTAAATTTGACTGTTAATTTTCCCTTGAAGCTTGCCATCAGAGAACAATTCTGACACTAAATCCTATGTTGTATTTACATAAAACTAGTCTGGATTAAAAAGATTATTTTTTCCAAATCTGTACTAAGGCTTATAAATCACTGACAAGTTTCTTCTTTGCAGGCTCACAAGCCACACAGTGCAACAAAAGTCATGATTATAATTACTGTAAATTTCCTATAAAAAATAAAAATATTGAAGGCCAGATGGTAGTGCACCAGGTTAAGCACACATAGTACAAAGTGCAAGGACTGGCACAAGGATCCCAGTTTGAGCCCCCAGCTCCCCAGCTGCAGGGGTGTCACTTCACAAGCTGTGTAGCAGGTCTGCAAGTGTCTGTCTTTCTCTCCCCTTCTCTATCATTTCTCCCTGTCCTATCCAACAACAACAATATCAGCAAAAACAGTAACAGCAACAACAATAATAATAATTAAAAAGATGGCCTCCAGGAGCAGTGGATTCAGGCACCAAGCCCCAGAGATAACTCTGGAGGCAACAAATAAAAAATAAAAATATTTACAGGGAAGTAAATCCTAATGTCAGATCCAAAAGATGACTGTGCATCTTTGACATATAAATGCACATTACACATATATTATGTTTAAAAGTTATATATATGCACATATATACATACATGTACACACACAATCTAAGACTACTCAGTCTGGTTTGACATCTTCAAATAATAAACCCCACATAGTAAGCACCTTCATTTTTGCTTAAAAAAAATTTGAGTTTTTGAGAGCAGGAAAGAAATCAGCCACATTAGCACATTTCCACTTTAATGGGACTCACAAAAATTTGGAGGCTTTTAATTTTTTATATAAAACTTGGTCAGGTAGTCTTGATATAAAGCCTGAGAACATGGTGGTCAATTTTAAAGCTAGGAAAACAAATTCAGTTACCAAGATATCACCAGTTGATTGAAGATCTGAATAAAGACTCTCTTGAAATCAAAGGTTCCAAGTTTTGGGGTTTTCTTTTTTTTTTTTCCAGAGTATCTGTGCTCAGTGCCAAGACATACATTTGCTCCCATGATTTTTATTAGCACTCCATGTAGTCATAGAGGGGACTCAGAGTATGACATGCTCTGTCTGCCAACAAAACCTGACTCACTTCAACCCAGACTCTTTCAGTTCTCACAACATACAGGCAGGAGTTTTATTCTTGTGGGCACCATACTTCTGCAACTTTTTGCTCAAGGGAAGAATAATTAACTGTGGGAATCTTTGCCAAAATGGTAATCAAATGTTTTTTTCCCTTTCTCATATGGACTTTCTCATCAGAGAAAGATATATCTCACATGAATTGGAATGAATCTAGGAGTCTTGGATAATCACTAGGCTGAAGTCAGAACTTGGGAGTCTCCATTCTTCTTTCTAATATAATCAAAATTTGCTAAACATCTCAAATTGATCTGTCATTGTCTTGTGCAATGACGGGAACTACTGCTATAGGCCAGGATCTTTTATTTTAATTGCCACCAGGTTGATCACTGGGGCTCCGTGCCTGCACACTAAATACACCCCTCTTGGTAGCCATGTTTCCTCCATTTCTTTTTTTTTTTTCTTTATACCTTTTATTTTGATAGGGAAGAAAGAAGTTGAAAGTAAGAAGGGAGAAAGAAAGACACCTGCAGCCCTGATGCATCATTTGTAAAGCTTCCCCCCTGAAGGTGGGGATCTAGGGCTTGAACACAGGTCTTTTTGTGTACAATAATGTGTCCTCAACCAGGTACAGCACTGCCCAGCCCCTCCAGGATCTATATTAACCACATCATGTGACATAACTTTTGTGGTGAATACTATTATTATTTACATTTACAAAAGACAAGGAAACTAATAAGCTTGGGCTTGGTAATTGATCCAAAATTAATAGTGAGTAGGGACAGAACTGAGATATGAATACAAAGCTGCCTCCAGAGGCCAGATAAAATTGCTGACCTTATGATGCAACAGGGGGCACTATTAAAGAGAATACAGAGTCACAGAGATGACTCAGTGGTGGAGTGTAAGCAGTACAGGTATGATGAGCTAGGTTTAATCATGAGCACTATATAAAATGATACGGGGGGAACTGGTTCTCTAGCTTGTCTTTATCTCTCTGTCTCTATCTTTCTCTGAGACACATATTAAAGAGAATGATACAGTAATATCCAGGTTATGGGAACATGAATGAAACTAGGACAGAAATGGAACAGTCCAGGAGCAGGTGGGGGGGTAGTGCAGCAGGTTAAATGCATATGGCACAAAAGCACAAGGACCTGCATAGAGATCATGGTTTGAGCCCCGGGCTCCCAACCTGCAGGCGGAGGGGGGGGTGTCACTTCACAAGCCATGAAGCAGTTCTGCAAGTGTCTTTCTCTCCCCATTTCTGTCTTTCCGTCCTCTCTCAATTTCTCTCTGTTCTAGCCAACAACAACGACAACAATAACAACAATAACAATGATAAATACAAGGGCAACAAAAGGGGGAAAAAATGCCTCCAGGAGTAGTGGATTCATAGTGCAAGCACTGAGCCCCAGCAATAATCCTGGAGGCAAAAGAAAAGAGAAAGAAAGAAATGGAATATTCAAGTGAGATATTCTTAAGGAAATAATAAAGCTAAAATAAAAACTACCGATACCATATGAGACCTGGGTTAGATAAGAACGTGAAGGTCTGGGAAGGTAAATCACTTTAATATTTGATCTAGACTATAACGTGATAAAACAGTAACATGTTACCAATGTGAACTACTGAGTACAATTATGCTCCCCAATTCTTATGAACTAAATACAATCAATTCTACTTTTTGACAATTCTTTATGTACACTAGTCAGTTTAATCATCAAGCAGATAGAAGTTACAAGTTATGCGAAGGAGTCAGGCAGTAGCTTAGCGGGTTAAGTGCACATGGCGCAAAGCACAAGGACTGATGTAAAGATCCGGGTTCCAGCACCCTGCTCCCCACCTACAGGGGGGTCGCTTCACAGGTGGTGAAGCAGGTCTACAGGTGTCTGTCTTTCTCTCCCCCACTCTTGTCTCCCCTCCTTTCTCCATTTCTCTTTGTCCTATCCAACAACAGCAGCAGCAATGATAATGATAATGATAATAATAATAACAATAACAAGGGTAACAACAAGGGCAATACAATGGGAAAAATAGCCTCCAGGAGCAGTGGACTCGTAATGCAGGCACTGAGCCCCAGCAATAACCCTGGAGGCAAACAAACAAGCAAAAAAAAAAAAAAAACACAAAAAGCAAATGAACTAAGAAAAAAAATCCATAAAAAAAATTTTTTAAAGGTGTCTATCTTTCTCTCCTCCTCTCTGTCTTCCCCTCCTCTCTCCATTTCTCTCTGTCCTATCCAACAACGACGACCATAATAACTACAACAATAAAACAACAAGGGCAACAAAAGGGAATAAATAAATAAAATAAAATATTTTTTAAAATTATGTGCCTGAGTAAAGAGAGTAAACTAAACTTGCATATACACAGGTTCACTAACCGAAATTGTACTGGAAATTTATCTTGAAATAAATCTCAAACTTTTTCATCCTATTTTCACATCTTTGAAATGGTACTGCTAATTCATGCAATTTTTTTGAGGATTATAAGGACCTGAGTTTGTTTCTTTAAAAAAAAATAAGACATTTTTAACCAGAGCATTTAATAAGTAATACAGTCACATGTTAAAAAGTTGAAACTACAAAACCATACATCTAGAGAAATCTTATCCAAATGCCTATGGACCTGAGCTTTTTCGTTGTTGTTTTTAATAAATAACTAACTTTAAAAATGCATTTTGGGGACCAGGTGGCAGCACACAGGGTTAAGCACACATGGTGCGAAGCTCAAGGGCAGACATAAGGATCTGGGTTCTAGCCACTGGCTCCCCATCTGCAGGGGAGTCACTTTGCAACAGATGAAGCAGGTGTGCAGGTGACTATCTTTCTCTCTCCCTCTGTGCCTTCCCTCTCTCTCTAAATTTCTCTCTGTCCTATCCAACACCAACAGTGGCAATAATAACAGTAACAACAACAACAATGGGCAAAAAATGACCTTAGTGGATTCCTAGTGCAGGAACCAAGCCCCAGTGACAACCTTGGAGGTAAGTAAATAAATAAATAAAATAAAATGCATTTTGTCTGCTTCTCATCTTGGGACACCACACTCCAACTCCTATGCAATGTATTTCATTTACACTGTTGAGCTGCTTTTTTTTTTTTTGCTTTAATAAAAAGTTAATCTTAGATTTGATATGAAGCTTACACTAACACATTGAAAATCTGTTTTCAAGCCACTAAAAAAAAAAACCTTTCTCAAACATTCATCATGAAATATTTTCCATCAGAGTACAAAGAATACAGAAGTATTAATTAAAAACACTTCTATTTAACATTTTTCTATAGGTTCTTGTGGTGGAAATTAGGTATAAAAGATATGAAAGGCATCCATGTAAAGCATGAATATTAAAACTATCCTCATTTGAAAATAACTGAGTATATATAATCAACAACAAAAATAGCTATTAGCAAATAACCAAGTTCAGCAATATTTCAAGATTAAAGAAAGACAATTGTATTTGTAGGTGCTATGAATGAACAATATGGAAATTAAGAAAATAATTCCATTTACAAGAACATCAGTAATGATAAAATACTTAAGAATGCATTTAATAAAGATGGTAAAAGAATTTTATAACTTAAAAAAGTCTTCAAAAAAAACTTAAAAACAACTAAATATAAATGCATCTTGTGTTCATGGCTTATAAAATGTATAATTAAAACTATTGTCCAAAGTGTTCTAGGATTCAAAGCAATCACTATCAAGAAAATCTGATTTTAAAATTCCAACATAGTAGCAATGACACAGAGTTGGCAAGTAATGCCACACATCTCAATCTAAGAGTTTACTAACATTTTTTGAAAGCCGGTTTGAAGTACATTTGTGTCTAATCTGCCTCCCCACCCTTCTCCTGCCTCCTTTAACAGTACTTCTTTGCCTTGGGTTAATGTGTTTTTAGTGTAGGGCTTTTTGTATTTAAATGACCAGGTTACTTTGTAGCTTCCTCAATGACTATATTTAGGTCCTCACTTTGGGGAAGTTGAAAGCTATTAAGTCTCTTCCCTTTTTTCTCTCTCCATATTTTTTTAAATATACATTATCTTTATGTTGCCTTTCACAATGGAGTCAAGTAGCTCTCTTAATAATTTTGCATCTTATTTTTTAAATTTTTATTATTATTTTATACCAAAACACTGATCAGCTTTGGCATATGATGCTGCAGAGGTCTGAACCCAGGACTTCAGAGCCTCAGGCATGAACTCTCCTTTGCATAACCTTTGCATAACCATTATGCTATATCCCCTTGCCCTACAGTTCTGCAGTTTTTTTCTACCTGAATCATTTCTAGTTTTTTTTTTTTTAATTTTGAGATCATGAAATTCTTCCTCCACCTTACTAATCATGTGACATTGAACTTTCTTAACAGCCTAGATGTAGAAAAGTTAAGAGGACTCTCCCATATTTAGGATCTAAGGCCAGGAAATACAACTCCCCACTTAAAGGTGGCTACTTCTTAGATCCCCCTCAGCAGAATTCACTTCTCAGACACAGTCTTCCCATCAAAGGACATAATTAATTCCTTAGAGAGAAGGCAGCAAGTATAAGATAAGGCACCAAAACCCAAACTGTTACAGAAACCTCTTAAACAGCTGTGCTGGACAAGGTGAAAATGTTTAGGGTTGTCATTCAACTCTTTAGACCAAAACTCCTTATGGGCAGATGAATGTGACTCCTCTACACTGTCTGCTTTTTGCTCTGAGGGGCCAGAGTCTTGCAGATACCTCCAACACCTGGTAACAGGTTTCAAGCAGGTTTGTTTTCTTTCATTCCTCTTTTTTTTTTCCACTTTCTATTTGTGATTAATAGTGGCCTATAAGATTTTAAGATTACAGTGGATATAGTTCCATGTCACGAGATTTTTACTGTTTTAAAAAAAAAATTGTGAGGCTTTAGTCTAGATGAATAGATTTGGACCACTAACACTTCCTCAAACTTTTTAGGTCAATTTACTATGGTATAATTAGAATATAAAGAATCACACATGGTAAATATATACAAATCATTAATAAATATCCATTTGATGGTGGATTGTCTTAATAGGCTCTTCCCAGGTAGGGCATATTATTCAAACTGACAGTGATTTATTCCCAAAGGATATCTGCTTGAAGGTGGGACTATTTCAGGATAAATGCCCTTCAATTCACTTAGGTAAGGTAAGTTTTGCAATAGTACTGACTACATTAAAGATTCTTACTTTCCACATATGTACTTAAGGAGTATTTCATCCTCAGTGTAATTCTTGGGAAGACAATTTGTGAATGTCATTAACCTAATTTGATAGAAGACTCATAGAGACCAAGCAAATTGCAAGGATCCAGCTCTCTGACACCAGGTATCATGCTTCTATGAGACACCTTATTCAGTGACTAAGAACAATAATCATAATGAAGATATTTTTCAATACATTCCACAAACACTAAAAATAATCATTAAGTGCCATAAATCATCAGATATTCCATCCAAGCATAGACACAAAGAGACCTTTCTGAGATTAACTACCATGAGCAATATGAGTCTCAGCTGCCTATCTGATAGTACATTTGAGATGATTGTTCTTGAACTCACTGCTAGGTACTGAAGGCACATTTGTCTTTCTTCTTGCCAGCAACGCACAGGGGATTCAGATGGCTAGAACACAGGTTTGAGAGCACTGAATCCTGAGTTTATTCTCCAGCATTGCATATACCAGAGGTGTGCTGCTGTTCTTTTTCTCTGCAGCTCTCTCTCTCTCTCTTTCTCTCTCTCTCTCCTCTCTGTCTCTCCTCTAGTTCTCTCTCATCGATAAATAAATAGAAATTTTAAAAAGAATATATTGTTCAATATCATTAAGTTATTAAATTTGGAAAGCATGCTTTATGACTATTTTAAGCAGTTTTCATTACTTATTATATTCCTTATATCAATGCCCTTTTACTCTTTACTCTGCTACTATTAGTAATTACAGAGGTTCCTATGTCTCCTCCTACACCCTTCCTGAATCAATCCTCAATCCGTCCACCTAAGATATGCAAACCTTTTTACTACAGTAGCAGCCAATATTATTTTCTTCAAGTGTCTGTTCATCCTCCCATCAACACTCTTCACAATATTCTAAGACTAGCTATTTTATAAAAGTTACAAGGGAAACCACTTAGGTTCACATATATGGGCTTTACATCTATCTCTATTGCGTTTCTCTGTGCCCACTATCTGTATAACTGAGTTAGGAACTGAGTCATCTCAGCAGCTTAAAGTTTCCCGCCTGTGTGTTTACAAAGTTCCTTAGAATCTTCATACAGAAATCAATTTTAGTGATCTTCAACAACTCAAAAATTTTTTCCATATAGATAAACATAGAGACATCAAAATAATTGGAAAATCAAATAGAAGTCGGCATTTGTGACTTACTAGCATAATAAAAGTTTAATAAGACCATGGTTTATTATTAAAAGCTATCATCTTTTCATGTGAGACAACTAACCATCACATAAAACACATGGAGAAGAGGAACAATGTGACAGAGTTTGTTCTGTTGGGACTTACAGAGAATCCAAAGATGCAGAAAATCATCTTTGTGGTGTTTTTTGCCATCTACATCATCACTGTGGTAGGAAATGTGCTCATCGTGGTTACCATCAATGTCACCCCCTCACTAGGGTCCCCCATGTACTACTTCCTGGCCTATTTGTCTTTTATTGATACCTGCTATTCCTCAGTCAGCACCCCCAAACTGTTCACAAACTCACTCTATGAAAAGAAGACCATTCCGTTCAATGGATGCTTGACCCAAATATTCTGGGAACATTTCTTTGGAGGTGCTGAGATTATCTTGCTCACTGTGATGGCGTATGACCGCTATGTGGCCATCTGCAAGCCTTTGCACTACACAACCATCATAAACAAGCAGGTATGTGGCCTGCTAGTGGGAGTGGCTTGGATGGGAGGCTTTCTCCATGGAATCATCCAGATCCTCTTCATCTTCCGATTACCCTTCTGTGGTCCTAATGTCATAGATCACTTCATGTGTGACCTGATTCCTTTGCTCAATCTTGCCTGCACTGACACCCACACCCTAGGGCTTTTTGTTGCTGCCAACAGTGGGTTCATTTGTCTACTAAATTTCCTCCTCTTGATGGTCTCCTATGTGGCCATTCTGCGTTCCCTGAGGAATCACAACTTGGAGGCAAGATGCAAAGCCCTCTCCACCTGTGTCTCTCACATCACCGTGGTGGTCTTATTCTTCGTACCCTGCACATTTGTGTACATGAGACCTGCAGCCACCTTATCCATTGATAAAGCAGTCGCTGTGTTCTACACTATGGTAACTCCCATGCTAAATCCTTTAATCTATACCTTGAGAAATGCTCAGATGAAAAATGCCATTAGGAAATTTTGCAGTATGAAAGTTACTGCAGATGAGAAATAAATGTCCTTGGGTCCCAATATTGACTCAACTGAGACAACGTTCCTAAGACATTGCACATGATATAAGCATGTTCCTAAGACATTGCACATGATATCACTAATAGATTCTGAATTGAGGAGAGCAGAAATGAGTACAAGAAATAAGAAAAACACACTGACTCACTTGGTTTATATAGAATATCTTATCAAGTGGGATTTAGTTTTTAATAACTCATTCATAAATGTACAGGCTTTCCCTCGAGTAAAATTTAAAGTATGTATTGCCATTGAGAAGCAGTCACTGCATTACTTCAGTGCAATAGGAATTAATATTATGCTCATTCACAAGTAAAGAAATTGACAGAAAGTAGAACTTTATCAAACTACATCTAGCAAATGACTAGTCATCAGAATCTAATTTCCCGAGTCATAATCTTAAATGCTATGGCATATTGTCATATTATTATTATCAAATTGTAATAAGCTGTACTAGGAAACATATATTAAGTAAGAAATTGTTCCAGAATTCTTGTATATGTTATCTCATTACCTATAACTAAAAGCCTAGAGTTTGTGGTCCGGGAGGTGGAGCAGTGGCTAAAAGAACTAGACTCTCAAGCATGAAGTCCTGAGTTCAATTCCCGGCAGCACATGTACCAGAGTGATGTCTGGCTCTTTCTCTCTCTCCTCCTATCATTCTCATAAATAAATAAATAAATAAATCTTTTAAAAAAAAGCCTAGAGTTTTTCATTACAAACTCTGCTCATTTTTATCCATTATAGTTATGAGAACTTATTGTTAATATCATTTCAACTTTATAATAATAATATAAATTATTTATATTGTATTTCTCAGTGGGGTAAAAGAAATAAAATCAGTTTATTTTTGACAACAATTATTTATTTTTTTAAATATGGTGTTATATCTTTACACCAAGCAATTTTAGGATAATTACATTCCAATCTCTCATCCACTCAGTACTCAGTAAGTACATTTGAAAGTAAGAAAAATACTCAGCACATTGATGGTTGCTAGTCTTCATAGATGGAAACTTATGAAAAAGGAACTCAGAGAATTCAAGGAGTCTGACTAGGCATGAGACTGAAAGGACCATATCCTAGAAGTGGGAATTCATAGTCAATTCCTTTTGTAAAATTGTATATGCAGGAAACCTAATCAACACAGTATCCCTGTGGTTATTATTTATATATTGACAAGGCAATTGTTTATTGAGGACCCCCCCCTACCCACAAGGTAGGTTTCATGCTAGACACTGATCTGGTAAATAACAAGACACAAAACTGGAGAGACAGAAACTGCTAAGATTAAGACACGTCTTCTTTCAGTAGGTGTTTGATGTATTTAGATGGTTCCTCATTGGGCGCATAGATGTTAATACTTATTAAAGACACATCTTCTAACCATGTATGCTAAATACCATTGAGTCCCTTAAGCTACTGAGTAATGCGTTTTGACATGGCTGTTGGGCTTACAAATATAGCTACAGTGTATGGGAAGAATTGAAGAGGCTAGGATTGGCAGAAGGAACACAGTTAGGAAGTTACCACAATATTTTAGGGTTTAAGGGACCTGTGACTGAACTTTGGGTTTGGCAGTGATAACAGAGTTGATACTGTTGATGAGCTTAGGTCCTGTTCCCCATTCATGGATCCATGTACTTATGCACCATTTGCTTTGTGTCCTGACCATTAACAGCTAAGGACCTTAAACCTCTTGTCTAGACAGTGGTTCTAAAGAAAAAGAAAGTTTAGAGTGGTACACCTGGTTGAGTGCACACATTACCATGCACACGGAACTGGTTCCAGCCCCTGTTCCTTACCTGCAGAGGGGAGGTTTCACAAGCAGTGAAGCAGGTCACAGGTATCTATTTTTCTCCCTTCTTCTCTATCTCCTCTCCCCCTCTCAATTTCTCTCTGTCCTGTCAAATAAAAATAGAAAGAAAAATGCTTCTGGGAGTGGTGGATTCATAGTTCTGGCACTAAACTCCAGTGATGGACAAAAAAAAAAAAAAAAAGAAAAGACAAGGAAAGAAGGAAAAGGAAAGGAAAAAGAGTGAAAAGAAATATTCATCATTTAAAAGCTAAAGAACCTGATATGAAATTGATATTGGAGAGCTGGGGAGACAACATAATAGTTCTGCAAAAGACTATCATGCCTAAAGGCTCTGAGGTCCCAGGTTTAATCCCCAGTACCATTTAAGCCAGAGCTGAAAAGTGCTCTGGTCTGGTGCTCTGTTCTGGTTGGCTCTCTCTCTTTCTGCATCTCTACCACCTCTCTCTCTACCTCTCTCTCCCTCCATTTATCTCTTCCATCTTTCTCAATTTTGTTTTCAAAATTCAGAGAACATGTTTGATAGTGGATCTTAAGGATATAGAATAGTAGTAAAAGTAATAAAGCTGAACCACACTAAATTTGATAATATACTCACAAAGCAAATTTTATTATTGCTGTATTTATTAGTTCAGCTCAAAAAGCAGAAAGAAACATATTCTAGCATTTTGTTTGATTGACTAAAACATGGACCAAACGTTAGCTTACAGTGAGTGAGTGGGGGTTTCCAACCTACTTTGGTTTAATGGAGAGTAAGTGATTCACAGGCTTGCAGAGATTAGATTGGTGGAATTTTCCATTTAACACCTATTCATCCACCCTGAGTGAGTTCAGAAGAGCTCTGAAAAATAAAAGTGTGAAGGAGCCCAATATCCTGAAGATGTCTGTGGCCACATTCCTCTAGAGACTGTACCTTACCAAGGAACTGCAGTCGCTGAACGAGGAGACTTTAACGCAAAGAAGACATAATTGGCTCCTGGGGTTACAAAGGACAAAGGGGACTCTCTCATGCACACAACATGGGTGCGTTTACTGTAATGGACAGCAGGAACAAATCAGTATAATTGGGCAGACTTAGATTGCATTGACATTTTCTGATGCATTCAGTAGGGTAGGCTGGTATTATTTAGATATGTATGTATTTATTTAATATAACAGAGAATTTGAGAGGGGAAGGAGAGGAGAGAAAGAAAAAGAGACACCTGCGGTATTGCTTTACCACTTAGGAAGCTTCCCCTCTGCAGGTGGAGAGTGGAGTCTTGAATCTGAGTCCTTGTGCATGGTAATGTGCACACTCAATCAGGTGCATCACTGCCCAGTCCTGGGTATGATGATATTTTATCTATGCTAATTCTTTCAGTCCACGAGTAGAAACATATTTCCATTTCATTGTATCTTTTTTTTCAGGAAGGATTAAGTTTTAAATATAAGTTTTTTTCACTTCCTTTATACATCTATTCCTATATTTCTAGTATAATAAAGCAGATCATTTGTGATTGAGATGGTCTCTTGGTGCTTTTCTGCTGTTAGCCACTAGAGTTAACACGAGGGGCCAGTAACAAAGCTTACCTCTGCTGTGAGGGCCCCCCACGTGAGTACCCACACTCCCCTACTTTGATGTTATTGTGACTGGACTTGACTTCTTGATTTTTCTAGTTTCCTACTTGCATAAAGCGATGACATGGGTGGGGCCAGATGGTGGCGCTCCTGAATGAGCATACATGTTACAATGCACAAGGACCCAGGTTTGAGCTCTTGGTCCCCACCTGCAGGGAGAAAGCTTTACTAATGGTGAAGCAGGGCTGCAGGTCTCTGTCTCTCTCCCTTTCTATCTCAAAGCAGCTTTTATTATTGCTGTATTTATTAGCTCAAAAAGCAGAAAGAGGCATATTCTAACATTTTGTTTGATTGAGTAAAACATGGGCCAAAAGTTGGCTCAATTTCTGGCTGTCTCAATTTCTGGCTGTCAATTTCTCATGAAAATAAATTCAGCATCTGTATGATGGTAAAGTGCAAAAAAAGTGTCATGATTACTACTATAAAACATGATAGAAAAAAAACAACAAGGGGATGGGTGGTGGTGCACTTGGTTACATGCATTTAAGGACATGGGTTCAAGCCCCCATCCCCCACTGGCAGGAAGAAAGGTTCACAAACCTTAAGGCAGTGCTACAGGTAGCTCTCTGTCTCTATCTCTTCCTATCTCTCCCCTCTAAATTTCTGTTTTATCATGTAAAATAACTAAAAGTTTAATTTTAAAAAGAAACTATGTTATAAAAATAAGAAGCAATTTAGCAAAAACAAATGCTGTAGAGGTTATGGAGATAAATAAACTCTCCTGAACTGCTCATGGGAACGTAAGTTGGTCCAATCCCTGTGGTAAGCAGTCTGGAGAACTCTCAGAAGGCAGAAGTGGACCTACTCTATGACCCTGCACTTCCTCTCCTGGGGATATAGCCTAAGGAACCAAACCATACAAAAAGACTTGTGTATACCTATGTTCATAGCAGCACAATTTGTAATAGCCAAAACCTGGAAGCAACCCAGGTGTCCAACAACAGATGAGTGGCTGAGCAAGTTGTGGTCTATCTACACAATGGAATACTACTCAGCTATTAAAAATGGTGAAGTCACCTTCTTCATCTCATCTTGGATGGAGCTTGAAGATATCATGTTACTTGAGATAAGTCAGAAACAGAAGGATGGACATGGGATGATCTCACTCATAGACAGAAGCTGAAAAACAAGATCAGAAGGAAAAACACTAAGCAGAACTTGAACTGGGTTTGGTGTATTGCACCAAAGTAAAAGACTCTGGGGCTGAGGGAGAGGGTTCAGGTCCTGGGACATGATGGCAGTGGAGGACCTAGTAGAGGTTGTATTGTTATATGGATATTATTGTAGAAACTATTGTATTTTACTGTTGACTGTAAACCATTAATCCCCCTAATAAACAAATAAAAAATGTGAAATACTTGATAATCTCTTCCTGAGTTTCAGATATGCCTCCCATTTCTTTTCACTTTATTGGGGTTTATAATACCGTTGTTGACACACAGGTACAACTTCTCATCTCCCTATGATAGACATTTTTAACGCTTCCTAGCATTCCATACAGACCAGCACATGACTTCTAGAAGCAACTGAAATTTGGATTTCTGGATACTCCCTTAACTTCCTGAGAAATATGAAAAGAGTTTTTAAGTCAAAGATTTTAAAATGATCTCTATTAATGCTATGTCTTCATGACCTAACTCTCAAAAAATCAATAGCAGTTTTCCAAAGAGGGGTTAATAGAAATGAAAACATAGAAACTCTTTCTATGGCATGAGTCAGTAAGTAAGATACATCATACATCTGCCACTAAATTTAGGAAGTCTTGTTTTCAGATAACATTCCATTTTCTTAATCTAGGTTCATACTGAGCAACGGGGACTCTCCCATGTCTATGTTTAAAGTGGAGGGAATATAATTCCCTACTCAAGAATGTGTATTTCTTAAGCATGTCTCTTCAGAATACGTGCTTCTAAGACAAAGCCTTTCCAACAAAAGACATAATTAATTCCTGAGAGAGAAAGGAATAGCTATAATACAAAGCCCCTGAACCTTTGTGGAAATCTCTTTAATATCTGTGCTTGACAAGGTGAAAATATTCTTGGTCGTTGTTCACCTCTCCAGAGCAAGACTTTTCCTGAGCAGAAGGATCATCTTCCTCCATGCAGTCTAATTCCTGCTCTGTGGAACCAGGGCCATACACAGAAGATAATCTCTCCAGAGTGTTTCAAGTGGTTCCATTTTTAATTAAAAAATATAGAAGATAGATTCCAAACAGGTTTGCAATTAAACACTTTTTTCTTTAGGATTTAGGCTAAATGTAAAGAGATGCATAGATTTCATTTTAAAAATAGACATTTTCTAGATGGTAAACTTAAAAAAGTACAAGTGTTTAAAGTAAGGAATTTCTTAACAAATGTTATTTCCACTGTCAATTATCTAAATAGGATCTTCTCAAGAGTGGTATATCATTCTCATAGAAAGTTACTTATTACCAAAACCAACCAATCAACTAAAGATGGGGTTATTTCTGGACATACACAAATATCATTAAGGTCATCTAAATTATATTAGGTAATTGTTTAAAAATGGAGATAAAACCTTACATTTTTAAAATTTCCATGTGTAGCACTCATAATCTTTTCAGTGTTTTTCACACTTAATAACACAGATTCTATTTCTACCCCATTCTTTAAAATATTCAAAAATATTCACTAAACTAATAAATTTGACAGTTGAAATTTTTGAGGCTACTAGAGAATTATAAAATTGGAAGAAAAAGAAAAAAAAAAAAACAGCTCTCTGTCACCAGGTACCATGCTTCTGTCATGAGATACCTTCAAATAACTAGAGCCATATTCATTAGAATAAAAACAAAATTTAACTGGACTTCACATACACAAATAAGTAAATAAATAAATTCCCTGAATTACCATTCCCTTAGTCAAAGCTCAAATAAGGAAAAAAAATCACGAGACTCTGTTGCTTCTTGAGAATAAAGTTGGATCCTTGATGAGCTCATGGCATAGTTGTTTCTCTGTATTCCTAATTGAGTTATCAGTCCTTCCTTCCTATCTCCAAGGGGAGTGCACAATCATAAAAATAAAGAAAAAGCCCATATGACTCAAATAGTATAATGGAAATAATATATATAACCACCATATGATTCTCATAATTATTGGTTTTATGAGGTGCATATTATTATTTTATTGTATAGATTAGGAAAAAGGGGTATAAGATATCAGAGAAATATAATGCCCCAAAAAGAAATGCTAAGTGTAAGAATAAGGATTCTAACCTTGTCATTATGAATCTCATAACCTCTGGGATAATCATTTTCATATTCTGAAGAGCAGTCTGGAGACCATACTTTGGAAAGAGAGAGAGAGAGAGAGAGAGAGAGAGAGAGAGAGAGGGAGATGAATATGTGGGAAAAAAACAAGAAAAATATCATTTAATTAAAATATTTTTAACATTTGGGAACTTCAGTATATGATTTTTTAAACATGATTTTTTAAACATTTTTTAAACATATGATTTTTTATTTATTTTCCCTTTTGTTTCCCTTGTTTTTTATTGTTGTTGTAGTTATTGTTTTGTTGTTATATAAGACAGAGAGAAATGGAGAGAGGAGGGGAAGGCAGAGAGGGGGAGAGAAAGAAAGACACCTACAGACCTGCTTCACTGCCTATGAAGTGACTCCCCACTGTGCTACCACCAGACTCCCTCAGTATATGATTATATGTCTAGTGTTTATATATATTTTATAGTAATTGCTCAATATAAAGTTGCCTCTGAAGTAGTATTATTATGGTAATATTAGAAATAGATTACTCTTTCAAAATTGTTTACAAAATTATATTAGTAGGACAAGAGTTAAGAATTGAGGGGGCTTACAAATACTGATTCTAATCATAATTTACAGCCTTGACTTCATGTTAGTTCTCTAAGTCTCCTCTTGCTCAAGTTACTCTTCCTTTTACATTCATTTTATCTGTGACTATCCACGGTTCTCCAATTCAAAAAAGGAAAAGAATTATTTGTTTTTATTTATAGTCATATGTAAATTCAGACTTGGCTATTGTATATGTGCAATCTATTATGATTCTTCAAGTTGGAGTGCTAGTCATCTCATCTGGATGATTAAGTGTATTTACAAAAGTTTCTCGAAGCACTGCACCTTGGAGACAACTTGGGGTAGCCTTCAAGAATTCAGAATCTTCATTTGAAAGCCACACACACACACACACACACACACACACACACACACACACACACAGCTTCAAAACATAATTTAAAACAATACATTTCAAACGTTTACTAGATATGAATGGAGATGTAATAGAGTCAAGATTGCACTAATAAAAATGATTTCTTCACAGAAAATGTGATTAACTGTCATATGAAACACATGGAGAAGGGGAACAATGTGACAGAGTTTATTCTACTGGGACTAACAGAGAATCCAAAGATGCAGATAATCATATTTGTGGCATTTCTTATCATCTACATCATCACCGTGGTAGGGAATGTGCTTATCGTGGTCACCATCAACGTCACTCCCTCACTGGGAACCCCCATGTACTTCTTTCTGTCCTATTTATCATTTGTTGATACCTGCTATTCTTCTGTCAATACACCCAGACTGGTCATAGATTCACTCCATGAAAAGAAGACAATCCTATTCAATGAATGCATGACCCAAATATTTGGGGAACATTTTTTTGGAGGAGTTGAAGGCATCCTGCTCACTGTGATGGCCTATGACCGCTATGTGGCCATCTGCAAGCCCTTGCACTACACAACCATCATGAACAGGCGGGTATGTGGTTTGCTAGTGGGAGTGGTTTGGGCCGGAGGCTTTCTTCATGCAACCATACAGATCCTCTTCATCTTCAGATTACCCTTCTGTGGTCCAAATATCATAGATCACTTTATGTGTGATCTTGACCCTTTGCTCAATCTTGCCTGCACTGATACCCATACCCTAGGGCTCCTTGTTGCTGCCAACAGTGGATTCATCTGTTTTTTAAACTTCTTCTTGTTGATGGTCTCCTATGTAGTTATTCTCCGTTCCCTAAGAAACCACAGCTTGGAGGCCAGGCGCAAAGCCCTCTCCACCTGTGTCTCCCACATCACCGTGGTGGTCTTATTCTTTGTTCCATGCATATTTGTGTACATGAGACCTGCAGTTACTCTGCCCATAGATAAAGCAGTTGCTGTGTTCTATACCATTATAACTCCCACATTAAATCCTTTAATCTATACCTTAAGAAATGCTCAGATGAAAGATGCAATTAGGAAATTGTGCAGTAGCACGTCTATTTCTGGTGAAAATTAAAAGTACTTTCACCCAGCACTGATTCAACTAAAGCAATGCTGAAAAAGACATTTTGGACAATTTCACTAAGGAATGAAGAAAAAATACTACAAATCACAGACTCTGCAAGGGTGAATGCAGAAACAGGTGCCCTCAAATATATAAACACAAAACCTAGCATCCACTCTTTCATGTTTTGAAAACTCTACATTCTTTCCATATTTTGTAAATTCTACCATATTAAATTTAATTTACAGGACTGGGTGGTGGCACACCTAGTTACAGTGGTCAGGGTACCAGGTTTAAGCCCCCAGTGCCCACCTGCAGAGGGAAAGCTTTGCAAGTGGTGAAGCAGGGCTGCAGGTGTCTCTCTTTCTCTCTCTCCCTCTCCAGCTCCCCTACCCTCTCAATTTCTGGTTGTCTCTATCCAATAATTAAAGATGATAAAAAATTTTTAAATTTTAATTTAATTTGTTTCAACCACATATGTGGATTCATAGGTTTGCTTTATACTAGCAAATTGAAGGAAAGACAGTTTTATACAGTTTTACAGATTAAGCAGTAATCTCATTAATCTGGAGAGGTAGACACTGCCAGTATCCTGCTTTTATATATGAGGAAACTGACACAAAGGAGAAGGTATCAAAGCAATGCTTTGGGGTGACAGTACTTGACTGATTGATTTCCTGGATCATGCTCTTAACTGCTGTTAACTACCACTCATTTGTGATAGGAAGATCAGGGGCCAGGTAGTGGCATAGCTGGTTAAGTGCAAACATTATAGTGCACAAGGACCCAACTTGTAGGGGGGAAGCTTCATGAGTGGTGAAGCAGGTCTACAGGTTTCCCTCTCTCTATCTCCCTCCCCTCTCAATATCTCTCTGTCTCTATCTAATAATGAATAAATAAATCTTTTAAATGTATTCCCTTTTGTTGCCCTTGTTTTATTGTTGTTATTGATGTCATTGTTGGATAGGACAGAGAGAAATGGAGAGAGGAGGGGAAGACAGACAGGGGGAGAGAAAGCTAGACACCTGCAGACATGCTTCACCCCCTGTGAAGCGACTCCCCTGCAGGTAGGGAGCCAAGGGCTTGAACCGGGATCCTTTCACGGGTCTTTGTGCTTTGTGCCACTTGCGCTTAACCTGCTGTGCTACTGCCCAGCCCCCGTAATGTGTGCTCTTAACCAGGTGTACCACATGGCCCCTTAACAACCTCTTTTTATAAGGCATAATTGAATTTTGCCTTACCTGAAACATGGAGAATCATTTCATATAAATTATTTATTATGCTTTGAGGTCATCAGTCAATTTTCTGAAAATTCCAGACATGTGAATATGGACCCTCCTGCAGGTGGGAAGCCAGGGGCTCGAACTGGGATCCTTACTCTGGTCCTTGAGCTTTGCACCACCTGCATTTAATCTGCTGTGCTACTGGCCGACTCCCAAATAAAAATTTTTAAAAGAAAGATCAGATTATACTGCCTAACATTACTTAGTCAATGTCTATTTATTTATTGCACTAAACATATATATATATATATTGCATATATATATATATATA
Organism: Erinaceus europaeus; assembly: GCF_950295315.1. Classification (NCBI taxonomy): domain Eukaryota; kingdom Metazoa; phylum Chordata; class Mammalia; order Eulipotyphla; family Erinaceidae; genus Erinaceus; species Erinaceus europaeus. Next base: position 13,449,235 of record NC_080178.1, read on the forward strand.
TATTCATCTATAGCTAGAAATTGAATGCTTTTCAATAATATTTGTGCTTGGTTTTCAGTATTATAGTTGGTTGTTATATGTTGCCTATAACACTATGGTAAATACCTACTGTAGGACTATAAAAGCATTGCTAATTTAACCTCATAGGATCTGGTAATGTAAATTCACTATGTTTTCCAGTTTACTTGTGAGTTTCAGACCAACCTGTGTTGCACATATCACTGACTGTATGCTGAAAACCCTCAGAAAATATAATGATGCATATAAAAGACCTTCTATGCCTGAAAAGAATTTGTTGCTAATTTGTTATTTTGTTATTTATTAACTATACAGCCATACTCCATAAAGTACTTGCCTGCCATTATAACAATATTTTCTACAGAGTAGCACCATGTCTGGTTCTCAAGGAATATCTAATAAATAAATAATAAATTAATGAATGCAAGTTCACAGGAAGATAATAAGCTCAAAATGTAAAGCAAAAATATATTATTTAAACCTTAGGAATTCCTTCCAATTTTCATTTTATTCAATTGTAAGGAGAATTCCGAATAGAACTTGTCAGAAATTGTGAGGATGTGGTTGAGCTTGGCAGGGCTTGACTTGAGGGGACATCCATCCTGTCAGTCTCTCTCTCTCTCTCTCTCTCTCTCTCTACTAAGAGGTTGAGCAAGAAGAGATAAAACCCCCAAGGTTTGCCTCATCTTATCAGACTCCCTGTCTCACAAAGCATCCTGCATTCCTGATACTATGGCCTGCTCCCTTATTATCTGCATAATCACTGTTTTGCCTAAAAGATCCCCACCCATTCCATTCCTTTGATCTATCTTCTTTCTACCCTCAAGACCCTTCCTGCCTGCAGGATATTATTAATCCTACCAGTTAAACCCTCACAACAGTTGCTAAGGAAGTTCCCACCTTTCCTAGTTCCTTTTGCCTTTCTCTGCCCCTTTCCAAACCATGTCAACCCATTTCTGTTTCTGACTTGCCATTTTTGGGTCTGACTCTTAAAAGCCTTGGCTCTCTGATCAATAAAGAATTGAATCGTCTTGCCACCACAAGGTCTGTTCATGAGTCATCTCCCTCATGTCGCTGAATGAGTAGCAGCCCAGGCTGGCTCTGGTCGCATTCTCTCCAACCCAGAGAGTACGACCCCGGGAAGAGGCACTTCCACACTAGCCCGGCAGAACTTTTGGGGTAACTAGAATTTGTGTATATGCCTGCTTAAAGAGAAGATAAGAAAGTCATTTTGGGGCTGGCTGGTGATAACTCACCTGGTTGAATACACATGTTACAGTGCACAAGGACCTGGATTTGAGCCCCTGGTCCCCACCTGCAAGGGCAAAGCTTTGCAAGTGGTGAAGCAGGGCTGCAGGTGTCTCTCTTCCTCTCTTCCTTTCCATCTCCCGCTTCCCTTTTATTTATAACTGTCTGTATCCAATAAATAAATAAAGATAATAAAAAATTAATACTATCTTAAGGTTCTATGAGGAAATCATTACCCCTTCTTTAAGAAAAAAATAAAGAAAGGAATGAAGAAAGAAAGAAGGTCATTGCAATACAATGCCCAGTTCATGAGCAAATAATTAACCTTGAAATTCCTTGCTTTCAGCAAAATTGTATCATATTAATATGAGCCGTTTATGTTACATTTCTCTTTTAATCAACTTAATTTTTTGTGACATTTTGTTATTATTTTACTGTTGTGGTTATCTCCAGGCTATCACAAGGATTCACTTTTTCAGACAGAAATAGAGAGCTAGAGATGGGATGGGAAAGATAATACAGCACTTCAGCTTCTTTCAATGCAGTAGAGTGTAGACTAAAACCTGAAGTCAAGCACATGGCAAAACAGGTGCACTGTCAAAGTGAGTTATCTTGCCAACCTAGTAACATTTTGTTATTTCAGCTATTTTTTTAAAAAATATGTGACACAAATTTCAAAATAAATGTTTTGCCCACATCCTTTCCTCCATTCAGTAAGCAACCAAGATTTTCTTGTTTTTAATTGATTTCAGTCAATAAATGTTGTTTTAAGGGATTGTTGTAGTCTCAAACACACTACTTCACATCTCCCCAAATGTGCTCTAACCTACCCTTCCCACCACAAATGCATCTTTTCCTTATATAGGCCATTGAACTCCTTCCCCACCTAGAGCACCCTCCACTTATACCCCTAAGTGACTCCAGATCTGAGACATAGATCAAAGGTTTATACAATCAACAAACATTTTTAATACAAAGAACACGTTAGGTCTGAGAGTTTTCTGGGGTTTCAGTGGTGAATAAAGATACCAGAATCTTCTCTTCATCAATATTAGGGTACAACAATAAACTCTCAATCAGAACTACAAAATATTGTGAGTGGTGAAATAGTGGGGTCATAGGATACTGTGAAATCACATTTGAAAGACATACAACAAGGATCAGTGAGGTCATAAGAGAATTACTAGACAAAAAGACACAAAATGGGGACCCAGCTCATGAAAGCAGGTCAGTTGGCAGCACAAATTAAGCATGAGGTTTGAGAAAACATCTAGGAAAGTGAAAGCATAACAAAGGTCATGAGATGGAAAAGTATCAGAAGGAAACCTAGTAAAAACGATACATCTACGATTATTTTCCATCCTTTTATTCAATAATACTTTACTGAACCTTATTGTGATCTGAACACCATGCTGGATATTGACCTTACATAATAGCAAGATATGACCTGTTGAAATAGGAACAGGACAGATAAAATAATGTTAAGACTCATTAGTAATAATTGGCAGGGAAGTTCTTTTAAGCTAATAAGTAATGTAGTTAGATTTACGTTTCAGAATTATAACTGTAGTTACAGGATTGGAAATGGATTGAGGACAGATAGGCAGCAGAAGCACTATTAGGAATTTGCTTTACTGACTTGGCTGTGGAAAGATGAAGGTTTGAATGTTGATATTGTACATGTAATGTTGTACAGTGGACAATTTTATGTCCTATTCAAATTCTGTTTACATAGCCAGTTCACACAGACCTCTTGATTCTACATTTTACAACCTCACCATTCCAGTGTTAACAAATAGCTCTTCAATTACTAGAATGATTTTTAAAAAAATCTGCCCCCTTCCTCAACGTTGACTTCTTTGCCTCAGTTTTGTAGTACCATGTTCACATCATACCTCCCTTAACTCCGGGATGAAGTCAGACTATGGTGGGACTACATCATTTCTTCTCCTTCAACCCTTCTTATAAACCACTTTTAATTAGTGATTCATCTTCAATAAATAATCTTGAATAATTCAAAGATGCAGAGACTTCCAGAATCGACATTGTATAAGCGAAGAAACTGACAGAAAGAGAAAGGTATCAAAACATTATTTTGGAAAGCCCTTACCAGGATTGATTGATTTCCTAGGTCATACCTTTAACTACAGTTTACTCTCACTCGATAATAAAAGAAAAATCAATTGTTATACTACTTAGCATTTATTAAATGAGTCTATTTATTGGTCCAGAAATAATATATGTTAGCTCATAATCTATAGATATAAATCTAATACTATTTTCATTAATAATTTATTGTTTTTCGACATTACAATTGATTGAAATGTTTCCTATAACACTATATGTACAACTTCTTTTTAAAAAATGTACCTGTTAGAAAGAAAGAGATAGAGAGAGAAAAAAAACAACAAAGCCTCACTCTAGCATAAGAGGTGAAATGATCAGACTCAGCACCTCATGTTTTTAATCTCATGTTTCAATCCTCTGGGCACCAAGCCACCTTCCAGGCCACACAACCACTTTTCTACACATGCAGTTTTCTGTAATCTCTTTAAAATAGACATGACAATTTAAGAAAAGACACAATGTACAGAAGACTTGTGTTTGCATATTCAGTATGTAAATATACGTATAACACAATAGTATAGAAGGTCAGCTCTGAAAATAGACTTACACTACTGAAAACTTGATAATTTTTTTGCCTCAACTTCAGTATCAGTTTATCAAGGGGATGTAGATTTACAGGACTGTTGACATCACGAGAGAGCATTTCTACATCTCCCCAAGACACTTGTCAGTCCATCTCACCCACCACCAACCAGATCGTCACACTGCTCCTCCAAGGACACTAGATCTCCAAAAGTCCCTTAGTGCTTCTTCCCTTCACTGTGAGTCCCTAGATGTGTAGAAATAGACCACAGTCCCTTGAGGTCTCACCCTATATTGTCTTTAGGACTTTTAGGACTATTGCTCCTTTAGCCTCTCAGGAGCTAGCAACAAAGATTATGCTGTGTCTCCAAAACTGGATGGAGGCTTCAGAACAAGTTTATGACTCATGGGGAGTGCAGTGACTTAAGGAAAAGGAAAAAATTACACAAGACATATAGAGGAATTTATACAAGACATATAAGACAGGAATTTCTGTTTACTAGATGTACTCTATTAAGTACATACCTGCTCTATATCAGTAGTTTCTACAAGGTAGCATAATGACTGGTGCACAATCAATACTGAGTGAATGAATAAATGAATTAATGAGTAAAAGTATATAGAGAGTTAGTCAAGATACAAAGCAAAAATGTAGTCTTTTGAGACTTGGGAATTCTTTCCTAAGGAGAATACTGACTAGATACCTCTTGGGAATTACAACTTGTTTTTACTGCTGCTTACACAATGGATGAGAAAGAATGTGAAGCTTAAAATGCATGTCATTTGAACAAATAGTTAATCATGAGGTTCTTTCGGCTTTTATCAAAATCTCATTATCGTAATATCAACGGTTTGTTGGCTTGTTACTTTTTCTCTTAATAATCTTATTTTTGGTATCATTTCATTGCTAAGTATTATTTTTTAATATTTAAAATATCCATCCACACACAAAGAATTTCAAAAATCAATATAGACCACTCTTTTTCAGCCACCAGGCTCCAGATGCTACCATGATGCCATTCTGACGTACCTGGGCAGATGACCCCACCAATGTGTCCTGGAATCCTGCCTCCCCAGACCCCTGACCCACTAGGGGAAGAGAGACAAGTTGGGAGTATGATTGACCTGCCAATGGCCTCGTTCAGTGTAGAAGCAGTTACAGAAGCCAGTCCTTCCGCCTTCTGCATCCCACAATGACCCTGGGTCCATACTTCCAGAGGGATAAAGAATAGGAAAGCTATCAGGGGAGGGGATGGGATACAGAATTCTGCTGGTGGGAATTGCGTGGAATTGTATCCCTCTTATCCTATGGTCTTGTCAATATTTCCATTTTATAAATAAATAAAAAACTGTTAAAAATTTAAAAACTCACTAGCTATTGAGGAAGCTCAACAAATCTTATGTAACAAGGACAACAAAAACAAAAAACTCTTCACAACATATGTGTTTATGAATAATTACTAGCTTGTCCCATAGTCTTTATTAAAGCCATATTAATATAATTCATGTGTGGATTTTACCCTGTAATGATGAGAATTATTTACATGCCAATCATTTTATAATTATAAAATATTTCAGTTGAGGAAGTCAGGTGGTAGCACAGGGGTTAAGCGCGCATGATGCAAAGCACAAGGAAGAATGTAAGGATCCCAGTTCGAGCCCCCAGCTCCCCATCTGCAGAGGAGTCGCTTCTCAAGTGGTGAAGCAGGTCTGCAGGGGTCTGCAGGTGTCTATCTTTCTCTCCCTCTCTCTCCATTTCTCTCTATCCTATCCAACAACAACGACATCAATAACAACAATAATAACTACAACAATAAAACAAGGGCAACAAAAGGAAATAAATAAATATTAAAAAATTCAGTTGAAGATTCAGCGGATGATAATGAACATTTTTTTTGTCAAAAAACATCAATATAAACCTTTCATTGTTTTTCTTATTCATTAGCCCACAGGTATTTGGGGACTTTGCCCACAAGTATTTGGGAACTTTGTTTATTTTTATTGAAATATTGTTTTACAACTCTAATTGTCTCAGGGATATAATTTCATATCTCTCCAAAGTGCTATCTATCATGCCCAGTCTACTACTGAAATACCTTTTCCCTCCAATGTGAGGCAGTGAGCTTTCTCCCCACAAACAAGACCCCCACCATTTCCCTTAGTAATCCCCAAAGTGTAGGTATATGCCAAGGATTCATACATCTAGCGATAGTTTTTGATTATTCACAAACAACACATCAGACATGGTGATAGCTACTGGAACTTCACTAGTGAATAAAGAGACCAGGATCCTAGCTTCAGAGAATTTATGATCTATGGATAGGCTTCCAGGAGGAAGGAAGAAAATAACATCATGGAATCAGACATGGTAAAACAGCAAAGAAAAAAAAAAAAAGGAAGAAAGAAAGAAAGAAAGAAAAGAAAAGAAAAGAAAAAAAATCTATTATAGCCACTGGCCCTTTGGAATATAACTAAACTATGCCTACTAGCTATCTATAAAACGGAGACTGCCCCCCAAAATGCTTCATCTGCACTATTCCAGCCCTTAGATCCATGACTAGTTAACAATTTGTTTGGTTTTATATGTTCACTCTCTTTTCAGTCACCAGGTTTCAGATGCCAGCGTGATGTCAACCAGACTTTCCTGGACAGACAACCCCACCAATGTGTCCTGGTGTTCCTATTTCCCAGAACCCCACCACACTAGGGAAAGAGAGAGGCGCATTGGGAGCATGTATCGCATGTCAATGCCCGTGTTCAGTGGGGAAGCAATTACAGAAACCAGACCTTCCACCTTCTGCAACCCACAGTGAATGACCTTGGGTCCATGCTCCCAGAGGGATAAAGAATAGGAAAGCTATCAGGGGAAGGGATGGGATACAGAGTTCTGGTGGTGAGAATTGTGTGTAGTTGAACTCCCTCTTATCCTCTGGTTTTGTGAGTGTTTCCTTTTATAAATAAATAAATAAGATAAATAAATAAGATAGCAGAAGCATCAATCACTATAAAATCTCATTGGGAAGATACACAACAAAGACTTGTGACATCAGCAAAGATTGCTAGATTAAAAAAGCATGAAAATGGGTGCCACTGTACAAATAACTGTGTAGTTTGTCTCCTGACTTGGCAATGCCAGCTTAATGTGTTTTGACAAATGGCATATCTTTTTTTTTTAACTCTGGAACCAAGATTGCATAAATTAGTTCACAAAATAATGAATTTATGTTGAAGTTACAGTTCAAAGTAAAAAAAAAAAACATCAGTATATGTGTCATGCTCAATAATCACTAGTAACATCTCATTCTTACATAATAAAATCATTTTATATTGATTCAATACCCCAGATTCATGCCTGCGAGCTTCTAAAGATATTTCAAAATTTTAAGTAAAATAGTTATTAAGTAAGAAGCATTAACCAAGCTAGTGTGACCTTCAGTTCAAGATCTAATTCCAAGACTAAGTGGTTATCTACAAGTATAACCCAGTCCTTTATTAGAAAGGACATCTTCAACTATACATGAATGTATCTCCATGCCATAATTCCTATTTGTAATGCTTAGTGATCTGATTAGTCATTATCTGAAGTCACCTTTTTCCTCCAGAGTTTTTTCATAGCATTTTTCACCTCAGTGTTTCTGAGTGTGTAGATTAAGGGATTTAACATAGGAGCCACCATAGTGTAAAAAACAGCAACAGCTTTGTCAATGGGCAATGTGGTCACAGGGCGCAGATATACAAATATACAGGGTACAAAGAACAAAACCACCACTGTGATGTGAGAGACACAGGTGGAGAGAGCTTTGCGCCTCCCCTCTAAACTGTAGTTCTTTAGGGAGCGCAAGATGACCACATAGGAGACCATCAGGAGAAGGAAGTTAAATAGACAGATGAACCCACTGTTGACAACAACGAAGAGACCAAGAGTATGAGTGTCCATGCAGACGAGTTTCAGCAAAGGGTACAAGTCACACATGAAGTGATCGATGACATTGGGACCACAGAAGGGCAGCCATATAGTGAAGAGGATCTGAATGGTTGCATGGAGAAATCCCCCAGTCCAGGCCACTCCCAGCAGAAGAACACACAGTCGGTGACTCATGATGGTTGTGTAGTGCAAGGGTTTGCAGATGGCTACATAGCGGTCATAGGCCATCACTGTTAGCAAGATGATCTCAGTGGCACCAAATATATGCTCTGCATAGACCTGAGCCATACATCCATTAAAGGAAATCGTTTTCTTCTCATGGAGGGAGTCCACGATCAGTTTGGGGGCGGAAGAAGAAGAATAAATGGTGTCTATCAAGGAAAGATGAGTCAGGAAGAAATACATGGGTGAGTTCAGAGTCTGGCTGATGGCTATGGTAGCCATAATGAGCAGGTTGCCAGAGAGTGTCACCAAGTACAGAAACAAAAAGACCACAAACACTACCTTCTGCATTTGAAGATTATGTGTAAGACCAAGTAAAATGAATTCAGTCACATTCCTTTTGTTCTCCATCTATGTGGTGTGGGTGACAAAAAAAAATTCCAGGAAATGATGCTTCATCTTTAAAATGGAAAGGAGGAAGGATGGAAGGGAGGAAGGAAGAGGGAGGACAGAAGGAAGGAAGGAGAAATGAACTGTAAAATTAAGAAATGGTACATAATTCTGTGTTTGAACACTACTTAAAAAGCAACACAATTTTTCCTTTCCCCAAAATTCTAGAAGCATGTACCTCAAAACTTCTGTTAGCTGACATACATAGCCTTTCACTATGCTAGATTGAAAATCTTCTTTCAAAATATAAGGTAACCAGAAGAGAGAAACTCCATTTCTTTGAGTTAGGTAGTCTTTGCTAAGTATCACAGAAGAATGATTCTCACAGAACAATGCCAGTAGAAGTAATGATTATTATAACTAATGAAGCATTAACATGAATATAACATAAAATGAGTAAAAAAAATTCAGTATATCCTTGTAATAATGTCTATCAAAATTGCTGCATCTTGCTTAATTACACTTTTTTTTCAAATTATTGAAATGACCCTTAAGCTGATTATGTATGGAGTGTTATAACCTTGTTTCTAAGCAAGATGTATCTTTATATCTGAAAATACTAAGCAAATGAAATGAGGCTATTAGAAAAAGATCATCTTAAAAAATTTTACATGGCTTCTCTTCTTCTGTATTAAAGTATGTGTGCAGAAAATACCTCACACTGGGACTTGGGTGGTAGTGCAGCGGGTTAAGCGTACGTGGCAGGAAGGGCAAGGACTGGCGTAAGGACAAGGACTGGCGTAAGGACCCCTGCTCGAGCCCCCCATTCCCCACTTGCAGGGGGATGGGGGGCTTCACAGGCCGTGAAGCAGGTCTGCAGGTGTCTATCTTTCTCTCCCCCTCTCTGTCTTCCCCTCCTCTCTCCATTTCTCTCTGTCCTATGCAACAACGATGACATCAATAACAACAACAATAACTACAACAGGAAAACAATAAGGGAAACAAAATGGAATAAATAAGTAAAATATTTTTTAAAAGATAAAAAGCAAAATACCTCAGGGGGTCGGGCGGTGGCGCAGTGGGTTAAGCGCACGTGGCGCAAAGCGCAGGGACCGGCGTAAGGATCCCGGTTCGAGCCCCCGGGTCCCCACCTGCAGGGGAGTCGCTTCACAGGCGGTGAAGCAAGTCTGCAGGTGTCTATCTTTCTCTCCCCCTCTCTGTCTTCCCCTCCTCTCTCCATTTCTCTCTGTCCTATCCAACAACGAATAGTGTCAACAAGGGCAATAATAATAACCACAATGAGGCTACAACAACAAGGGCAACAAAAGGGGGAAAAAATGGCCTCCAGGAGCGGTGGATTCATGGTGCAGGCACCTAGCCCAGCAATAACCCTGGAGGAAAAAAAAAAATACCTCACAAAACTTGGCAATAACAAGAACAAAAAAATTAAAAATGGAAAGAAAAGTGGAACAGACATTCCGCTAATGAGATGCAGACAACCAAGAGGCACATGAAAAACAGGCTCTTTATCATCCAGTATCAGGAAAATCTGAATCCAGATCAAACTGAAAAGTCACCTCACACTTATGAAAACTGCTGAGATTAAAAAGTCCAGAGGTAATATATGGTGATGAGACTGTAGAGAAAAGGGAAACCTACTGTTGGTGGGAATGGAAATTGACTCAGCTTTCATGAATAACTCTATAACAAGTGCTTAAACATTAAAAATAGATCTGTCATATTATCCAACAACTCAACAGCTGCATATCTCCCTAAAGAATGCAAAAGTACTAACTGAGTGCCTATTTCTACTCAGATCCTCTCATATCCATATGTTTGGATTAGTGAGAAATAGAGAAAAATGTTGATCAAAGAGGATTGCCTGATTTTCCATAAAAAGAAATTTCCTGTGGGGCTGGGTGGTGGCACACCTGGTTGAGCACACATGTTACAGTGCACAGGACCCAGGTTTGAGGCCCTGGTGCCCATCTGCAGGAGGAGCTTCACGAGTGGTGAAGCAGGGCTGCAGGTGTTTCTCTGTATCCCTCTATCTACCCCTTCCCTCTTGATTTCTGGTTGTCTCTATCCAATAAATAAATAAAGATAATTAAAAATTTAAAAGAAAAAAAAAGAAATTTCCCAAGATGAGAGAAATGTTACTTATTTAACATTCCATATATTCTGTAAGACACTAACCCCCCCATTAAAGAAATAAAAAGAGTTTTAAAAAATCCATATATTCAAACATTTTTGAAGCACAAAATTAAAATTTTAATTAATCTGTTGTTGGATGTTTTCTAGGTGCTAAGCACAAAACTAAGTCTCTGATATTTGGTAACTTTATTTTACTAGTGATTTGATAGTGATTTACAAAATTAGAAGGTTTCATAGATGTAGTATCATACCACACCCACCATCAAAATTCTGTACCCACCCCAAAGTCTGAGAAATAGCTTGGCTACTTTTTTTTTCAAGTTCATATGTTTTAAGTATTAATACTTCACATATTAGCAAAAACATCCAGCAACTGCCTTGACATGCATCACTTCATGTAATTTTTAAAACACTGCTATGGGGTTGGTACACTACTAGATATACATCTCAAGAATAAAAAAAAAAACTTATCAGGAAAGGTATGTGTACAAACCTATGTTCATTACTGTACTATTTACTGTAGTCAGGAAATGACCTGTGTCAGACTGATTAGAAGTTCTGGTCTATATACCCAATGGAATACAACTCAGATATGAGGAAAGATAAAATCTTGCCTTTTCTATAACATGGATAGAATCGGAAGGGGTCATTCTAAGCAATATAAGTCAGGATAAACCTAAATACTGACTGATCTCATTCATCTGTGGGATACAAACAAGCAAAGAGGTAAGTAAGATTGCCAAGGGGGCGGTGGAGGAGCTAAAAGTTCTTTTGAGGGGGAGATAGGCACTTCATTCAAGATATGATAAGATATAGTTTAAATAATTGTAAGATAGACCTTTAACACATAAATAGTTCTGTAAAACAGTGGGACTACAATAAGGAGGTAGAGATAGAGATGAGAAAGGAAATTTAAAAGATAAAGAAAGGAAACACTTTGGGAGTTTGGTTTCTGCCATAATTGAGATTTCTAACCCTATTCTCAACTCTAAAACCATCTCCCCAGACAATATTTTTAGTCCACCTACACACTAGCTATCAAGCTCAGGCAAAAATTACTGAAGTCATGGGACTGATGGAACATAAAATACCTAGCTTCTTCCCACATGAAGACCCCTAGTTTTATCTGCTTTATTTCTACCTTTTGCTTTCTGTTTATTAAACACTTTGTCCTGCATTTATCTTACCACTTTTCAGCCACCAAATTGCAGATACTACAATGATTCCACCCTGACATCCTGACATCCTTGCACGACGACCTCACCAATATGTCTTGAAGTCTTACCTCTCCAGACCCCTACCCCACTTTGGAATGATAGAAACAGGCTGGGGATATAGATCAAAAGCCAAAACCTATGTCCAACAGAGAAGCAATTACAAAAATAAGAACTCCCACCTTCTGCACCCTAAAAAGAATTTTGCTCCATATCCCCCAGAGGGATAAAGAATACGGTGTATTCTTTGTTCCAATGTAGGGGATGGGACATGGTGCTGGGAGTAGTATAGAATTATGCCCGTATTATCATACAATCTTATAAATCATTAGCACTAATAAAAAGTTGAAAGAAAGGAAGGAAGGAAGGAAGGAAGGAAGGAAGGAAGAAAGAAAGAAAGAAAGAAAGAAAGAAAGAAAGAAAGAAAGAAAGAAAGAAAGAAAGAAAAACTATGGTTAAAAGCAGTTAATTGGCTTGCCCAAAGTCATTGTGATAAAAATTTTTAAAAATTATTATGGGGGGCCAGGCAGTAGTGCACCAGGTTAACTGCACATGATGCAAAGCACAAGGACCAACACAAGGATCCCAGTTCAAGCCCCCAACTCCCCACCTACAAGGTGATCACTTCACAAGTGGTGAAGCAGGTCTGTAGGTGTCTTTCTCTTGCCCTCTCTGTCTCCCCCTCAATTTCTCCTCTCTCAATTTCTCTCTGTCCTAACAATAACAGCAGCAGCAACAACAACAATGGTGGTGGGGGGAGATGACCTCCAGGACCAGTGGATTCATAGTGCAGGCACTGAGCCAAGTGATAACCCTGGAGGCAAAAAAAAAACTAAATTAAAATAAAATAAAATAAAAATAAATTGAATCTGCATTCAAATCCATCCAGTATGTCTAGCTTTTAGCACTTAATTCCTTTCTGCTATAGAGTTTACTTTCTTTTGTTTTCATCACCATGCCTCCACTACTCCAGGACAATACTCCAGCGAAAGAGAGACAGAGAGAGAGAAAGAGAGAGATTCTTCCAGTGTATTGATATACTAGGGGCTGAAACCTGGTTTCCACACATGGCAAAGTAAGCACCCTCCCAGATAAGCACTTTCTCTGGCACCTAAATCCTGCTTAACTCTGAAAATCAGCAATGCCAGAGTCTGGGCAAATGTCAGTAACTAAAGCCACTCTTTATGACTTGATGAAATCCATGGCAATTTTTTTTTGCCCTGGTATCAAATGCAGAGTCAGAGGTCACTGAGTTCAAGAGTCCCCAGGACTCTAAGAAGGAGGATTAAGTCTACTTCAGAGATGCAGAGATTCAGCTGTGTTACTACAACACATCCATTGTATAGGGAATGTTCCATTCTCCTTCTCCGAAGGGACGTTGGACAACATACTCTACCTACTACCCAAGGATGATGGGTCCTGAAATTAGTGCAGCCTGGAATGTTCCTAGCCGTGACTACAGAATGTGAGCTCTAGGAATGCAGAGGTTACATAGACTCTTGTGCTGAATATGGGCCCCAGATAAAATTGATGGGGTTTATATTTAACAATATTTATAAACTTTCCCCATATGTGGGAGCTGCTCTCTTACCTGATCCAATTTTCTAGCCCTTTTCCCAACTCTGACACCATCACCCCAGACAACAACCTGGGTCCACCTGCATATTAGATGTCAGGTGCAGGCAAAAACTACTAAAGTCATGGGCCCCTTGGAATATACCTAAAATAGATCTATGAGCTTTTTCCAAAACGGAGATCTCAAATCTTCATCTGCAACATTGTTGCCTTTAAGTTCATGATTAGTCAACAATTTTCTCTGCTTTATGTCTTAACTCTTTCAGCCACCAGGTTCCAGATGCTACCATGATGCCAGCCTGACTTCCCTGGGCAGACGACCCCCCACCATGTGTTTTGGAGCCCTACCACCCCAGATTCCTGCCCTACTAGGGCAAGAGAGAGACAAGCTGGGAGTGTGGATCAACCTGCCAACACCCAAGTTCATCGGGGAAGCAATTATAGAAGCCAGACCTTCCACCTTCTGCACTCCATAATGATCCTGGGTCCATACTCCCAGAGGGATAAAGAATAGGAAAGCTGTCAAGGGAGGGGATTGGATATGGAGCTCTGGAGTTGGGCACTGTGTGGAAATGTACTTATCTTAACCCATGGTCTTTTTGATATTTCAATTATTTTATTTTATTTTAATTTATTTATAAAAAGGGAACACTGACAAAACCATAGGATAAGAGGGGTACAACTCTACACAGTAACACACCACCAGAACTCCATATCTCATCCCTTCCCCTGATAGCTTTCCTATTCTTTAACCCTCTGGGACTATGGACCCAAGATGGGATACAGAAGGTGGAAGGTCTGGTTTCTGTACTTGTTTCCCTGCTTTTTATAAATAAAAATATAAAAAAATTAAAAAAACACATCTATTGTAGCAGGAAAAAAAGACATTTCCCAGTAAGAACAATACCCAGGAATTTGTTACAGAGTTAGAATCTTTTAATGCCCCTTACCTGGAGTTTACTATAAATTACAATTGGTGCACCTGATTAAGTGCATATATTACAGTGCACAAGGACATGGGTTTTAGCCCCTAGTCCCCACCCGCAGGGGCCAATCTTCACAAGTGGTGAGCATGGTTGCAGATGTCTCTCTATTTCCCTATCTTCCCCCTCCCCTCTCAATTTCTCTCTGTTTCAACAACCATTAAATATATCTGTTAAGTAATATCTCTATCTGTTAAGTATCATAGACTCCAATTTATGTCTCAAATCTTCACTGACTAGAAACACAGAACATCAAGGTGACACTAAAAAATTCCAGTGTCCCAGTGCCGTGAAAATTTAAGTCAAAAGTTAAGAAAATGCTATGGAGAATTTGAAACTCAGAAATTCTCAGGACTAGAGAAGTCTACTGATTCCACCACCTAGTTCCATGGTTACACAGTAAAAGGCACAACTATTTCTTTTACTTATTTACTACTTCTTATTATGCTCTTAAGAAGTCAGTGTCTTTGGGGCCAGGTGGCAACACACCTGGTTTAGTGCATATGTTATAATGAATAAGGACATGGGTTCAAGCCCCCAGTCCCCACTGCAGGGGAAAAGCTTCACAAGTGGTGAAGCAGTGCTACAAATGTCTCTTTGTCTTTCTCCTTATCTATTTTCCTTTTTTTTTCTCAATTTCTGGCTTTTTCTATCCAATAAATAAAATAAAGATAATAAAAATAAATAAAATTAAATTCTTTAAAAATAAAAAAGAAGTCAGTGTCTTTTTGAACAATAGTGTCAAGAGAAGATATTGAAAATGTTTATATATATATATATATTTTTTAAATTTATTTAAGGATTTGACCTCTCAGGAATTGCCTACTACTATCCTTTAAAAATTTGCCTTAGAGGGGCCAGGCAGTGGCCCACCTGATTGAATGGACACATTACAATGCACAAGGATTCAGGTTCAAGCCCCTGGTCCCCACCTGCAGGGGGAAAGCTTCAAGAGTGGTGAAGCAGGGCTGCAGGTGTCTCTCTGTCTCTCACCCTTTCCATCTTCCCTTCCCCTCTCAATTTCTGGCTGCCTCTATCCAATAAATAAATAAAGATAAAAATAAAAATAAATATTTGCCTTAGAAATATCCTCCAAAAATTATGTGTAACTAAAATATTTACACCTAGTTGACTTCTTTCTCCACACTTTAAACGTATATGCTAACATTCTACATATCTGGTCTTTAAATTGACATAATAAAGGACTCCTCTTATAAGACCTCAGGAATCATGAGCTGGGCCAAGAAGAACTCTAAATGCTGTGTAAACAGTAGCATAGGTTTGATTCAGGTTGAAGATTCCTGAGGAAATTTGTTCACTGGTGTCACCAGAGAAGGTTGAGATATTGAGATTATTCCTTCACTCCGCTACAAAGACATTAGGATATTATCAGATTCTAGGAATCTTTCACGCAGTGATATATAGAGTGTGAAATCAAATAGAATCCATATTCTTTGTGCTAAATTGTCCAATGTAGTAATATAAAAATATAGATGCCTACTTTCATTTCTAAATATAGGAATTCCACTGAGTGAAAGGAACCTTACCTTAGCAAAGTAGTTTATTTCATTTCAATCTTCTTTTCTTGCTTCCACAGAGTCTCAAGCTAAGCCAGAGGGCATTCCCAGGTGCTTTCTTAATATACACAGCTGAGACAAATTCACAACTCCCATTCATGCACATAATCTTCGAATGCCCAGATATAAGTCGGAGCATTGCAAATCCTCCAGTGGTGTCATAGTCTTCAGCTTTTTCCCTTTAAGCCTTTTACTTAGTTTACTGTTTACCCCAGCTGCGAGCTACTGCCTATGACTGTCATCATATTTAAGAGTTACATCTGGTTGTTTTGAGATTACACACAACTAAGAAAACACGCAGGAACCAAATCAAATGAAGATAGTCTTGTGAGTCAGGTCTTCTATGGAACTGTTAGGCGGGCCAAATAATGACAACTCTCTGGGGGGGGGGGGCACCGTCTCTGGAAGAGGTCCAATCCTTTTCTGCCCCCTCTGGTGGCTTGCAAGCTTCCTATTTTCTTTGTGATTATAGATAATTGGCTTTCCAGGCTATGGAGAAGTTCAGGAGGGAACATGGAAACAGGCCCAGTTAAAATAACATAGCAGTCACTGCTATACTAAAATTTTATCATTTTTTAATAAGCACTCATGGATTGCCACAAATCTTTAGACAATTGCCAGATTTCTTAAAGTGCTGACTTGACAATCTATGGGGCATTTTTATTGCTCTAGTTCGACATCCTCGAGGAAACACTCACGAAAGACATGTCTCTGATATCTGATTACTGTAAAAAATGGTGACTAATCCCTAGCACTGCAAAAATGGTATCATCTGTTTTCCATCTACACCATGCCTCGGCCTCGCGTGAGCTTAATGTGCAGCTTGGCGATAAGAGAATCCGGCATGAAGCCCAGCCAGTCTATCTTGGCATTACTCTCGATCGCACTCTGTCATTTCACGAACATCTCATAAAAACTGCAGCAAAGGTGGGCGCGAGGAATCACATCATTGCAAGACTGGCCAGCTCCTCATGGGGCGCGAGCGCTTCCACACTACGATCATCCTCTCTGGCATTATGCTATTCCACTGCAGAATACTGTGCCCCAGTATGGTTCCATAGCCCCCATGTCCACTTGGTCGATTCCAAGTTATATTCCTCCATGAGGATCATTTCTGGAACCATCCGTTCCACCCCGGTTCCATGGCTGCCAGTTCTTAGCAACATCGCCCCGCCAGATATTCGTCAGGATGCGGCATCATCTAAGTTCATTTCCCACGTCTACGCTCGACCGGACCTGCCAATATACGCGGATATCTTCGCCCACCCTGTCCAACGCTTGACGTCTCGTCACCCAATCTGGTCCCCTACGCCTACACTGAACTTCTCTGTTCCAGTCTCTTGGAAACAGAGCTGGCAGTCAGCTGAGGTCAAGAACAAACACCTCATCACAGACCCCTGCAAGCGTCAACCCGGCTTTGACCTAGCACGTTATGATTGGGCCCTCCTCAATCGCTATCGAACAGGCCATGGCCGGTGCGCCGCTATGTTCCATCGCTGGGGAGCCAGAGACGACCCGAACTGCCCCTGCGGCTCCAGACAGACTATGACCCACATAGTCAACGACTGCCACCTCTCCAGATTCAAAGGAGGTCTCGAAACTTTACATCAGGCTCAACCTGACACTGTTGACTGGCTACGGAAGAAGGGCAATCGCTAGAAGAAAAAATTGCTCTAGGGGATTTTTACACTGGTAGTGTCCAAAGTTCCAAGTCTTTTCTCACCAATAACTACTCTATTTCATAAGAGTAGTTATTCAACTTGTCCTCTCCCTTACAGTTTTGTCCTTCCAATCAAATACCAACCATAGTAAATCTCCTGTAGTGCAGATCTCACTATTGTTTCTCTGTAGGAGGAGCTAGTACATTTCATTTTAGTAAGTTACCATGAATCTTATTTTGGGTTGACCCAATACGCTCTTCCCCACCCCCAGATCAGCAGCTAAAGTCTTTAAAGAATCTCTGGCAAGATGATACAGAGTCACTGGATATTTTGCTGCCATTAGCCACAATTTGGTGAAAAGATTTCACCCAAAAGTATTATATGACCCCATGAGACTGTCAATCAGCTTAATACATTATATCCCCAACACTTCTTATGCTGGGTACATTATAGCACTTCCCATAAGCATACTTGTCTTTCCTTTTGAAATAGCACCCCTTCTAAGTGATCAGTGATATCTGATTAGATTATTATTATTGCCATTATTATTATTATTCTCTTCAGTAAAGGTAAACTGTGCTAGGTCCCAAAAGCTGTGTCAGTCTTACTAGGACTCTTTTACAGTGCTTTATCCAATATTTCATTTATCCACCAGCCATACCACACAGTACTTATTTTTTAATATTTTATTATTTTTATTTTTTAACAGTAACAGTTTTTTAAAATTTGTATTTGTTGTTAATAGCTTGTTACAAGATTGTGATACTTTGTATAGTTCCACACCACTCCTATCATCAAAGTTTTGTATCTCCACCTTCGCTCCTCCCAAAAATAACCAGCATAGTTTTTATAAGTCTTACAAAGAGTTTGCTAGTGTCTGATTTTTCTTTTTTTTTTCTGGTTTTGGCAAGTTCATCTAAATCAGATCTCTATATTATACATATGAGTTAACCCATCTGGTAGGTGTTTTTCTTCTCTTTACTTATTTCACTAAGCAAAATCACCTCCAGTTCCATCTATTTTGTCTCTAAGGACACAATATTAATTTGTTTGATTGCAGAGTAGTATTCCATGGAATATATATCCCATAACTTCTTCAGCTAGTCATCTGATGATGGGTATCAAGGCTACTTAGAATCTTTCATTACTGTAAATAATGCAGCTATGAACATAGGGGTACATATGTATCTTCAAATTACTGCTCGAGTGCCCACTGAATAAAATGCCTAAGAGTGGTATTGCTGGGTCGTAAGGTACTTCCATTTTTATTTGTTTAAAATCTCTCCATACAGTTTTTCAAAGGGGCTATACTAATTGGCCTTCCCACCAGCAGTGAAGCAGAGATCCCTTTTCTCCCTCTAATTCTATCCCCTTTCTATCTGAACTTCTCTTTGTTCTATCAAATAAAAAGTTTGTAAAATGTTTTAAAATACAATGAAATCATCGCCTTTGTCATATCTTGGACAGAACTTGAAGGTATCATGTTGAGTGAGATTAGCTAGGCAGAGAAGGATGAATACCAAATGACCTTATTCATGGGTGAAACTCAACAAGCAATGACAGTAAAAGAAACTATAAGGTGAAAAGTGGACTGGGTGTGGTGTATTGCATCAAAGCGAAGGACACTGGGAAGTAAAGGGTTTGGGAGGAGTTGGGGTCCTGGTGCATGATGGTGGAAAAGACGTTGGTGGGGAAAGCAAGTGTCTCACAGACACTTACTATGGAGTGATGGAAGGTTGTACCTCTGTGTCAACAACTGTACTATAAATCATTAACCTCTAACAATGTGTGAAAAAATAAAAAATAGAAAGATTACAAAAGAAAATATATATTAGTGTAAATGATCAAATCAAGAGTTCTCACAAAATAGTTCTTATAGAATATGAAAGTCAAATGACAAAACAGCCTTAGAATTATCCCAGTACTCATCTACATCATATTTGAGTGATGCTTCTTAAACCCATGAGAGCCCAGCCAGGATCTTTAGTTTTAGGTGAAGAGAATCTTTTCTACACGTGAATGGCTTCACTTTAATAGGCAAAATAATATCCAGCTCTTTCATTTTGCATTATTCATTTATTAGATCATTTTTTCCTTTATTGGAGGATTAATGTTTTACATTTGAAAGTAAATACAATAGTTTATACATGCATAACATTTCTCAGTTTTCCAGATAACACTTCAACCCCCACTAGGTCCTCTGCCATCCTTTTTGGACCTGTGTGGTGATGCAGTATACCGGAGACCATGGATGGAAGTCCCAACACAGTACTGATGTCAGCCTTGGTGACAGAGTATGCCGTGGTCTGCGCAGGTGCATGGGGGACTGTGGGTGGATCCAGTCTGTGCTGGTGTACAAAGAAAAGTACAGACAGCCGGAACTCTTTCTCTTTGGCTGCTGCTTCTCCTCCTGGTCAGATGCATCTCGGCGGAGGTGCGCCAGGTATCCCGCCATGGCTACTTCTCTTGGGAATTGAACACGTATGACTCTGCTAGCTGGTAAACTTTTAGACCCCTCTACATCCATGAGCAACCTTTACCAGAGCTGATAACTGTTTATCTTATGGGACTAAACTTTTGATAATTATATTCAGACTTTATAGACCCAGCGTATCTTAACCCTTGATAATAAGTGCTTATTTGCCTTTTACCTGTTTCACCCTAATAAACCTCATATTGTTTAAACCAGTTCCCAGCTCCCGCTGTGAATCCTTTTACATGCCACAGCAGCCCCAACCAAAACCCTTTTTAAGTTAATTTACAACAGACCTGTAATCTCCCCCCCACCCACCCACCCGAGTCTTTTACTTTGGTGCAATACACCAACTCCAATTTAGGTTCTACTTGTGTTTTCTCTTCTGATCTTGCTTTTCAAATTCTGCCTGTGAGTGAGATCATCCCATATTTACCTTTTTGTATCATTTTTTTAAAGCAGCAATTGCTTCTTTTTACTATTAAAATTTTCACCCAGATCCCAATTTACACTACCCAGGATTCTCATTCTTTTCTAATCTCCTTAGACCCATTTTTCAGACCATATTGCCAGTCAACTGGCTTCTGCTCATTAATCAATAAAATCTGTACTGTATCACAATAATTATAATCCAGTTCTTCTCATGATACAAAGAACGTCAACCTTAAGCCTATCCATTGAGTGAATGTAGAATTTCCTATTAAATTAACTTGTCTCTATTTCTGCTATCATACTGAATGATAACTCTCCACCCTTAAACATAGATAAATAGATGACAGATAGATATACTGATGATAAATACACCATAGTGTTTGATAGGTATCATTAACTGATCATCCAAACAGGCTCATCCAAAAATAATAGATTCTTCAAGAGAATTCAATATAGTATCTAAAGGCAAAACAGCCACTTATCACATATGTAAAGAAATTCCCCATTCACATGATCATGAATTGATAATTTTATTAAATGAAAGATCTCTTCTTTTTCATTTTCTGACCTCTTTTTTTTTTTTAAATTTTTTTTTATTTAAATTTTTAATTTAAGAAAGGATTAGTGAACAAAAGCATAAGGTAGGAGGGGTACAACTCCACACAATTCCCACCACCCAATCCCCATAACCCACCCTCTCCCATGATAGCCTTCCCATTCTCTAGCCCTCTGGGAGCATGGACCCAGGGTCGTTGAGGGTTGCAGAAGGTAGAGGGTCTGGCTTCTGTAATTGCTTCCCCGCTGAACATGGGCGTTGACTGGTCGGTCCATACTCCCAGTCTGCCTCTCTCTTTCCCTAGTAAGGTGTGTCTCTGGGGAAGCTGAGCTCCAGGGCACATTGGTGGGGTCTTCAATCCAGGGAAGCCTAGCCAGCATCCTGGTGGCATCTGGAACCTGGTGATTGAAAAGAGAGTTAACATACAAAGCCAAACAATTTGTTGAGCAATCATGGATCCCAAGATTGGAATAGTGGAGAGGAAGTGTTAGGGAGATACTCACTGCAAACTCTAGTGTAATCCTGCTTTCAGGTATATATTTTGCAGTAGTTTATGGATACGTGTGCACATACGCTCTCTCTCACAGAAACTGGTGTATGTCTAGGTTATGGGACTTTGTTAGAAAGTGAACTACCTGAGATGAAATTAGAGTGTACTATAAAAGGAAAGGTCTCACCCGAGTAATGAAGCTGAAGGGTTGTCATTCCACACGTGAAGTCTCTGGATACACACTGAGGTGAAGCATGTTGAGATGGCAATCGTTGCTTTGGTTAGGTTGTGATCGGCGGATGCAATATTATTTGGTATGGATTGGGAGAAGCATACGGGAAAGTGAGCCCTATCCAAGGGTGCCAGGACTGGGGGAAGTAGGGGCTCTATAGTGAAGATGTGAGGTTCCTGCTGTCTTAGGGTTCAAAAAGACAATCAATAGTTAATATTATCATCACATTATTTGTTAATTGGGTTAACTTTGAAAAGTCCCTTTGTTATGGTTTGCTGTACAGTACCCAGTATCTTGTATATAGCTGTGCTATTGGAAGCTTCTGATCTACTTGGTCTAGGCTTTTGAGAGAGTCCGCATATCAAACACGTAGCCTATCTATTAAAAAGATTCAGTTTGTCTTTTGAGAATCTTTGAGACATACAATTGATTTCCCCCTCTCATATTAATTAACTACTGATTTATATGTCTACATTTTGCTAGGAGTGTACATAAACACCATTCCCATCACCAAAGGACCGTGACCCATCCCTCCCACCCATTCCCACCCCCCACTGGCCCAGGAAGCTACATGTCTACCCCTCACCACTGGGTTTTTACTTTGGTGCCCTACTTACAATTTGATCAGGTCCTGCTTTTAGTTTCCCTTTCAGATCTTCTAAGTCAGCTTCTGTTGATGAGTGGGATCATCCCATACTCATCTTTAACTTTCTGACTTAGTCCACTTAACATAATTCCTTCTAGCTCTGTCCAAGCTGGGTCAGAGAAGGTGAGTTCATTGTTCTTGATAGCTGCATAGTATTCCATTGTGTATATATACCACAGCTTTCTCAGCCATTCATCTGTTGTTGGGCACCTGGGTTGCTTCCAGGTTTTAGCTATTATGAATTGTGCTGCTATGAACATAGGAGTACACACCTCTTTTTGGTTGGGTGTTATGGAGTCCTTGGGGTATAACCCCAGGAGAGGAATTATTGGGTCATATGGAAGGTCCATGTCTAGCCTTCTGAGAGTTTTCCAGACTGCTCTCCACAGAGGCTGTACCAATTTACATTCCCACCAGCAATGTAAAAGAGTTCCTCTGTCCCCACATCCTCTCCAGCATTTGTTGCTGCTGTCCTTTTTGATGTATGCCATTCTTACAGGAGTGAGGTGGTATCTTAGTGTTGTCTTAATTTGCATTTCTCTGACAATCAGTGACCTAGAGCAGTTTTTCATATGTTTGTTAGCCTTTTGGATCTCCTCTGTGGTGAATGTTTTGTTCATTTCCTCTGCCCATTTTTGGATGGGGTCATTTGCTTTTTTGCGGCTGAGTTTGCTGAGCTCTTTATATATTTTGGTGATTAGTTTCTTGTCTGATGTCTGGCATGTGAAGATCTTCTCCCATTCTGTGAGGGGTCTCTCTGTTTGTTTAATAGTTTCTTTGGATGTGCAGAAGCTTTTCAATTTGATGTAGTCCCATTGGTTTGTTTCTGCTTTGGTCTTCCTTGCAATTGGGTTTGATTCATCAAAGATATCCTTGAGGTGTAGATGGGAAAGTGTTTTACCAATGTTTTCCTCTAAGTATTTGATTGTTTCTGGTCTGACATCTAGGTCTTTGATCCATTTGGAGTTGATTTTTGTTTCTGGTGAGATAAAGTGGTTCAATTTCATTCTTCTGCATGTTTCAACCCAGTTTTCCCAGCACCATTTATTGAAGAGAGCCTCCTTCTTCCATTTAATCCTTTGGGCCCCCTTATCAAAGATTAGATGCCCATAGGTGTTGGGATTTACTTCTGGGCTTTCAATTCTGTTCCACTGGTCTGTGTGCCTATTTTTGTTCCAGTACCATGCTGTTTTGATGATGATGGCTTTATAATATAGTTTAAGGTCTGGGAGTGTGATGCCTCCATTTCTGTTTCTTTTCCTTAGGATGGTTTTGGCAATTCTAGGTGTTTTCAGGTTCCAGATAAATGATTGTAGTGTTTGTTCTATTCTCTTAAAGAAGCTTGGTGGAACTTTGATGGGTATTGCATTAAATTTGTATATGGCTCTGGGGAGAATGTTCATTTTGATGATATTTATTCTTCCAATCCATGAGCATGGGATATCTTTCCATTTCGTGGTATCAGTTTCTATCTCCTTGAGTAGCGACTCATAGTTTTCAGCATACAAGTCTTTCACTTCTTTGGTCAACTTTATTCCTAGGTATTTGATTGATTTTGCTGAAACAGTAAATAGGAGTGATTTCTGGATGTCTTCTTCTTCAGATTTAGTGTTTGCATAAAGAAATGCCACTGATTTTTGTACATTGATTTTGTAGCCTGATACCTTGCTATATTGCCTAACAACTTCCAGTAATTTTCTACTGGATTCTTTAGGTCTTTCTATGTATACTATCATATCATCTGCAAATAGTGAGAGCTTGACTTCTTCCCTTCCAATCTGTATCCCTTTGATTTCTTTCTCTTGCCTGATTGCTATGGCAAGAACTTCCAATACTATGTTGAAGAGTAACGGTGACAGTGGGCAGCCCTGTCTAGTCCCTGATCTGAGGGGGAATGCTTTCAGCTTCTCTCCATTGAGTATGATATTGGCTGTAGGTTTGCTATATATAGACTCCACTATCTTGAGGAATTTCCCATCTATTCCCATTTTTTGTAGAGTTTTGAGCATGAATGGGTGTTGGATTTTGTCAAAGGCTTTCTCTGCATCTATTGAGATAATCATGTGGTTTTTGGCTTTGCTTTTATTGATGTGATGAATGACATTGATTGATTTACGGATGTTGAACCAGCCTTGCATTCCTGGGATGAATCCCACTTGGTCATGATGAACAATCTTTTTGATGTGTTGCTGTATCCGGTTGGCCAAGATCTTGTTTAATATTTTGGCATCTATGTTCATCAGAGATATTGGTCTGTAGTTTTCCTTTTTTGTTCTGTCCCTATCAGCTTTTGGTATCAGGGTGATGTTGGCTTCATAAAAGGTGGAAGGGAGTATTCCTGTTTCTTCAATCTTATGGAATAGCTTAAGAAGTATGGGTATTAACTGTTTCCTGAAAGTTTTGTAGAATTCGTTTATGAAGCCATCTGGTCCAGGACTTTTGTTGTTGGGGAGATTCTTAATAACGGTTTCAATTTCTTTGTCTGTGATTGGTGCATTTAGATTTTGTAGTTCTTCTTGGTTCAGTTTTGGAAGTGCATAGGTTTCTAGGAATTGTTCCATTTCTTCCAGATTCTCTAGCTTGGTGGCATATAGATCTTTATAGAAGTTTCGCAGAATTCTCTGGATTTCTGTGGTGTCAGTTGTGATATCTCCTGTATCGTTTACAATTCTATTAATTTGAGTCTTCTCTCTTTTTTGTTTGGTGAGTCTGGCTAGGGGTTTGTCAATTTTGTTTAATCTTTCAAAGAACCAACATTTGGCTTCATTGATCTTTTGTATGGTTCTTTTATTTTCAATGTTGTTTATTTCTGCTCTAACTTTAGTGATTTCTGTCCTTCTGGTTGCTTTAGGGTTCCTTTGTTCCTCTTCCTCTAAGTCCTTGAGGTGTGTAGTAAGTTCGTTCATTTGGGCTTCTTCTTGGTGTTTAATATGTGATTGTATAGCTATAAGTTTCCCTCTCAGTACTGCTTTAGCTGTGTCCCAAATATTTTGATAGGTTGTGTCTTCATTTTCATTAGTTTCCAGGAACATTTGAATTTCCTGTTTGAGTGAGTGTCTGACCCAGTGGTTCTTAAGGAGCATGTTGTTTAGTTTCCAAATTCTATGTCTTTTAATAATTTTCCGTTTGTTGTTAAAAGTTAGTTTTACTCCACTGTGGTCTGAGAAGATACTTGGGATGATTTCAATGCTCTTGAATTTATTGATGCTGTCTTTGTGGCCTAACATGTGGTCTATCCTTGAGTATGTGTTGTGTGGATTTGAAAAGAAGGTGTATTCCAGTTTTTTGGGGTGGAGGAGTCTGAAAATGTCCAAGAGGTCTAGTCTGTCAATCTCTTCATTCAATTCTCTTGTATCTTTATTGGTTCTCTGCTTTGTTGATCTGTCTAAGTGTGAGAGTGGGGTATTGAAGTCTCCCACTATGATTGTATTACTATTGATGTATTTTTGAAATTCTTTCAATAGGTGTTTAATGTATTTAGATGGTCCCTCGTTGGGTGCATAGATGTTAATAATTGTTAAGTCTTCTTGGCTGATTGATCCTCTAATCATTATGTAATGTCCTTGCCTATCTTTTATTACTTTATTCAATTTAAAATCTATCGTGTCTGAGATGAGAATGGCTGTTCCTGCCCTTTTTTGTGGACCGTTAGCCTGTATGATAGTTTTCCATCCTTTCACTTTAAGTCTGTGTTTATCTTGTTGTGACAGATGTGATTCTTGCAAGCAGCATATGGTTGGGTTATGTTTTCTGATCCATCCCCCCACCCTGTGCCTTTTGATGGGTGAGTTTAAGCCATTGACATTTATTGATATTATGGATTTAATGTATTGTAGTGCCATTGTTCTAAAAAACAATTTGTTTACTCTGATATATTACAAGTATTATAGTGATGTTCTTGTTTATAAGAGGTCTTTTAGTACCTCTTTCAGGGCCGGCTTGGTGATAGTTGCCTCCTTTAACTGTTGTTTGTCTAAGAAGGTTTTGATCCCTCCATCTAGCTTGAATGAAAGTCTAGCAGGATACATAATCCTTGGTTGAAACCCTTTTTCATTCAGGGCTCGATAGATATCTTGCCACTCCCTTCTGGCTTTTAGAGTTTGAGTTGAAAAATCTGCAGAAAGTCTTATGGGTTTTCCCCTGTATGTGACTTTTTGTTTCTCTCTTGCAGCCTTTAGGATCCTTTCTTTATCCTTACTTCTTCTCATTGTGACTATGATGTGTCTTGGTGTTTTCAGGTCTGGGTTGGTTCTGTTTGGTACTCTCTGGGCCTCTTGTACCTTGATATCCTTTCTGTTATTCAGGTCTGGGAAATTTTCTTGTATTATTTCCTCTAGGATGTTTGCTTCCCCTTCCTCTCTTTCTTCCTCTGGCAGGCCAATTATACGAATGTTACTTCTTTTGAGATCATCCCATATGTCTCTGTTGTTGTTTTCAGTGTCTCTCAATCTCTTTTTAAGCTCTTTCACCTCTTTCTTAGTTTTCTCTAACTCATCCTCTGTCTGACTAATTCTGTTTTCTGCTTCTGTTAGTCTGCTTTCCCTTGCCTCAGCTTCTTTCTTCATTACAGCTATTTCAGCTTTCAGTTCTCTAATTGTCTCAAGATAATCAGTATTTTCCTTGGGGGTCTCAACTGTTGTTTCCCTAATACTGCCATTTCTTTCCTCCAATGTTGTTTTCATTTCTGTGATTAATAAGTTTATTATTGCTTGCATACTTTTCTTATCTATGGTTACTTCTGACTGATTTGTGGTTTCTTCTGGGCTCTTGTCTTCATTCATTGGGGTAGCAGTTTTATTTGTTTTTAATCTACCCATTTTTTTTTTTTAATTTATGTGTTTCTCTCTCTTTTTTTTTTTTTTTTAATGCTCTGTTGTTCCTCAGTTGTTGTGTTTTGAGCACAAGTAACACTGTACTAAATACCTTTATGACAATTGCACTCACCAACCTCCGGAATAACAGTAGCAACTGAAGTAAGTATTGAAGGCGTTTAATCGTTACCAGTTAGCCAAACAATTTCTCCAGTCCGTGAAAAAATAGTAACCAAGTCCCAGTGAAGAAAGAGAAAAGGAAGAGAGGATAGCAAGAATAGACAGTTATGCAAATCTACTATCCAGTGTATATTCTAAGGGTAACAAGAGTGTAAAGGGAACTAGAGCAGAGATACACACGTAGAGAGTCCACTCTGGGTCAGATTTCTTCCCCAAAGTAATTCACAAATTCAGAAAGGCAAAGAAGAAAGAAGTGTATGACAAGATTAAAAAAAAAAAAAAAAAAAAGAGAGAGATAGAGAGAGATAAGAGAGAGAAAAGGGAGAAGATAAGAAGAAGAGTTGTAATTAAAGAGCAGTGCGAGGAACTTCCCAAATGTGTATCAGTGAATTAAAAAAAAAAAAAAAAAAAACCCTGTTAGGTGGTATGGGGTATCCTGCTAGTAGCTGGTCCCAGGCACTGCTTATGGGGGGGGGGCGGGCGGCGGGAAGGATGTATGCTTGAAAATTAAAAGGAAGAAAAAAGAATTTTTTCCCCCTACTCTAATTCTTAATCCAAATTAAGTTATAGACACATCCTTGGTATGACCGTTATGGCCCCTTATTGGCTGGCCTGCTAAAGGCAGAAAATCCTATTGTTTACACGAGATGTGTCCGGAGCTCAAAGGCTAGCCGCTTCTCCGGGCGCCATCTTCCGGGAAACCCCGCCCTCCAGACTTTTTTAAAGGATTTCTCAAAAATGAAAACTAGCTCCAAGTCCTTTGATCCAATGAGAGCTATACTCAAGAAGTATTTGGATCCACCCTCAGGGTCGCGGTGGACCCTCGCGACTCCCAAGAGGCAGCCCCCGAGCTAAAGTGCTCTCTCCCGGTCCTCTGCCCGCCGGGCTCTGCAACCGGCGGAGGAGCCGCCTTCCCGGGCGGGCAGGGGACAATGCCCGGCGCACTCGCCTTGCGTTGCGCCGCCTGGGAATTCTGGAGCCCCGCTAGTCCGTGTCACCTTTGCTCTAATTGTTAACCCAAATTAAACTGTAATCACTTCTTTGGTGCCCCCCCCCTTATTGACTGGCCTGCTAAAGGCAGAAAATCCTACCGTTGCCGACGATGCTATCAGAGCACTCGCTGTCAGGATTTCTCAGGCCGCCGCCATCTTACCTCCTCCCATTTTCTGACCTCTTGAAGTGAATCTGCAATGCCCAGGACCTTGAGGAATTCAAACCTCAGAACGATGCCACGGCCTTCAATAATACAAGCGGGAGTCGGGCTGTAGCGCAGCGGGTTAAGCGCAGGTGGCGCAAAGCGCAAGGACTGGCATAAGGATCCCGGTTCGAGCCCCCGGCTCCCCACCTGCAGGGGAGTCGCTTCACAGGCGGTGAAGCAGGTCTGCAGGTGTCTGTCTTTCTCTCCCCCTCTCTGTCTTCCCCTCCTCTCTCCATTTCTCTCTGTCCTATCCAACAACAACAACAACAATAATAGCTACAACAATAAAACAACAAGGGCAACAAAAGGGAATAAATAAATAAAATAAATATTTTTTAAAAAATTTTTTAAAAAATCAATAATACAAGCAAGCCACCCTATCTCAAGCACTGTACTTCTCAGCTATTTCAGGTTACTTTCCCAATCCAAAGCCCACAGACCACCACTAGGTGGAAATTCTAGCATCACTTGCAGACGAATTATTCAGAAAATAGAATTTTTTTCCTAATGACTCTTTAAGAACTGAGAAGCAGATCATACAGTCTTTCTCTTGTGTTATTAGCTACCATTGTGTCCATGTCCATCACTAAAAAGAGAGGAGTATTGCCACAGTTGCTTTGGGCTAATCCAGATTTATACCTGTGGTCCAGAGATAGACTTTCTGACACACAACCAACTAATACCAGGATAAGTGATTTTATTAAAATCAAATAAAATGAGCCTAGGAAGTGGTGCAAGGAAAAGGCTTGTACTCTCAGGCATGAGCTCTGGAGTTCAATCGCCAGTATCCGGAGTTTATCTCCAGAGTAATAGCCTGGTTCTCGTTCTCTCTCTCCCTTCTCTCTCTCTCTCCCTTCTCTCTCTCTCCCTCCCCCCCCCGTATCTGTCTCTCTCTCTCTTTCTCTCTCATAAACTGAAAGGGAGAGAGAAAGAAAAGGGGACCAGGTGATGGTGCATCTGGTTGAGTGTATGTTACAATTCTCCAGGTTCTGGGTCAAGCCCCTCCCTGCTCCTCACCTACCTGCAGGGGAAAGTTTCACAAGTGGTAAACAGTGCTTCAGGTGTCTGTCTCTATCCTTCTCTCTCTCCCCACCCCCTTCCTCTCAATTTCTTCTGTCCCTATCCAATAAATGAATAAAATAGCTTTAAAATAAAATAATCAATAAAAATAGAAAAAGAGGTAGGAAAAAGAAAGTGTCATGTGACGAATACCCTATAAAAGAAGAAAAACAGAAAAAACTGGAAATGGCTATTCTGTGGGCACCTAACAATGTCAGCCATACCTATAAGCCTCTATTGATGACACTCCTTTCTCATATCTATAACTTCTCATTCTTTCGCTTCTCGCTCCTTTTTTGTCTTTTCTTGATGTTCTCCCCCTTCTTTGCCTCCTACTTTACTTCCTCCTTTTCCTTCCCCCTTCTTACATTCCACTCATTCTTTCCTATTTTACCTTTTTAAATGTTCCCCAATGCATTTATATATGTTCAAGTTCCTCCTATCTCGACAACATTTATTCTCAACCCCAATGTCCCACATCAGTGATTAACTCTCATAAAAACTCTGTGAAGTAGTAGTATAACCTCTACTTCGCGCAAAGGGAAACTGAGACACAGAGAAGTTGAGTAACTTACACAAGATCACAGAGCTTAGCTAGGATTTAATACATAATAGAATAGTAACCAGTATCATAGTAGTGGAAAATGCAAACTTTTCTCAATTTACTCATGCTTTTTGAGTATTTTATTTGTATGATGCACTAATTGGATTTCTCTCTTTTTAATTATTTTATTATCTTTTATTTATTTGTTTATTGGATATAGACATACAGTAATAGAGAAGGAGAGAGACAGAGAGACACCTGCAGTACTGCTTCACCACTTGCGAAGCCTTCTGCAGATGGGGACTGGGGGCTAGAACTCAGGACCTTGTGCATTGTAACATATGCACTCAACCAGGTGCGCCACCACCCAGCCCCTCTCTCTATGTTATCTTTTGATATTCCTCCACATAATCTCAGTTAATTTAAGCTGTTTTTATAGTGTATGGTAAATTAAGTGAAATTTCATAAACATAGTCATAGAAATCCTACTGACAATCCCCCCTTCACCCTCTGGTCACAGATGTCATGGTCACAAGAGAAAAAGTATAAACTGGGGTAGTTGCCATCTTGCTTAAAGTTATTAATTTTAATCATCTGGGACTGAGAGGCCAGATTCTCTCTATCTTCTTGCTCTTGAGTGATGCTTATTTAAATTTCTCTGAAACCACACATGAAAATGTTGGTGAGAAAAGGAAGTCCATACAAACATAGACATCCATGGATCACAGAAGCTGCTACTTCTGAGTTTCCAATTGGACCTAAGCTCCCAGGAACCAGAGGAGGTAACTCCAGGCTTAATGAAAAAAAAAAAGGCTTTAAAAGCTAATGCAGTAGTATTCCACAGTGGATTTTATTTGTTGCTAATTTTAAAAGGTATTGATTTATTTATATCCATTTATTTATTTATATGAGTGAGAGATGCAGAAAGACCAGACCACTGCTCAGCTTTGGTTCATGGTGATGCTTGGGATTGAACCTGAGACCCTGGAGCCACAGGCATGAGAGTTTTTTACATAACCACTATGCTGTCCACCCAGTTGTTGTCCACCTCGTTGTTGCTAATTTTATGGTGTTTTAAACCCTTAATTTTTGTACTTTAAGATAGCTTGTTATTTTTAGGTGTTTAAATCAGGCTAAATCTTCACTCCACTGGCTTCTATAATCTATTTCACCTGACTCCACAAGAAAGATTGGTAAGTGTGTAGTAATTTGGAGAGTACTGTTCAACTGTTCCATTTCCTCCCCTCAATTTCTTTTGAAACCTAATGCTTTAGAAGCTGTCAGATGAAACAAATTCACTGTCTGAACTGGGAGACTAGTGTACCACACTCAGAGTGTCATCCTTTAAGTAAAAAAATAAGCATAACTCATGACTCCATGCTACTTTGAAAGTCTCAGCAACCCTTCGCAAGTCACTGAGTGACAAAAAGAAACGCGTCCCACCTGCAGGGGGTCTGCTTCATGAATGATGCATGAAGCGAGTCTATGGATGTCTTTTTCTCCCTCTATCTCCCCATGCTCTCTCAATTTTTCTCTGTCCTATATAATAAAAATTAGACAAAAAAAAAAAAGAAAATGAAAAAGAAGTTTGCTTAAGGTAAAATGAGCAAGCCTGCAAAGCAACAGTTAATGGCAAGTCAGTGAGTACCGTTTCCATGCAAGACCTACTCTACAAATAATAAATAGTCTGACAGAAAACAAACCTGTTATTATTTTTCCAAATACATTCCAAGAGGTAATTACAATCTGTGATTTTTTAGAAGTATTTTTTATATATTTATTTTCCCTTTTGTTGCCCTTGTTGTTTAACATTGTTGTGGCTATTATTGTTGTTGTTACTGATGTCGTTATTGGATAGGACAGAGAGAAATGGAGAGAGGAGGGAAGATAGAGAGGGGGAGAGAAAGACAGACACCTGCTTCACTACTTGTGAAGCACCTCCCCTGCAGACTGGGAGCCGGGGGCTCCAACCGGGATCCTTAAACTGGTCCTTGCGCTTTACGCCACGTGGAGCTTAACCCGCTGCGCCACCACCGACTCCCAGAAGTTTTTTGTTTTGTTTTAAATCAAGGTCTTCAACTTAACAGCTGAGTTAGACTTTTTAATATTATTTGTTTACATTTTGTTCTCGCAGATGACTAATCATGAGATGTGTATATAGTTTAGTCTTAAGATGTTTATCTTTTGAGTCAGCGAGATAACTCACTTAGAAGGGTGCCTGCTTTGCTTGTTTGTAACCCCGGTTTGAACCTGTCCCCAACTACAATGGGAAATCTTCAGACCTCTGGTGTCTTTCCTTCTCTTACTCTGCCACTCTCTTTCTATCTAGAAAAGTTAGTTCAAAGCAGTGAAATCCTAGTGACAAAAAATTATTATCTTCTAAATAGCTTCAGGAATTTTTAATTTTCTTTAATCTGAGTTTTAATTGGCAAAATGCTCCCTGAAAGTTAAACATAACAGAAAGTCTAGAAACAGTAAATTCTAGAATTTCAAATAAATCTGGAGGATTTTGCATTGCAGTATGCTGCTTTATCCTCTTCAGGATCTCCCTCACTCTTGTTTGATGATATTGTTAGACAAGTTGGTTTCTTGAAATATAAGGTTGCAGTCCCAATGCCTGGGACCCTCAAATATTCACTTAGTTCAGTATTTTCTCAAATATAGCTAGAGCAACCCACATACCAAACAAAATTCACTTGATACTTTACATTAACCCTGAAACAAGTTTTAAAAATAGTAGTAATACAGAACAGGAACTGGACGTTAGTACACCTGGTTGAGCGCACATGCTACAATGCACAAGGGTCTGGGTTAGAGTCCCCTGGTCTCCACCTGCAGAGGGAAAGCTCTGCAAGTGATAAAGCAGCAGGTCTGCAGGTGTCTCTCTGCAGCTCTCCCTCTCTATTTCCTCCCTTCCTGCTTACTTTCTTTTTTTAATATTTATTTATTCCCTCTTGTTGCCCTTGTTTTATTGTTGTAGTTATTATTGTTGTTATTGATATCGTTGTTGGATAGGACAGAGATAAATGGAGAGAGGAGGGGGAGACAGAAAGGGAGAGAAAAAGATAGACACCTGCAGACCTGCTTCACTGCTTATGAAGCGACTCCCCTGTAGGTGGGGAGCCAGGGACTCCAACCGGGATCCTTACACCAGTCCTTACAGTTTGTGCCACCGGTTCTTAACTCACTGTGCTACTGCCCAACTCCCCCCTCTTTATTTCTGGCTGTCTCTATCCAATAAATAAATAAAGATAATTTTTAATTTTTAAAATTAATAATAATGGAGAACTTCACTACTTAGACTCATATGTCCTAGTGGACTAAAGAAGAAACACAGGATGTAAACATTTATGAATTCTAGTGACTGTAATCCTCTTCCCATTCCAGGTCCTCTTTTTGATTTCTACTTTTCTGTGGGATAAACTGTTATGGTAACTGTTGGGAAAATATTCATGTATGTACAATTACAAGAAAGGTACCAGGTATGACAATAGATGTGCTTTGTAGGTGAATGTGTATATCTTTGCCTGTGTGTGTGTGTGTGTGTGTGTGTGTGTGAGAGAGAGAGAGAGAGAGAGAGAGAGAGAGAGAGAGAGAGAAACAGAGGGAGAGAGAAAATGAGAAAGAAAAAAGGAATTGGTACTCATTATATGATTAACAATATGGTCCAACATTAAATCTTGGGTTTACCTGCTTGAAAA
Source organism: Erinaceus europaeus (assembly GCF_950295315.1). Classification (NCBI taxonomy): domain Eukaryota; kingdom Metazoa; phylum Chordata; class Mammalia; order Eulipotyphla; family Erinaceidae; genus Erinaceus; species Erinaceus europaeus. Next base: position 13,483,113 of record NC_080178.1, read on the forward strand.
TATCCATCAGGACCTTGACAAATTTATGTTAAGTGAAATAAGTCAGAAACAGAAGGATAATCTCACTCTCAGGCAGAAGTTGAAAAACAAGATCAGAAGAGAAAACACAAGTAGAACCTGAACTGGAGTTGGCGTATTGCACCAAAGTAAAAGACTCTGGGGTGGGTGGGTGGGGGGAGAATACAGGTCCAAAAAAGATGACAGAGGATCTAGTGGGGGTTGTATTGTTATATGGAAAACTGGGAAATGTTATGCATGTACAAATTACTGTATTTATAGTCAAATGTAAAACATTAACTCCCTTATAAAGTAATTTTTTTTAAAAAAGTTATCAAATAGTGGTATTTTAGAGTGGACAGTGGTGCACAAAGTAGCACACACAAAAAAAAAAGAAAGAAAGAAAGAAAGAAAGAAAATGTCCATCAGACTTCTTGAAGATATTTCTGATAGAAAATATTTGCTTGTTAACATTTTATCTCCCACCATTCCAATCTGTGTGTCACCCACAGATAAATCAAGTATCGAGATTCCAAAGTAGATTGATAGAGCAAATGAGAAATGTGACAGAATTCATCCTGCTCGGCCTCACCCAGAACCCACACATGCAGAAACTTCTATTCGCCGTGTTTATCACCATCTACTTTCTCACTCTAGCAGGCAACGTTCTCATTATAGTGACAGTCACCGCCAGCCCTGCCCTGGGTTCCCCCATGTATTTTTTTCTGTCCTTCTTGTCCTTCATCGATGGCTGCTGCTCTTCTACCATGGCCCCCAAAATGATAATTGACTTACTCGCTAAAAAGAAAACCATCTCCTTCAGTGGGTGCATGACTCAGCTCTTTGCAGAGCACTTTTTTGGAGGAGTGGAGATCATCCTGCTGACAGTGATGGCCTACGACCGCTACGTGGCCATCTGCAAGCCGCTGCACTACATGATCACAATGAACAGGCGAGTGTGTGGTCTCCTGGTGGCTGTGGCCTGGGTTGGCGGATTCCTTCATGCTCTTATCCAAATTCTTTTCATACTCTGGTTGCCCTTCTGTGGTCCCAATGTCATTGATCATTTCATCTGTGACCTTTTCCCTCTACTAAAACTCTCCTGTATTGATACTCACACCTTTGGACTTTTTGTTGCAGCCAACAGTGGACTGATGTGTCTGCTCATTTTTTCAATGCTTATCACCTCCTATATTCTCATCCTTTGCTCCCTCAGAGCCCACAGCACAGAAGGGCAATGGAAGGCTCTCTCCACCTGTGCCTCACATGTGACTGTTGTCATCCTGTTCTTTGTGCCTTGCATATTTGTGTATCTTCGGCCCATGGTCACCTTCCGTATTGATAAAGCAGTGGCTGTGTTTTATACAATGATCACACCCATGTTAAACCCTTTAATCTATACTCTTAGAAACTCAGAGGTGAAAAATGCTATGAGGAATCTCTGGAGCCAAAAAGTAGTCCTGGGTAGCAATTCATGTGAATACAGAAGATAAAAAAATATATATATTTATACTTTAAGAACAAGTGGGGCTTACAGAAAGAATAATGAGGTACCAGGCTGTGGTGCACCTGGTTAATCATACACACTACAGTATGCAAGGATCCAGGTTCAAGCCCCTGGTCCCCAGGGGGGGAAAGCTTCATGAGTGGTGAAGCTGTCTCTCTATCTCTCTCCCTCTCTTTTTTCCCCTCCTCTCTCAGTTTCTGTCTCTTTCCAATAATAAATAAAATTTTAAAAACTACAGAAATAATGGTCTTGAAATAAAAATATTCTACTGAGTATCATATATTCCCCTTTGCTTTCTGAATCTTTAGTGGGTTATTGCATTAAAATGTCAATATTTAATTAAATGATGATTTAACTATATTCTAGCTGGAAACCTCTTCACATCTACAAATCATTAGTCAAAGAGAATTGTGAACTACAGTAAAAATATCTCCATATATAGAAAACCTCTATGCATGTGTATTTGGCAGAGTAATTTCCTATAATGTCTCAGGTTCTCAGGTATTGATAATAGATAATAAAATCTATAGGCCAATAATGAAAATGTCTAAGCAAAAAAAAAAAATCTAACAGCTAATAGTTTCTTAGAAGAGCAGTTTCAATATCTAAAAATTGTAATCAAGATTTATTATTGCGAGAGATAGTAGTCAACTAGAAATGAATAGGTTTGAGAAAAGAAAGCATCATTGAAGCAGAACTCATTGCAACATTAATGCTATCATCACACAGTTGGAAGGGGAACAATTCTAATCTTACTTTCTTTCTTTTTTTTTATTTTTGTCTTTTCATTGCCAGGGTTATTTTGGGACTCAGTTCCTGCAATATGACTTCACCATTCTTCGTGGTCATATTTTTTTTCTAATAGAGAAAAAGAACGGGAGAGAAGAGAGACAGACAGATACCTGCAGCGCTGTTCTAGCTCTCATAGTGCTTCCTCATTGCAGGTATGGGCTGGTCCCTTGAACTTGGGCCCTCAGCATGGCAACACTGCACTTTACAGAGTACATCATCATCCAGCCCAATAACAGTATTATTTTTTAAAAAATATTTTACTCAGGAGCTGGGCAGTAGCGCAGCAGATTAAGTGCACGTGGCACAAAGCTCAAGGACCAGAGTAAGGATCCCGGTATGAGCACTGTGGTGAAGTAGGTCTGCAGGTGACTTTCTCTCCCCACCTTTGTCTTCCCCTCCTCTCTCTACTTCTCTCTGTCCTATATAACAATGATGACATCAATAACAACAACAATAGTAACAACAACAACAATAAAAAGGGCAACAAAAGGGAAAATAAATATTAAAAATTAAATAATATATATATATTACTCATTTATTTATTAATTAGAGGCAGAAATTAAGAGAGAAGGGAGAGACAGAGAGAAAGAGAGATACCTGTAGCACTGTTTCACAACTTGTGTAGGTTTCCCCCAGGCAGGTCAGGAGTAGGGGAGTGACCCCAGGTCCTTGTGCCTGGTAACGTGTGCATTCAACTAGATGTGCCACCACCCTGCCCTAATGACTTCTCTGCCCAAAGACTGAGAAGGATAGAAAAGTCTTTCAGTATAGCTGTAATAATGGCAGAATATAATTTGTGGAGCCCTTTTTAAGTTTCGTTAAAGACCACACAAAGTCAATATTATAAGATGCACTAGGGTCTTAAGTAGTAGAAGCAAAATATTTTAGTAAAAAAAAAGTTGATAATACATGAATAATAAAGACAGAAATGTGCACATACAAATTAGAATTCAGGCATCTATTATAAGGACATTAAAACACCAATTTGAAAGGATATGTGAAACCCTATTTTCATAGCTGCACTATATGAATAAACCCAATCTAGAATCAATCAAAATGTCCAAGGAGAGATGACTGGATAAAGAAGTTATAGATATATGTTCAATTGCACATTACATTGCAATCACACACACACATACACACACACACACACACACACACACACACACACACACACACTGCAATTGTATCATTTAAAGCAAAACAGACAGACAGGAGATGGTTATGCAAAGTGAAATAAATAAAGAGTGAAAGGCAACTGCCAGAAAGTTTTTCTCACATGTGGAATATAGGTGACTAAAGCAAACAAACAAACAAAAAAAGGTGCACAGGAAAAGGTTAGACAGCAGTTTACACAATGGATTTTCATGCCAGGGTGACTCAGAGGTCCCTTGTTTAAGTTCCAGCACCACCACAAGCCTGCACTGAGTAGTGCTCTGGTTAAAAAAATAAACAAGAACCAAACTATCCTCTTTATTGTGAGCACTATGAGGTTTAAGGAGGTGTGAGGGCCACAGGACTTTGGTGGAAGGTAGGGTGACATGCAAACGCCATGTATTGAGTGTTAAACTATATACCTGATACCTCAGAAGTGTGTAAAATACTGGTAAATCACTAATAGTAAAGTTTAATTTAAAAGAAAACAATTGGGAACCGGATGGTGTAAGAAGCATAGTGTATAAAGTGCCAAGGACCCGAGCAGAGATCTGGGTTCAAGTTCCCACTCCCCATCTGCAGTAGGAAGTAGCAAAGCCGGTCTACAGGTGCCTACATTTTTGTCTCCCTCTTTGTCTCCCCCCTCCTCTCTCAATTTCTCTCTGTCCTATCCAATCAATGGGAAAAAATGGCCATCAGGAACAGTAGATTCATAGTGCCAGTGGAGGTAAACAAACAAACAAACAAATAAATAAATACAATTGAACTTGCAATATCAGAACAAATGTGAAATTATTTTAAATTATCATAGGAAATTATTTGAGATATAGATACACTGCAATCATAAGAAAAATAATCCTCATCACCTTCCCAGACAATAATTAGGATCCACCTACATATCAGACTTCAAGCTCAGGCCAAAAAAAACAACACTAGTACAGTCACAGGCCCTTTGGAATATAACTAAAATATGCCTACTAGCTATCTACAAAATGGAGGGCCCCCAACTCTTCATCTGTACTATTCCAGCCTTTAGGTCCATGTTTGGTCAACTATTTGTTTGGCTTTGTATGTTAACTCTTTGTCAACCACCAGGTTCCAGAGGCTAGCATGATGCCAACCAGACTTCCCTGGGCAGATGAACCCAACAATATATCCTGGAGCTCCACTTCCCCAGAGCCCTTCCCCACTAGGAAAGAGAAAGACAGGCTGGGAGTATGGATCGACCTGTCAATGCCCATGTTCAGCAGGGAAGCAATTCCAGAAGCCAGACCTTCCTTCTTCTGCATCCCACAATGACCTTGGGTCCATACTCCCAGAGGGTTAAACAATAGGCAAGCTATCAGGGGAGAGGATGGGATACAGAGTTCTGGTGGTAGGAATTGTGCGAAGTTGTACCCCTCTTATCCTATGGTTTAGTCAGTGTTTCCTTTTTATAAATAAAAAATTAAATTAAAAAATAAAAAAAGAAAATGAAAAAAAATCCTGATAAAAGAAATGAATCAATATCTGGGCCAGAACTGAATTCCTACAAACTATAACCATGTCAAGTCTACCGTATCTAGAACTAAATCAAGCTCAAATGACTCCTAAGTTATGTTTATACCTTATTTAAGTATATATTCCATACAGATAACTACTCAGTAGCTTAGCTACTGATTCATCCCAAATGGGAGATTAGATATCCTCAAAAATGGCCAATTCATGTGCTGATCACTAAGAATTCATATATTTCTGTATTTCTAAGAAAGAAGCCTTTTTGTAAGTAAAACTGGGGAGGGGAATGCCACAATTCAGGCTTTCCCCTATTGGAGTAACAATGATTTACAGCACTGTATATATTTTAGGCTCACAGTTATACAACTGTATTCTACAGATTAGAAGATTAGTAATTAGTTACTCTAAAGATGAATATTCTACAGATAAATACCAAAAATACAACCACTCACCATCGACTTTTGCTCGCACCCATTAACTCCTTTTTATTTACATGACTTCCTATGAGTGAGTATTTGGAAAACATATGCAAGTAGCAGTATGATAAAAAATCAAATTCAAAGACCAGAAGATAGCTCAGGGAGATACTGGCTTCCATCATCCGCACCACATAAGAGTACCATGGGTAGTGCCCTTGGTAGAACAGTGCTTTGGTGTCACTGATCTCTCCTTTCCTGACATCTATCTCCTCTCTCTCAAAAGGATGTTTTTTTTTTAATTAATTAATTTATTTATTTTTCCTTTTGTTGCCCTTGTTGTTTTATTGCTGTAGTTATTATTGTTGTTGTTGTTGATGTCGTTGTTGTTAGATAGGACAGAGTGAAATGGAGAGAGGAGGGGAAGATAAAAAGGGGGAGAGAAAGACACCTGCAGACCTGCTTCACCGCCTGTGAAGCAACTCCCCTGCAGGTGAGCAGCCAGGGGCTCCAACCGGGATCCTTAAACTGGGCTTGCACTTTGCGCCACATATGCTTAACCCCTGCGCTACTGTCCAACTCCCTCTCAAAAGGATATTGACCAGCCATCAAGAAAACACCTGCTTTGCCATGCACATATCAGATGTCAGCCCAGGCCCCAGTGCACCGTGGAAAGTTTTGGTACGGTGGTGCCGGACCTTTTCTCCCTCTTTTTCTCTGCCTCTCTTTTTTCTATCCGAAAATGTCATCCCAGAGTTTTGATGTCCCAGCAACAACAACAAAACACCACCAATAACAAAATTTGGCTTAGGTAAACAACCCACCTCTATTCACATATGTGTGTATTGGATCCTGAGTTTGATCTCCAGTACCACCTACACTAGAGCTTACTCTCTTATCCTCTTTTTCTCTGTGTCCTCATTAAATAAAAATGAATAAATTCACAAAAATGAAAGTGAGAAGGCCAAGTAGTTGTACACCCAGCTAGGCACACACATTTCCAGGAGCAAGGATCAGGGTTTGAGGCCCCGTTCCCCACCTGCAGGGGGTTCACTTCATGAGAGGTGAAGCAAGTCTGCAGGTGTCTTTCTGTCCATCTCTGTATCTCCCTGTCCTCTCTAAATTTCTCAAATTTCTCTCTGTACTACCTAATAAAAATTAGAAAGGAAAAAATATGGCTGTCTTGAGCAGGATTCATAGTGCCAGCACCAATCCCCAACTATAACACTGGAGGGGAAACAAAGAAAGAGAAGAAAAGAAAAGAAAAGAAAAGAAACAGATATTATCTTACAGTGTACAAAAAAAAAAAAAAAATCAACTGGGGGTGGGGCGGTAGCAGCGGTTAGTTAAGTGCACGTTGCGTGAAGCCCAAGGACCAGATCGACGTAAGGTTCTGGGTTTGAGCCCCAGCTCGCCACCTGCAGAGGGGGTCGCTTCATGGGCAGTGAAGCAGGTCTGCAGGTGTCTGTCTTTCTCTCCCCGACTCTGTCTCCCCTCCTCTCTCGATTTCTCTCTGTTCTATCCAACAACAATAGCAATGACAACAATAATAACAACAACATTTCAGAAAGGGGGCTCCATTTTACTCTCTCCCTCAGCACATGAGGTATTGAAGGACTAGCTGAACCCTACTCAGATTTACTTACTTTAAACATGACAACAAAACCTAAATAGCAAAAGCAAAAGTGGAAAATAGAAGCAGGTCAAACTAAACAACTTCTATAAACCGAAGATAACAGAATAAAAAGATAATCAATAGAATAGGAGAAATTATTTTAAAATCATATATTCTATGTAGTAATATAAACATGTATAAAGAACTCATACAACTCAATAACAAAAAGAGGCCAACTTTTAAAATGACAAAGACTTGATTAACTATTTTACATGGTGGTGATGGTTGTACAACAGTGTGAATGTACTTAATCCTACTGAGCTCTATGGCCAAATATGGTGAAAATAGATCATTTTACAATATATATCATCACCAATAAATCTCGGGAACCGATTCTGGGTGACGATGACAGCAAAAAGGTGAAAAATTGACTAATGAACATAGACTTTCTGGATCTGAATCTCAGAAAGGTGCTTTTGATTTAAATATAAAAGTTAACATAAAATAAGTATCTGAACAGGGTACAGCCAACCCTTCAATAGACAGAGGCTGAGGGAGAGAGTAGATTTGACTAATCAATAGCTACTGTATGACACTACATTATAGTGCCTAACTCTAAATCCCCTTGTTTCTCTCTCTGTGGATAGAAAAGAAAGTTATATTTCCCTCAATATATTCTCAGAATCTGTTTGCCAGGTACTCACCCTAAAGGGAACTACTATGTGTATGTCTTTGGTACCTGAGAATCCTGTAGCTGTCTCTTAAGTCAGTCACCACTAAAGACATCACAGTCTCCCAGGATATCAGGCACATAAAAAGTGAAAAAGATTAAAAGACACAGAATTTGGAAACTAAACAACATGCTCCTTAAGAACCATTGGGTCAGAGACTCACTCAAGCAGGAAATTCAAATGTTCCTGGAAACTAATGAAAATGAAGACACAACCTATCAAAATATTTGGGACACAGCTAAAGCAGTACTGAGAGGGAAACTTATAGCCATACAATCACATATTAAACACCAAGAAGAAGCTCAAATGAATGACCTTACTGCACACCTCAAGGACTTAGAGGAAGAGGAACAAAGGAACCCTAAAGCAACCAGAAGGACAGAAATCACTAAAGAAAGAGCAGAAATAAACAACATCGAAAATAAAAGAACCATACAAAAGATCAATGAAGCCAAATGTTGGTTCTTTGAAAGATTAAACAAAATTGACAAACCCCTAGCCAGACTCACCAAACAGAAGAGAAGACTCAAATTAATAGAATTGTAAACGATGGAGGAGATATCACAACTGACACCACAGAAATCCAGAGAATCCTGCGAAACTTCTATAAAGAACTATATGCCACCAAGCGAGAGAATATGGAAGAAATGGAACAATTCCTAGAAACCTATGCACTTCCAAAACTGAACCTGGAAGAACTACAAAATCTAAATGCACCAAAAACAGACAAAGAAATTGAAACCGTTATTAAGAATCTCCCCAACAACAAAAGTCCTGGACCAGATGGCTTCACAAACAAATTCTACAAAACTTTCAGGAAACAGTTAATACCCATACTTCTTAAGCTATTCCATAAGATTGAAGAAACAGGAATACTCCCTTCCACCTTCTATGAAGCCAACATCACCCTGATACCAAAAGCTGATAGGGACAGAACAAAAAAGGAAAACTACAGACCAATATCTCTGATGAACATAGATGCCAAAATATTAAACAAGATCTTGGCCAACCAGATACAGCAACACATCAAAAAGATTGTTCATCATGACCAAGTGGGATTCATCCCCGGAATGCAAGGCTGGTTCAACATGCGTAAGTCAATCAATGTCATTCACCACATCAATAAAAGCAAAGCCAAAAACCACATGATTATCTCAATAGATGCAGAGAAAGCCTTTGACAAAATCCAACACCCATTCATGCTCAAAACTCTACAAAAAATGGGAATAGATGGGAAATTCCTCAAGATAGTGGAGTCTATATATAGCAAACCTACAGCCAACATCATACTCAATGGACAGAAGCTGAAAGCATTCCCCCTCAGATCGGGGACTAGACGGCTGTCCACTGTCACCGTTACTCTTCAACATAGTATTGGAAGTTCTTGCCATAGCAATCAGGCAAGAGAAAGAAATCAAAGGAATACAGATTGGAAGGGAAGAAGTCAAGCTCACTATTTGCAAATGATATGAAAGTATACATAGAAAGACCTAAAGAATCCAGTAGAAAAATACTGGAAGTTATTAGGCAATATAGCAAGGTATCAGGCTACAAAATCAATGTACAAAAATCAGTGGCATTTCTTTATGCAAACACTAAATCTGAAGAAGAAGACATCCAGAAATCACTCCCATTTACTATTTCAGCAAAATCAATCAAATACCTAGGAATAAAGTTGACCAAAGAAGTGAAAGACTTGTATGCTGAAAACTATGAGTCTCTACTCAAGGAAATAGAAACTGATACCAAGAAATGGAAAGATATCCCATGCTCATGGATTGGAAGAATAAACATCATCAAAATGAATATTCTCCCCAGAGCCATATACAAATTTAATGCAATACCCATCAAAGTTCCACCAAGCTTCTTTAAGAGAATAGAACAAACACTACAATCATTTATCTGGAACCTGAAAACACCTAGAATTGCCAAAACCATCTTGAGGAAAAGAAACAGAAATGGAGGCATCACACTCCCAGACCTTAAACTATATTATAAAGCCATCATCATCAAAAGAGCATGGTACTGGAACAAAAAAAGTCACACAGACAAGTGGAACAGAATTGAAAGCCTAGAAGTAAATCCCCACACCTATGGACATCTAATCTTTGATAAGGGGGCCCAAAGGATTAAATGGAAAAAGGAGGCTCTCTTCAATAAATGGTGCTGGGAAAACTGGGTTGAAACATACAGAAGAATGAAATTGAACCACTTTATCTCACCAGAAACAAAAATCAACTCCAAATGGATCAAAGACCTAGATGTCAGACCAGAAACAATCAAATACTTAGAGGAAAACATTGGTAAAACACTTTCCCACATACACCTCAAGGACATCTTTGATGAATCAAACCCAACTGCAAGGAAGACCAAAGCAGAAACAAACCAATGGGACTACATCAAATTGAAAAGCTTCTGCACATCCAAAGAAACTATTAAATAAACAGAGAGACCCCTCACAGAATGGGAGAAGATCTTCACATGCCAGACATCAGACAAGAAACTAATCACCAAAATATATAAAGAGCTCAGCAAACTTAGCACCAAAAAAGCAAATGACCCCATCCAAAAATGGGCAGAGGATATGAAATGAAAACATTCACCTCAGAGGAGATTCAAAAGGCTAACAAACATAAGAAAAACTGCTCTAGGTCTCTGATTGTCAGAGAAATGCAAATTAAGACAACACTAAGATACCACCTCACTCCTGTAAGAATGGCATACATTAAAAAGGACAGCAGCAGCAAATGCTGGAGAGGATGTGGGGACAGAGGAACACTTTTACATTGCTGGTGGGAATGTAAATTGGTACAGCCTCTGTGGAGAGCAGTCTGGAAAACTCTCAGAAGGCTAGACATGGACCTTCCATATGATCCAGTAATTCCTCTCCTGGGGTTATACCCCAAAGACTCCATAATACCCAATCAAAAAGAGGTGTGTACTCCTATGTTCATAGCAGCACAATTCATAATAGCTAAAACCTGGAAGCAACCCAGGTGCCCAACAAAAGATGAGTGGCTGAGAAAGCTGTGGTATATATACACAATGGAATGCTATGCAGCTATCAAGAACAATGAACCCACCTTCTTAGACCCATCTTGGACAGAGCTAGAAGGAATTATGTTAAGTGAGCTAAGTCAGAAAGATAAAGATGAGTATGGGATGATCCCACTCATCAACAGAAGTTGAGGAAGAAGATCTGAAAGGGAAACTAAAAGCAGGACCTGATCAAATTGTAAGTAGGGCACCAAAGTAAAAACCCTGTGGTGAGGGGTAGACATGCAGCTTCCTGGGCCAGTGGGGGGTGGGAGTGGGTGGGAGGGATGGGTCACAGTCTTTTGGTGGTGGGAATGGTGTTTATGTACACTCCTAGCAAAATGTAGACATATAAATCAGTAGTTAATTAATATGAGAGGGGGAAAATCAGTTGTATGTCTCAAAGTTTCTCAAAACACAAACTGAATCTTTTTAATATATAGGCTGTGTATTTGATATGTGGACTCTCTCAAAAGCCTAGACCAAGTAGATTAGAAGCATCCAATAGCACGGCTATATACAAGATACTGGATACTGTACAGCAAACCCTAAGAAAAGGACTTTTCAAAGTTAACCCAATTACCAAATAATGTGATGATAACATTAACTATTGATTGTCTTTTTGAACCCTAAGACAGCAGGAACCTCACATCTCCACTATAGAGCCCCTACTTCCCCCAGTGCTGGAACCCTTGGACAGGGCCCACTTTCCCGTATGCGTCTCCCAATCCTAACCAAATAATATTGCATCCGCCGATCACAACCTAACCAATGCAACGATTGCCACCTCAACATGCTTCACCTCAGACTGTGTCTAGAGACTTCACGTGTGGAATGACAACCCTTCGGCTTCATTACTCGGGTAAGACCTTTCCTTTTATAGTACACTCTAATTTCATCTCAGGTAGTTCACTCTCTAACAAAGTCCCATAACCTAGATATACACCAGTTTCTGTGAGACAGAGCTTATGTTCACATGTATCCATAAACTACTGCAAAATATATACCTGAAAGCAGAAGTACATTAGAGTTTGTAGTGAGTACCTCCCTAACTCTTCCTCTCCACTATTCCAAGCTTGGGATCAATGATTGCTCAACAAATTGTTTGGCTTCGTATGTTAACTCTCTTCTCAATCACCAGGTTCCCGATGCCACCAGGATGCTGGCCAGGCTTCCCTGGACTGAAGACCCCACCAATGTGTCCTGGAGCTCAGCTTCCCCAGAGACACACCCTACTAGGGAAAGAGAGAGGCAGACTGGGAGTATGGACCGACCAGTCAACGCCCATGTTCAGCGGGGAAGCAATTACAGAAGCCAGACCTTCTACCTTCTGCAACCCTCAATGACCCTGGGTCCATGCTCCCAGAGGGCTAGAGAATGGGAAAGCTATCATGGGAGGGGGTGGGTTATGGAGATTGGGTGGTGGGAATTGTGTGGAGTTGTACCCCTCCTACCTTATGTTTTTGTTCATTAATCCTTTTTTAAATAAAAAACTTAAAAAAAAGTGAAAAAGGCATTCTCACTCTAAGGTAACTGTAACATTTAGAACAGTCATGCTTTCAAAGAGAAATGGTTTTCTGAATTCTGATTTAGTCAGAAGAATACCCCATGTCCTAGTACGGACACACCACTGTCAAAATGAGTAACTTTCCTGGTTTTCTCATTTGCCTTACCCAAGTCTCATCCTATCAATTTCCAAAGACATGTGTTTAACTAAAGTTTAGTTGTATTTATGTGTATTTATGTTTTTTTATCACTTTTTAATATTTTTATTTATTCCCTTTTTGTTGCTCGTTTTATTGTTGTAGTTATTATTGTCGTTGTTACTCATGTTGTTGTAGTTGGATAGGATAGAGAGAAATGGAAAGATGAGAGGAAGACAGAGAAGGGAGAAAAAGACATCTGCAGACCTGCTTCACTGCTTGTGAAGCAACTCTCCTGCAGGTGAGGAAAGGGAGGCTCGAACCGGGATGCTTACGGTTCCTTGTGCTTTGCGCCACGTACGCTTAACCCACTGTGCTACTGCCCAACTCCCTTTTTTTTTTTTATCATTTTTATTGGGAAAAGGGGGCTAACGGTTCACAGTACAGTTGTTGACATACGGGTGCAATTTCTCTCCGTGATGAGCTGCATTTCTAAAAGCGGTCTCTAGTGATGATTCTACGTACCAAGTGTGAGAAAAATGAAAGAGCTTGGCTGGTGGCATCAGCAAAGATTACAACAGGGCCAATTATGAATCCCCAGAGTGCTTGAGACAGTCAAAGCCTATTAACTCTTGTGCTCTTCATAAGTCTATTTAAAGAATTTCTACCAGAGTCATTAAAGAAAAAAAATCCCAGTGAACCACCTTCAGGTCAGTAACAGCAGTAAAGGCATGTATCAACAAGCTAAAGATTTGTTTGGGAGACAGCTCCCAACTCAGTGTGGATTAGAAGACTAGCACCAAGAACAGAAAAGAGTCCCTCCATACTGCACAAGGTCTTTCTGGGACACAAAAATATGACAGAATTGACTTGAAAGCCTTATCCATTCAATTAAATTTGATTCACTTACACAGTTTTTGGTTACATATAGTACGTTTTGATGTGAAGAATTTTTCTCTAATCCCATTATTTTTCAATTTAGAGTGTATACAGTTTATGTTTGTTTTTGTCTTTGTTTTGTTTAATTTTTAACTGTTCCTAAGGTTATCACTGGAGCGTGGTTCCTTCAAGACACAGCCACAGCTCCTGGCAGAGATATTTTGCCTTCTTCTTTTTATTTTCTTTATTTTATCTGATAGGATTAAGATAAATTGAGAGTGGAAGGGGAAGGATAAAGAGAAATACCTGTAATACAACTTCACCCCTTAGAACATTCCGCTTTGCAGATGGAGACCACAGACTTGAACCTGAAGCTTATGCATGGTAACCTGCGTGTTCAACAGGGTACATTACAGCCTAGGAGTGTATACAGTTCTAAGGCCTCTGAAAATAATCCATTTTGAAGATGTGTTTTTACTTTCATAACAATTCACAAAGGTGAGTAGAATATAATTCCTAGAGCATGGGAGTTCCCTCTAAGAAAAAAAAAACCTCATTTTCTGAATAAATGTTGATTAACAATAGGAAGCAAAATGAATTAAAAATATGTGAGTCTAGAACTCCATATAGAGGTAAGAATTCCAAGAAACCATTTATTAGTTCAAAGAGTCTATTTACAGCTCTGTGGTCCATGCTCTGAGGACTGGGCTCAGACAGAAGAGGATGAGTCCACAGTCTACTAAATTAAGGTCAGCAATAGCTAAGATTTCCACTAAGATTTAAAATTAATTATTTAATCACATTACTTTCACTGAGATTAATTTTCTAATCATATTCTATGAATTAAATGTTAATCTTGTTCTCTAAAAATACATTTGGACAAATGACATAAAAATATCAATAGACAACGGGTTCTTTACAGTGTTGTCAGGTAAGGACTGGATAGCAAAAAATAGTTATTCTTATAAAACTGTAGTTTATATTTATTTCTCACAGTGTCAGTCAATTCTGAAAATTCTTGTTAGTTATAATTTGAAATTATTTCCCTTTCCAGATTTGAATGTCACCTTTTGAAGTAAAAGTTTATGAACTAATTTGACTAAAGAAAATAAGCATATTACCATCATCTACCTAAGAGTGAACATCAGATAATAAACAACTCAAATATTGAATTTTAGGAAAGCTAAAGATTCTGCTACTTATAGTGAAACTGACAGCTTATGATGCTGACTTCTCTGTCCAGAAATTTTTGAGTGAAAATATGCTGCTATCTTTATTGGTGGAGACTGTGGAAAAGAGAAAGCCGGGAAGAAAGAATTATACTTATTAAGATCTAGCATGTCTTAACTAGCATGTACTAATTCTTATAAATTCATATATAGAACATGTAAAAATATTCTTGTCTATAGTCAATGTTTACACCATACAGCAATGAAAATTTAAGATCATCTTACTTGAGTAAGAAACTTGGGAGACCTCTTGCTTATTTCATTCCATTTGTAAAATATCTGTAAGATTATATATTTAACCCACATCATTAATGTGTGAAGAAAGGTCAACTGTACAGATAATTCAAAGAAAGCCAATTATGAGATTGTTATGAGAAGAGTTTTAAAATCAGCCATAATTTAATATTCCTAAGAGCACTCTGCTTTTACTGTGGTGTTTTATTAATTTTTATAGTTTTCTAAAATGATCAAAACAAATAGAGGTGGTAGATATAGCAGCATAAGAACTAAATGGTTGATGTAATATTTCAATATTTAATTTAAAATAAATTCTTTGATTTTTCCAGATGGACCATGTACTCACAACCCAAACAGAATCAATGGGGGTTAACAATGTAACTGAGTTCATCCTACTGGGCCTGACCCAGAACCCAGTACTGCAGAAATTCTTACTTGTTGTGATTGTAATCTCCTATTTGATCACACTGGCAGGGAACTCAGTCATTTTGGTGACTATTTTTATCAGCCCTGCTCTGGGGTCTCCCATGTACTTTTTCCTGTCTTATTTGTCCATGTTGGATGTTTTTTATGCCTCTGTCGTGGCACCCAAGATGATGTTTGACTTGATCTCTAAGAAGAACACCATCTCCTTCAATGGCTGCATGACTCAGGTCTTTTCTGAACATTTCATCGGTGGGTTTGAGATTGTGTTGCTAATCATCATGGCCTATGATCGCTATGTAGCTATCTGTAAACCTTTACACTACATGACCATCATGAGCAGACAAGTGTGTGCCTACCTGGTGGTCACAGCTGGGATCTTAGGGTTTCTCCATGCAGGGATCCAGATTTTGCTCTTGGTCCAGCTACCATTCTGTGGTCCCAATATCATTGACCACTTTGAATGTGACTTAATACCTCTCCTGGAGCTGGCCTGCACAGACACTCGTGTTTTGGGACCACTAATCACAGCCAACAGTGGATCAATGTGTTTGCTTACTTTTTCTATGTTGGTTGCTTCTTATTTTCTTATTCTACGCTCGCTAAGGAAGCACAGTGCTGAGGGCCGTCGCAAAGCCTTGTCTACTTGTGTCTCCCATGTCACTGTGGTCATCTTATTTTTTGTACCTTGTACTTATCTGTACCTCAGACCCACAACTTCCTTCCCTGTTGACAAAGCATTAGCTATATTTTGCACCCTAGTAACACCCATGTTGAACCCTTTAATCTATACGCTCAGAAATGCTGAAGTGAAAAATAGCATGAAGAAACACTTGGGACAATGTTTCAGATGTTGTTAACTGGAGATAAGTAACTGCTGAAATTGGAGGAAATGGGGGGATGTGGAAGCTAGTGACATTTTACAGTGATTTGTTTCTCTTCTGATTCGATTAAACTTGAAGCATCCACTATTTGGATTGATTTTCTTCAACATCCTATAAACTCATGGAGGGCTGGCATACCTTTTTAAAGTAGCCAAAGTTTCAGGAGTTACAAAAAGTTGGCAAGCCTACATTTTTTTTCAAAGGAAAATTTTAACATAATCTAAATCCATTTGGGTTGAATACTCTTTATAGCAATAAATCATAAAATAAACACTTTGATAATTTTGGAAGCAAGAACACATGAGGAAAAAAGTACCAAGGGCAAACAAAAAGAATCATATTGGGTCCTGACTGTGGGTCTGAACCACATCCATAACAACGTGTTTAAATGCACTTTATATCTAGTAGTTTAGACAGGAAAAACTTTATTTAAACAGTATAAAATTGAACATCTATAAAAAGGGTAGTCTGTTATGGAAGAGATCTTTTAAAATTAAAATTATCAAGGCATACTTTTTCAGTTGGGACATTTATCCAAATTTTCCCACCACAGCATTAAAACTTTTTTTATCATGATATAGAAAACTAAAGACAGCATTTGCACACAAAAGTATTTTCAATTATTTAAAGATTTTATTGTGAATTTCATATGAGATGAGAGAGAATCAAATAAAGAAGAGCCAAAGCACCATTCTAATACATGCATTGCCAGAGAACTGACTAGAAAGTTTCAGGCATGCAAGTTCCACACTGGACCAGTTGAGCTATATCTCTGTTTCTCAAAGATACTTTTAAAATAATATTTACTTTTTCATTTTATTAAGAGGGGGTAGCCATGCAAGAGATCAGGACTCCGGATGGTAATTTTTTTAATATTTATTTTATTTATTTATTCTCTTTTGTTGCCCTTGTTGTTTTATTGTTGTAGTTATTATTGTTGTTGTCGTTGTTGGATAGGACAGAGAGAAATGGAGAGAGGGAGGGTAAGACAGAGAGGAGGAGAGAAAGATAAACACCTGCAGACCTGCTTCACCGCCTGTGAAGCGACTCCCCTGCATGTGGGGAGCTGGGGTTCGAACCGGGATCCTTATGCCGGTCCTTGTGCTTAGGCCGCTGCACTACAGCCCGACTCCCAGGATGGTAATTTTAAGATGACATTGTCACTAATCTCTAAAGTATAAAACTGTCTAGATAAAGGTTTCAAAGCAAAATTGACTAGCACATGAAATTTTACTAATACGTCTACAGAATTAAAGTAGGAAGCATTTGTACATTCAAGTTCGATTTTAGACACAGGCAAAGATAAAGAGTATTCTGAAAGCAAAACAACTTGTAGAAGAAATTAGCAGTAACATAAAAGGGAGGGAAGAAATTATAACTATATGACTATATGTCAACAACTGTCCTGTATATCACTATCTCCCCAATGTAGTGATTTACTAAAAAAAAAAAAAAAAAAAAGGAACAAGATTGGATGAAACAAAACTCTAAATCCTGATTATAGAAAAGAACTATATAGTGACTATTATGAAATTCTATGAGATTTGAAAATAAATCCTTTGAAATCAGAGTTCTGGGGTAAAGTGTGTTCAAATTATCCCCTTTGTCCAGATTTACCAACTTTGTAAATATGTGCAAACTATTTACAAACTATATGTGCACCTCTCTACCTGCCTTCTTATCCATGAAATGGAAAAATCACCATACTTTCTTAAATTGATTGATTTCACTTAACAAATGAGGTCAGTGGCAATTGCCCAGACACTTTTCAGTCCTCATATATGTCACAAGCACAGGGAAAAGTAGGGACAGCTCTGCCTGACAGAGGATCAAGACCACCCACCACTGTCCTTCACCAGCCATGATCACAGAGGGACCATCATCTGTCCTAGCACCAGGATGGTTCAAATATTCATATTCAACATCAAAGCATAATGTGAGATATTATCTTAGTAAAGACAATGGGTTCAGTGAAGGTTTGGACACTAATGTCCATGGATTGGAAGAAATAACTTCATCAAAATGTCTATTCTACCCAGAGACATATACAGACTTATTGCCATACTCATCAAGATCCCTCCAGATTTCTTTCAGAGAATCAAATAAAACCTATAGAAGTTTATCTGGAATCAGACAATACCTAAAATTTCCAAAGTAATCTTGAGAAAAAAAAAAAGAATGGAAGCATCACACTTCCCAATCTCAAACTATAGCATAAGGTTATTGTAATGAGAACTGTGGTTTTCTGGAACAAAATTAGATACACAAACCAGTGGAGTAGAACCGAGATCCTAGAAATAATCCCCCATGCCAGTGCACAACTAATTTTTTGATAGCAGGACCTGAAATATTAAATGGAGAAAGTAGAATCTCTTCAACAAAACTTTGTGGGGGAAACTGGGTTGAAGTGTGGAGAAGAATGAAATCAAACCTTCAAAATTTTTCACACACACACACACACACACATGAAAATGTAAAATGTATCAAAGATTTGGATGTTAGACAAGTTTATATTGAGAAGAGTTCTGCCAAAGTTTTCCCCTTGATGTGTAATGATTCCTGTAGCAACTGTGTTGAAAATAAGGAGAAAAGAAATGCTTCTACACTGCTGGTGGGAATGCAAATTGGTCTAACCCCTGGAAACACAGTCTTCAAATTTCTCAGAACTCTAGAAATGGGTCCTTCTTTACACCATCACTGGTCATCTCCATCAGGAACAGCATCGTGGACCCGCTTGGGGGCCTCTCTGGGACCTTGCCCTCAATGTGGAGCAACAATGGTAGGGATTGCCCCACTCTCTAAAGGAAGGCTGGCTTAGCATACTCTGCCACTAGAGGAAGACAGGTCCTGAAATGAGTGCAGCCTAGAATGTTCCTAGCCTTGACCACAGAATGCAAGCTCAGACCTACAGGGATGCAGAGGTAATGCAAGCTCCTGTGCTGAATATGGGCCCCAGGTCAGATGGATGAAGGTCAAAGTTAATGGTATTTATATACTTTCCCCATATTTTGAGAGCTACTCTCTGCCCTGATCCAGCTTTCTAGTCTAATTTCCAACTCTGACACCATCTCCCCAGACAATACCTTTAGCCCAGCTGCATGTTAGTTGTCAGGCTCAGGCAAAAATTACTGAAGTCATGAGCCCCTTGAAATATACTTAAAATAGACTTCCCAGCTTTTTCCAAAATGGAGACCCCAAATCTCATCTCTATATTATTACCTGATGATTAGACAATTTTTTCGGCTTTATACCTTAATACTTTTTAGCCACAATGTTGCAGATGCTACCATGACGCCAACCTGACTTCCTCGGGCAGATAACTCTATTAAACTCCACCTCCCCAGAGCCTAGGGAGTATGGAAAAACCTACCAATCCCCATGCCCAGTGGAGAAGAATTAAAGAACCCAGATGTCCCACCTTCTATACCCCATAAAGATCTTTGGTCCATACTCCCAGAGGGATAAAGAATAGGATAGCTTCCAGTGGAAGGGACAGGATGCAGAACTCTGATGGTGGGAATTATGTGGAATTGTATCCTTCTTATCTAGCAGACTTGTTGATCATAATTAAATCAATTAAAAAAATTTAAAAAAAAAAAAAGAAATGGGCCTACATTATAACCCAGCAATTTCTCTCCTGGGGGTATTTCCAAAAGACAAAAGTACATTCATCCAAAGATATCTTTGAGCACTTATGTTCATAGAAGCACAATTTGTAATAGTCAGAATTGGAAGCAACTTAGCTACTCAACAACAAAGGAGTGGAAAAGAAAGGTATGCCATTACACTAATGATGACTTTTTTTATTTTTTTAAACTTTCTTTTTTTCCTTTTTTATATTTATTTATCCACTTTTGTTGCCCTTGTTGTTTTATTGTTCTAGTTACTGATATTGTTGTTGTAGGATAGGACAGAAATGAAGAGAGGAGGGGAAGACAGAGAGGGGGAGAGAAAGACAGACACCTGCAGACCTGCTTCACCGCTTGTAAAGTGACTCCCCAGCATGTGGGAAGCCAGGGGCTCGAACCAGGCTCCTTATGCTGATCCTTGTGCTTTGTGCCACATAGGCTTATCCTACTGTGCTATTGCCCGACTCCCAATGATGACTCTTTAGTCACTATCAGGCCACCCCATCTTTTGGGGCCCAAGTCGGAGCGTCCTGGGATTCCCACACATGGGCCTAGACCTCGAATAGATCCCTCTCTCAATTGTCAATGGTCATCTCCATCAGGAACAATGTATTCGACCCCTTTGGGAGCCCCCCATAAGATCTTGCCCTCTATGTGGATCAACAATGATAGAGAATGTTCCATCCTCCAAAGAGAGGCTGGATAACATACTCTATCTCCCACCTGAGGAAGATGGGTCCTGAAATTGGTGCAACTTGAAATGTTGTTAGTCGTGAACACAAAATGTGAGCTTGGACCTACAGGGATGCAGAGGTTACATAGGCTCCTATGCTGAATATGGGCCCCAGATCAAATCAGTGGGGTTTACAGTCAACAATATTTATATAAATATCCAATATTTGGGAGCTACTCTCTACTCTGATCCAGCTTTCTAGCCCTTTTTCCAGCCATGACATCATCTCCCCAGATAATAACTTGAGTCCACATGCATATCAGATGGCAGGCTCGGGCAAAAACTAGTGAAGTCATGGGCCTTTGGAATATGCCTAAAATAGACCTACTAGCTATCTTCAAAATGGAGTCCCCAGATCTTCATCTGCAATATTCTTGCCTTTAGGTTCATGATTAATCAACAATTTGTTTGGCTTTATATGTTAACTCTTTTTCAACCACCAAGTTCCAGATGCCACCATGGTGCCAACTAGATTTCCCTGGGCACACAACCCCACCAATGTGTCCTGGAGCCCCACTTCCCCAAGTGCTCTGCCCCACTTGGAAAAGATGGAGGCAGGCTGGGAGTATGGATCAACCTGTCAATGCCCATGTTTAGCAGGGAAGCAATTTCAGAAGCCAGAACTTCCACCTTCTGCACCCCATAATGACCCTGGATCCATACTCCCAGAGGGTTAAAGAATAGGAAAGCCATCTGGGGAGGGCATGGGATATGGAGTCCTGATGGTAGGAATTGTGCAGAATTGTACCCCTCTTACCCTATGGTCTTGTTAGTGTTTCCATTTTATAAATAAAAATTTAAAAAAATGAAAGTTGTGCTATAAAGACATAATGGGAAACTACTCAACTATTAAAAATTATGAAGCCAATTCCTTCACCTCACATTGGATATAGTTTGAACGAATCATAAATGAGATAAGACAAAATGAGAATGAATACACAATGATCTCACTCACAGGTGAACTTAAGAAACAAAGATATAAGGTAAACTACAAAATAAAATGTGAACTAGGTTTGGTGTATTGAATCAAAAGAGGGAACACCTGGAAGGCACTGAAGTGAAATGACTGGGGGCTTTGTGGTCCAGGTGCATAATGGTAGAAAAGGACTTAAACCGGGGGTGAGAATGTTTTGCAGACATCTATCACAGGCATGTGAGATCTGTATCCCTATGTAAACAGTTGTACTCAGATGAAATGACTAACCCCCCCCAATTAAAGACTCATTCATTCATTAATTGACTAACAGTTCTCACTAATGATTAATCATTCTCATTAATGATGGAATTATTATTATTATTATCCTGCCCCATGTGATTCTATGAAAAAAAGAGAACAGATATCTTAGAGTCAGAGATTAATGATTTATTTCTCTAGACAGTTATGATTGCAGAGAAGAGCTCAGAAAGGTGTTTCCAGGAAGACATATCCACCCAAGGACTCAAAGGTTATGTGATGTTGACCTTACATTTCTCATGTTCTCAGAACTTGATAGAAGACTAAAACTCACAATAGAGTGAGCCAAAAAAAAAAAACAATTAAGAATTTTCCCATAATTATGAATCTGTCACCACCTTGCATGTGAATGCTAGTAGCAGTATATGACAAATGTTTATCCAAAGCTCAACTTTCTTTTTTCTTAGAGTTGGAGACAGACTAATGACAGAGATAGAGAATATAAGAGACCACAGCACCATAACTTCCTTCAGTGCAGTGGGGTCAGCAGTCAAGCCTGGGCTGTCTGCATGGCACAGCAGCATACTATCAAGTAAACGATTTCATCAGCTTCAACAGCACTTCTAAAACTGGCCTCTACTGTTGGCTGTTGGTGCCAAGGAAAGGAAATGAAAGACCTCAGTTTCAGTAAACAGGGCCAATTACTCATCCTCAGAGGACCCCAGAGGTCAGTGCATTCCTAGTACTTCAGGAGAGATTACTTAAACACTCTCCAGAGTCAGTGAAGAACTACAAAACAGCACATGTAAATAAATCATAGCTGCAGAGCCACTGGCCACCGAGAGATTTGTTAGAAGACAGAGTACTGAATTTAGGGTGTGTTAGAAAGAGGGCTTAGCTAGGGAGAAAAAGAAGGCTGTCTACACCAATCAAGTAAAATCCTGAGAAACAATAATCTGGCCAAATTGGTTTTAAAAAAAGTGTCTAACCAGTGAGGCTTGATATATATGCATATTTTGGCTCCTTAATACTTTGCAATTTAAATAATTCTTCATTGTTCCTTTTGGTCCTAATTTGAATTTAACATTTTCTAAGACCTGAAAAATCTATTTTGAATGTGAGTTTATATTTTCATAGGGAACCAAGAAAGAAAATTCTAGAATTATAGAAGTGTCCAAGTTACATGCCTTATTCTGAGTAAATCCAGACTAGCAACACATACCAAAATAACTTTTATTTAAAAGTCCAAAATTGGGAGACTTGTCTAAAGTTGAAATAATTTCCATGTCCCACTGTTCCTTCATAGAGTCTATCTGCAACTGTATGCCCATGCCTTAAGGGGAAGAAATCAATGACTGGTCTCCATCTAGAATCTGAGGGATATACAATCAACTAGATCCAGGTGAGTGAAAAAGAAAACTTTCCGAATTTAAGAAGACTGACTCAAGTTAGCCAGTTTATTCTCACTGATTTTACTTTTGTGTTTAGAGTCTGTGAATTGAAGATAAATTTGGGCACAATGACATGAAAATATGAGTACAAATCACAGTAGCCTTTCTAGATAAGAGGCTGTTGAAAAATATAAAACAATGTGGTTAACATTTACATCTCAGTGCATGCAGAGAAACAACATAGATTAGGCTTTCCTGAAAACTAACGTACCTTTTCCTCAGCATTACTGATGCTGAGAGGTCCCAGTGCTAATATCTGTGCAGAGAAATATTTTGGGGAAAATAAAAGTATTTTTGAAAGAACCAAAAGGGAAGAAATAAGCAGAAGTAATAAATACAATTATATTTTGACTAGCTTAGGGGATTCTTCAGAATCTCTGAGAGAGAATACATTAAGCCCTTTGGGGTTTGGCAAATAATACAGATTTAGTTAGAAAAGGCACTAAAGCCACCTTGTGGATTTGATCTCAGGAAGTGGGTAAAAATCTAACTCCAAACTCTACAAGGAATGGAAACTGTGTTTACTTGGGAAAAGAAAGGAGACAAGAAGGACTTGAAAAGAAAACATCATTAAAAAGATAGTATCTCCTATGAGGCACAAGGACCTGAGCAAGGATCCCAGTTCCCCTGGGCTCCCCACTTGCAGGGGGCTCATTTCACAATGGTGAAGCAGATCTGCAGGTCTCTCTGTCTCTCTCCCTCTCTATCTTCCCTTCCTTTCTCAATTTCTCTCTGACCTATCCTATTAAAAAATGGGGGTGGGGGAGCTCCAGGGAACCAGCACCAAGCCCCAGCAATAACCCTGGAGGCAAAAAAGAAAAGGACAAAAAAAAAGTAGTATCCCTTTGATACAAGCAGCATGGGCAGAAAGTAAGACTGTTCAGAAGTGAGAGGCATTCATGTTTTTAAACATCTTTGTGCAGCCCCCAGCATCTATGATTGACCAATTCATATTTATACAAGCTGACCTAGTCCTTGTGATTTATACGAACGAAGGTGGGTAGGCCCTGTGTCAAGTCACAGGGAGGTGTCTTACGCTAGCCATCTTGTCTCTTCATTTTGACTCATAATTAAAGTCGCCACTATCTTGAGTGTTATGGAATGAACACACAGACAATGAGTTAAGACCAGAATCGGTGAGTATGGGTGAATATGAAGTGGAGAAGGACGGGAAGGAAGAAAAGGAAGAGAAGGAAAAGGAGGGGGAGGAAGAAGAGGAAGAGGAGGAAAAGGAGGGGGGGGAAGAAATGGAGGAGTGATTATTTGTTTAATGTTATTAAGGGTAGAGACGAATTAATGTATTTAGGTGATCTGCATGTCTCAGAACAAATGTTTTGGCAACAATGATGTATGTGATCCTTCTCTCTCTTTTCCCCAAACTAGACAGCCTGCCTCACAATCTTTTTAGCAATATATACTAACTCTGGGAAATCCATGAACACATTATGAAACATATCTATTCTTGTGTAAGCTAGTATTTCCATCAACTAGCCATGGCTTTCCTTAATTTCTTATACAATAACAAAAAGGAAAATTGTACTATGACTGGTCATCCTAATGGTTCTGCTCTCTCAGTGAAGCACACAGGAAAACTTCAATACTCATTTCATTCTCTTGGTAAAATATGAGTGGATTAAATGTCACATCCAAATCACTATTCTATACAGCATTATTTTACTCTGCTGAAAGAGCAGTTTCAAAGAAATGCTGAGAGTGTTTCATGAACTTTTACATGAGGTACATCCCATGAAATGGGGAGTTCTTGTTGAGCCTGATATAAAAACCAGGCATGCAGAGTGGCGTTCCTCGATGACTCAAAAATATAGTTGCAGGGCAGTGCAGACGGCATATAGGTTAAGCATAAGATTTGTGTCTGAGACTCTGAGGCCCCAGGTGCAATCCCCACACCACTATTACCCAAAGCTTTTTAAAAAATGGATGTCTGGGGCCAGGCGGTGGCATACCTGGTTGAGTGTACATGTTACAGTGCTCAAGGACCTGGCTTCAAGCGCTTGGTCCCCACCTGCTGGGGGAAAGCTTTGCAAGTGGTGAAGCAGTGTGACAGCTGTCTCTCTGTCTCTCTCACCCCCTTCCATCTTGATTTCTGGCTGTCTCTATCCAATAAATAAAGATAATAAATTTTTTTAAACAATGGATATCTATATCTATCTATCTATCTATCTATCTCTCTCTCTATATATATATATGAAATTTCTATCACAATACACAGACACCCTCTGAAAGTCTGTACATTTATTTAACACAAAGGAACGCAATAGCTTCCAGAATATACCAGGGTTACATATATTATAGTAACATGAGGTAATTTTATTTCTGAAACATATTTGTTATTACAGTGCTCACCTACTTATAATATTCATACTAGTATGTAATTAAAACTTCAAAGTAATTTCTGGTTGACGGGGTTAGTTTACAATGAAAGCAAGATATCTGTGAAAAATTGAGAACAAGAAAGTTTAATATTCACTATACATACATTCAAACATACAGCTCACTTTTATGCTGCCATTTTAAGGGTTTTGTCACTATTTCACTAATATGAACACAGAGAAATTTAATCATCAGGGCTGAGTGGTGGCATGTTATAATGTGCAAGGACCCAGGTTCAAGGCCCCAGCACCCACCTGCAAAGGGAAAGCTTTGCAAATGAAGCAGGGCTGAGGGTGTCTCTCTGTCTCTCTCTTTCTCTATCTCCTCCCTCCTCTCAATTTCTCGCTATCTCTATCCAATCAATAAAGATAGTATAAAACTTTTAAAAATAAATTCAATCACCTTCCATTTTCCTTTACAACTATATACAAAGTAACATTTGTTTGAAGGTGTTACTCTGGGAACCCCTGTGAGCAGGACAGCAAAGATAATGTAATAGGTCCCTATTGACTATGAATTCTCATCAGCACTTAGTAATACTGTGATCATTGCAGCTGGATCATATTCCTGAAACTCCAGTGGAATCAATGGAAAAGATGAACAATGTAACTGACTTCATCCTACTGGGACTGACCCAGAACCCGGAACTACAGAAACTCTTGTTTGCTGTCCTTTTAGTTGTTTACCTGATCACACTGGCAGGTAATCTGCTCATCGCCATCACCATCTTCATCAGCCCAGCCCTGGGTTCCCCCATGTACTTTTTTCTCTCCAACTTGTCCATTATAGATGGTTTCTACTCTTCTTCCATAGCACCCAAAATGATCTTTGACCTGATCTCTGAAAAGAACACCATATCCTTCAGTGGCTGCATGACTCAGCTCTTTGCTGAGCATTTCTTTGCTGCAGCTGAGATCATTTTGCTAATTGCCATGGCCTATGACCGCTATGTGGCCATCTGTAAGCCCTTGCACTACAAGACCATCATGCGCCTCCCTGTGTGTGCTCTCCTCGTGGTCATGTCCGGGATGTTAGGGTTTCTACATGCAGGGATACAGCTGTTGTTCATGCTTCATTTACCCTTCTGTGGCCCCAATGTCATTGACCATTTTATGTGTGATTTAATACCTCTACTGGAGTTAGTCTGCACAGACACTCACACACTGGGGCCCCTGATTGCTGCCAATAGTGGGTCGCTATGTTTACTCACTTTTTCTATGCTGGTTGCTTCCTATATCGCTATTCTGTACTCCCTGAGGAGCTACAGTGCTGAGGGACGACGAAAAGCCCTGTCTACTTGTGCCTCTCATGTCACTGTGGTCATCTTATTCTTCGTACCATGTACATATCTGTATCTCAGACCCATGACTTCTTTACCCACTGACAAAGCTGTGACTGTGTTTTGCACCCTAATCACTCCTATGTTGAACCCTTTAATCTACACCCTCAGAAATGCAGAGGTGAAAAATGTTATGAAGAAACTCTGGGGGCAGAAGATAAAAATTGAAGATAAATAAATCTTGTGAGGGGGTCAGGCAGTGGTACAACAAGTTAAGCACACGTAATACAAGGTGCAAGGGCCCATGCAAGGATCCAGGTTTGAACGCCAGGCTCCCCACCTGCGTGGGGTGTGTGTGGGGTGGGGGGTGGCGCTTCACAAGTGAAGCAGGTCTGCAAGTGTCTATCTTTCTCTCTCGTGCTCTAACCTTCCCCCTCAATTTATCTCTATCCTATCAAAAAAAAAAAAAAAGCCACAGGAACAGTGAATTCGTAGTGCTGGCACAGAGTCCTAGCAATAACTCTGCAAGAAAAATAAATAAATAAATAAATAAATATTATGATTGCAGAACTGAGACAAAAAAATGTAAATTATTTTATAGTAATATATTCCCGTTGCTTGTTCATTAAATGTGTAACTGTCAATTAACCTACCTAGATCAATTTTCTTGAGAAGTACACAATTGTAGAGTTGATATATATAAAGTGCCATGTAGAGTCTTTAGGGCCTAGGGCAATGTTAGGAGCCCTAAAATATATCCAGTTCTTAAAATATGGATAAAAATAGTCTATATCCAATATGGATTACAGTAGTCACTATACCAGCACATCATAAAATACAATTTTTCCTGTTACACATGGAACAAAGTTCCCATTCCTACCAAAAGCACCAATGAGTTATCACAGTCAAAATTCTACCCTCATTATGAATTTGAATCAGATTTTTTTTTTGGTCATATCTGGAACATCACTATTCCAGGATGACTTTTTTTAGAGAGACAGAGAGGCAGAAAGAAACAGAGACAAAGATATCATAGCACCAATATTTCCTTCAGTGTGGTAGGGGCCAGGCTGGAACCTAGATACCCACAATGGCAATGTAGTCAAAACCCAAGTGAGCCAGCTATATTGCTGACCCTCAATAGGGATATTCTTTTTAAAAATGTATTTATTTATTTATTGTTGAATAGAGACCGAGAGAAATTGAGAGGGAAGGGGGAGACAGAAAGGGAGCGACACACAGAGACACCTGCAGCACTGCTTCAACACTCGTGAAGCTTTCCACCTGCAGGTGTCGACCAGGGGGCTCGAACCTGAGTCCTTGCACACTGCAGTGTGTGCGCTTAACCAGGTGCGCCACTGCCCAGGAATATTCTTGAACACTCTTTATATTCAAATCCACTGCTAGAATGAAGTTCTCCCTCTTCAAATTATGTGCTGCAGCACCAAGACCACTAGCAAGACTTTAATCTCCATCCCCCCAGTGTAGGGAAATTGTGAGGATGTGGTAGAGCTTAGCAGGGCTTGACCTGAGGGGTGTGTCTATCCTGTCAATCTCTCTCTCTACTGAGAGGTCAAGCAAGGAAGGACACAAGGACTCCAAGGGTTACCTCATCTTATCAGACTCCCTGCCTCACAAAGCACACTGCATTTTTCTGCCTCCAGGAGGCCAGCATTCCTTAAAACGTTAAGCCAACTCCTGCTCTCCACCTTGTATTCCTTGATACTATGGTCTGTCCTTTTATTATCTACATATCAATCTTCTGCTTTGTGTAACAAATGACTTAAGGCCTCCACTCTATTCCCCCACCCATTCTAGCAAGGAGTGCTCTGATTTGGGATGAAAATTATACTATAGTCCAGGCTCACCAATGTCAAGATGAGTCTCAAAGACCTCTACTGAAGCTTTCTAATTTACTTTACCAAAGTTTATTCCAATCAATAACTGTGTTCAGCCAAAAGATGTGTTCAGCCAAAGTTAGCTGGGCTTCTAAAACTGGCCTCTAATTATGATACCAGATGCCAAGTGGGAGAAAATCAAAGGCCTTGGCTAGTAACTTCAATAAAGATTACAACAGGGACAATTATAAAAATCTCTGAGTGCTTAAGATGATCAGTGCATTACCAAATCTTTTGCTTTGGGTCTATTTTAAGAGTTTTCACTGAAGTAAAAAATCCCAGTGAGTGAATATATAATAGCAGTCTAGCTATATATCAGCAACCTGAAACTTTATTTGGGAGACACTGCCTCCAACTCATTTTGAGTTAGAAAACTAAAGCCAAGAACAGCATTGGATCTCCCCACATTGTTGATGATCTATTCAGGAAGCATATTTGACATTACTGATTTGAGAAAACCATGTCCAATGAGTTGACTGATTTGCTTAAACATATTTAGGTTTCATATGATAGTATTCCTGATTTAAAGAATTTTTTCTCATTTTCATATTTTCTACAGTTAAAAGAAATTTGAAAAGAATCTATGTTGAAGATAATTTCTCACTTTCATAAGAAGCCACAAAAGTGAGTAGCAAATAATTTCTAGAGCAATGGAAGTTACCTTTCTGAAAACCCTTAATTTTCTGAACAAATCCTGCTGATAGTAGGAAGCAAAATGAACTAAAATGAATTGCAATTCTGGGAGGTCTGTCTATAAAGGTAAGAAGTCCAGCAAACCATCTGTTGAGTCAAAGAACCTAGTTGTAGTTCTACAGCCTGGGCTCTGAGGCCTGGGGTCAGCCTAAAAGCTAGAGAATCCACAGCCTACTAGATGTAGGTCATTGATAACTAAATCTCTTTCTCCATATTTTTAATTGATAATTTAATCACACTCTTTTCACTGAGACTTATTTGGTCATTTGAATCTGTGATTTAAAAGTTAATATTTTCCTCTAAAATTGCATTTGGACACGTGACTTGAAAATATCACTAGACAACACACTATCTGTAATGTTTCCAGACAAGAACTGGAGTAACTAAAATAATCACTCTCATACTATCATGTTTAATATGTATGTTTTAGTATGTAGCTAAGTTCTGAAAATTCTTATTAGTAATAATTTCAGATTCTTTTTTCCTTTCCTTATTTCCATGTCACTGTGAGTAAGTTAATCACACTGTGATTAGAGTACTGATATGCTATCATCATCTACAAAAGAGTTGCTGATAGTAATAAATTGAACTTTCTGAAACTAAAGATATCTCTGCCACTTTTAGTGAAATTGACAGGTCATGATACTGACTTCTGTGACCAGAAAATATTTGTGCAAATGTACATGGATATATTTATTGAAAGAGACAATGAAAAGAGGAAGAGAAGAAAAAACTAAGCTTCTTAAAATCTAGTATGTCTAATCCATTTAAAAATACTTTTTTATATACTCACTGTTTCTACCAAACAGCTATGAAAAATTCAAGTTCATTTTAATTTATTAACATTGTGCTAGAAAGGAAATTTTATGTCAATATTTTCTGACAAGCATTTATATCTTCTCAGTAAAAAACAAACCAATGAATTTTCTTGCTCATTTCATTAATAACAAGTGAATATGATTACATAGTTAATTTACATCCTTATTCTGGTATATATTTAATCTACGCCATTAGTCTATAATGTGAAGAAAGACCAATAGCACAGATTATTCATCTAAGAAATATAGACAAGTTATCACAGAAATTTGTACCACTTACATGTCCTCATCCAAATAAGATGAAAGAGTGAGTGAGTGTCATAATAAGTCAGAACTAGGATTTAGAGCTGTAGAGTGAATGTTTCTCAGTGAGCTGTTATAAATATGATTTCTTATCATTTTTATTTTTTTATTTTCCCTTTTGTTGCCCTTGTTTTTTTATTGTTGTTATTGACATAGTTGTTAGGACAGAGAGAAATGGAGAGAGGAAGGGAAGACAGGGAGGGGGAGAGAAAGACACCTGCAGACCTGCTTCATCATCTGTGAAATGACTCCCTTAAACGTGGGAAGCCAGGGGCTCCAACGGGGATCCTTACCCCGGTCCTTGCACGCTTAACCCGCTGCACTACCGGCTAAATCTCCAAGATAGACACCACACCTGCAGACCTGCTTCTCTGCTTGCGAAGCAACCGCTTGCAGGTGGGGAGCTGGGGGCTTAAACCGGTATCCTTACAACCATCCTTGAGCTTCACACTATGTGCACGTAACTCGCTACACTACCGCCAGCCTCTTATCATTTTATAAGGGGGAAAAAGCTACATCTGCAGCTCTCTGTGTCAGCAGGAGCATTCACTAACAGAATAATTGCTCACACTACATGTACACAGTTAGTATAAAAATAATAAGGTTTTGGTGTTTGTTTTTAAATTACCTTTTTGTTTGTTTTTCCACCAGGGTTATTACTGGGGCTTGATGCCTGCACTATGAATCAAAATAGGACAGAGAGAAATTGACAGGGGAGGGAGAGTAGAGAGACAGAGAGACACCTAAAGTATTGGCTTCACCACTTGTGAAGCTTCCCCCTGGCAGGTGTTAAGCAGGAGCCTGTACCTTGGTCCTTGAGCATGGTAACCTGTGTATTTAACCAGGTGCACCATCACCTGACCGCCCCCATAATAAGGTTTGACCCTCATGTCTGATATACACAACTGACTTTTAAGAGAATACTGTGTTGGGGCTGGGGAGATGACTTAATGGGTATGAAAAGACTATCAGGCTTGAGGCTCTGAGAACCCAAGTTTAATCCCTAAGCCACCATATGCCAGAGCTGAACAGTGCTCTGGAAAAGAGAGAGAGAGAGAGAGAGGGAGGAGAGAGAGAGAGAGGGATTGTGTTCAAGTGACTGTCCTATTCATGTGGATTGAAAAGTTTCAGCTCAAATAATGAAATTTATCTTCAAAACACAAAGAAAGGCAGGTGTGAGATTCTTTGAACTAAGAACACAGCCAGGAAGTCAACTGGAAGGTAACAGTTCTTCTTTTAAATTTTTTATATTTATTTATTTTCCCTTTTGTTGCCCTTGTTGTTTTTTATTGTA
The DNA here is from genome assembly GCF_950295315.1 of Erinaceus europaeus. Classification (NCBI taxonomy): domain Eukaryota; kingdom Metazoa; phylum Chordata; class Mammalia; order Eulipotyphla; family Erinaceidae; genus Erinaceus; species Erinaceus europaeus. Next base: position 13,514,817 of record NC_080178.1, read on the forward strand.
GTTATTATTGTTGCTGTTATATGTCATCGTTGTTAGATAGGACAGAGAGAAATGGAGAGAGGAGGGGACGACAGAGAGTGGGAAAGATAGACACCTGCAGACCTGCTTCACCACCTGTGAAGCGACTCCTCTGCAGGTGGGGAGCCAGGGGCTCAAACAGGGATCCTTAACTCTGGTCCCTGCGCTTGCTCCACTTGCGCTTAACCCGCTACACTACCGCCCGACTCCGGAAGTTAATAGTTCTTATAACACTGCTTTAACTGCAGTATTTCCAGTGTATTGTCACCACTCATTATTATAACAAAGAGTAATTTAATGTTCTTTCACTTTTACAGCATGCTACAAAATTACAAATGCAAGTGGATGGTGTGGGTACACCTGTGTCACACAACATAATTAAATGGTTGATGTCAATTTTAGTATCTAACTTAAAATATTACTAAGAAATTCTGTGATCTTTGCAGATGGACTATGTACTCACAACCCAAACAGAATCAATGGGGGTTAACAATGTAACTGAGTTCATCCTACTGGGCCTGACCCAGAACCCAGTACTGCAGAAATTCTTACTTGTTGTGATTGTAATCTCCTATTTGATCACACTGGCAGGAAACTCAGTCATTTTGGTGACTATTTTTATCAGCCCTGCTCTGGGGTCTCCCATGTACTTTTTCCTGTCTTATTTGTCCATGTTGGATGTTTTCTATGCCTCTGTCATGGCACCCAAGATGATGTTTGACTTGATCTCTAAGAAGAACACCATCTCCTTCAATGGCTGCATGACTCAGGTCTTTTCTGAACATTTCATCGGTGGGTTTGAGATTGTGTTGCTAATCGCCATGGCCTATGATCGCTATGTAGCCATCTGTAAACCTTTGCACTACATGACCATCATGAGCAGACAAGTGTGTGCCTTCCTGGTGGTCACAGCTGGGATCTTAGGGTTTCTCCATGCAGGGATCCAGATTTTGCTCTTGGTCCAGCTACCATTCTGTGGTCCCAATGTCATTGACCATTTCCTATGTGACTTAATGCCTCTGTTAGAGCTGGCCTGCACAGACACTCATGTTTTGGGACCACTGATCACAGCTAACAGTGGATCAATGTGTTTGCTTACTTTCTCTATGTTGGTTGCTTCTTATTTTCTTATCCTACGCTCGCTAAGGAAGCACAGTGCTGAGGGCCGTCGCAAAGCCTTGTCTACCTGTGCTTCCCATGTCACTGTGGTCATCTTATTCTTCGTACCTTGTACTTATCTGTACCTCAGACCTATGACTTCCTTCTCCACTGACAAAGCTGTAACTATATTTTGCACCATAGTAACACCCATGTTGAACCCTTTAATCTACACTCTCAGAAATGCAGAAGTAAAAAGTGTCATGAAAAAGCTCTGGGATCAGAAGATGAAAACTGGAAATAAATAAATATGATAGCAGAGGAGACGGTGAAGCTAGTGATATTTTAAAGAGATTTGTTTCTCTCCTGATTTTATTAAACTTGGAACATCCAGTACCCTATTCAGAGTAATTTTCCTCAAGATGTCATAAACTCATGGAGGGATGGCATACTCATCAGAACCTTAGGCATGAAAGTCATTTTGCATAACCATAATGCTATCTCCCAGCCCAGTATACTTCTTATTTCCCTCAGCTTAGAGATTTATAAATACTCTCCCACCATATGTATCAACCTGCTCATACCCATGTTTAGCGGGGAAGCAATTTCAGAAGCTGGACCTTCCACCTCCTGCATCCCAGAATGACCTTGGGTCCATACTCCCAGGGGGTTAAAGAATAGGAAAGCTATCAAGGGAGGGGATTGGATATGGAGTTCTGGTGGTGGGAATTGTCTGGAGTTGTACCCCTCTTATCCTATGGTTTTGTCAGTGTTTCCTTCTTATAAATAAATAATAAAAATTACTCTCCCACCACATTTTTAAAATTTCTTATATACTTATGATAGATAATACTAAAGACAGCATCTGTACACAAATATGCTTTTTTATATTGCCTAATAACTTCCAGTAATTTTCTGCTGGATTCTTTAGGTCTTTCTATGTATACTATCATATCATCTGCAAATAGTGAGAGCTTGACTTCTTCCCTTCCAATCTGTATTCCTTTGATTTCTTTCTCTTGCCTGATTGCTATGGCAAGAACTTCCAATACTATGTTGAAGAGTAATGGTGATAATGGACAGCCCTGTCTAGTACCCGATCTGAGGGGGAATGCTTTCAGCTTCTGTCCATTGAGTATGATGTTGGCTGTAGGTTTGCTATATATGGACTCCACTATCTTGAGGAATTTCCCATCTATTCCCATTTTTTGTAGAGTTTTGAGCATGAATGGGTGTTGGATTTTGTCAAAGGCTTTCTCTGCATCTATTGAGATAATCATGTGGTTTTTGGCTTTGCTTTTATTGATGTGGTGAATGACACTGATTGACTTACAGATGTTAAAGCAGACTTGCATTCCTGGGATGAATCCCACTTGGTCGTGATGAACAATCTTTTTGATATGTAGCTGTATCCAGTTGGCCAAGATCTTGTTTAATATTTTGGCATCTATGTTCATCAGCGATATTGGTCTGTAGCTTTCCTTTTTTGTTCTGTCCCTATCAGCTTTTGGTATCAGGGTGATGTTGGCTTCATAGAAGGTGGAAGGGAGTATTCTTGTTTCTTCAATCTTATGGAATAGTTTAAGAAGTATGGGTATTAACTGTTTCCTGAAAGTTTTGTAGAATTCGTTTGTGAAGCCATCTGGTCCAGGACTTTTGTTGTTGGGAAAGATGCTTTTTTAAAGGTTTATCTTATCCTATGAGTTGGAGAGTTTCACATCAGGCAAAGTGAATAGATAGAGATGCCAGAGAGGTACTTTGGTATAAGCAGTACCAGAGAACTGAATGGACAGCTTCAGGTATGTTCCACACTCCTAACAGTTGAGCTCTGTTTCTGACTGCCAAAGGTACCTTTTAAATATTTATTTCTTCCTTTACTTATTTAGAGGCAGGTAGCCATGCAGGAAATCAGATTCAGGACCTCATGCTTGCAAGTCCTACCCTCTTCCTGTTTTGCTACCTCCCAGGCTACTTAAGGAAGTTTTACAAGTGACATTTTCACTATTCCCTACAGTATACAATTGTCTGCATAAAGAGTCAAAGCAGAACTGAGTGCAAGAAACATGAGTAATGATGTCTACAGAATTAAAGTGGAAAAATACCTGTACATTTTAAAAGATTTTTTAATATTTATTTATTCCCTTTTGTTGCCCTTGTTTTATAGTTGTAGTTATTATTGTTGTTGTTATTGGATAGGACAGAGAGAAATGGAGAAAGGAGGGGAAAATAGAGAGGGGGAAAGAAAGACACCTGCAAACCTGCTTCACCGCTTGTGAAGCGACTCCCCTGCAGGTGGGGAGCCAGGGACTCGAACAGGGATTTTTACGCAGGTCCGTGAGCTTTGCGCTTAATCCACTGCACTACCTCTGGACTCCCAGTATCTGTACTTTTAAATTGTATAATAGAGGCAAAGGAAAAGAAGATTCTGATAGCAAAGTAATTGTTAGAGGAAATTACCAGGGACATAAAGGCAAGTAAGAAACTGTATCAATGTATCATCAACTATCTATTAAAACACTCTTTCCCCAGGGGGTGGGCAGTAGCACAGCAGATTAAGCACACAGTCTGAAGCATAAGGACTGATGCAAGGATCTCGGTTCAACCCCCCCCCCCCCCGGTTCCCCACCTGCAGGGCAGTCCCCTAACCAAGTGCTGAAGCGGATCTACAGGTGTCTATCTTTCTCTCCTCTTCTCTGCCTTCCCCTCCACTCCCAATTTCTCTCTGTCCTATACAAAAACAATGGAAAAAATAATGGCTGCCAGGAACAGTGGATTTGTAGTGCAGGCAACCTGTAGGAAAAAAAAAACATTATTTCCCCAACAAAATAAATTTTCAAAAAGAGCAGGATTGTATCATAAAGCTTATTAAACAATCAAACCCTTCATTATATAAAAGGCCCATACTGTGGCCATTATGAAATCCTTAGAGTTTTGAAAATAGATGCTTTCAAGTCAAAGTTTAAGGTCAAATATGTTTGAATTCTCATCTTTTTCAAAGCCAGCCAGCCTTGTAAACATAAGCAAGCTATTTCACCTCTCTACCTGCCTTATCTGTAAAACAGGGAAAATCATTATATATGTCTTTAAATTGAATTAATTCACTTGAAAAATGAGATCAATGGCAATTGCCCAGACACTGTACAGTCCTCAGAGATGTCACAAGCACAGGGAAGAGTGGGAACAGCTCAGCCTTATAGAGGAGTTAAGATCACCCACCACTGCCCTTCACTAACCATGATCACAGGGGGACCGTCACCATCCCCAGCATCACATCTATTCATGTCTGTCATAAATGGCATCCAGATACAAGTAGAGAGTGTACCACAGTGAGTTGCTATCTCAACAAAGACAGTTATTTGGTCCAATGACCACATCTTGGGCACTAAAAGCTAGCCCATCACCAATGTTCTATTCTGGGATACCATGGCCACTTACAAATGAGGGAACTGGTCACAACAACTGTGAACTGACTGAGCAGAACGTATTCAAAAATCCTCATGGTGGGTCCTGTTTCATCTGGTTCTCTGGAAGAATGAGAGGTGAGACTTGAGAGTCAGAGACTAATGACCTTTCTCTGTACAGAGATGGGATTCCAGGGAAGAGCTCAGAAAGGTGTTTCCAGAAAGAGACTCCCACCCAGGGACTCAAACTAGATGTGATGCTGACAGTACATTTGTTATGTGTTCAGGACTTGATATCAGACTAAAGCTATAGACTATAAAAGCTAAAGACTATAGACTACTACGGCAATAAAAAAAATTTAATATATTTGCCATAATTACCTATCAGTAAGTCTTTCAAACAAATAAAAGTATCAGTATGATATCAAACTCATTTTTTCTCTTTCAAACCACTTTAATTACTCTTATCAATACCTCATACTTTGGACAGCCCAGCAGTTAAGCATACATAGTAGAAAGCACAAGGACCCCTGTAAGAATCCCGGTTTGAGACCCTGGCTCCCCACCTGCAGGCTTTAGCTTTACAAATGTTGAAGCAGGTCTGCAGGTGTCTTTCTCTCTCCCTATCTTCCCCTCCCCTCTCAATTTCTCTCTCTGTCCTATCCAAAAAAAAAATTGAAAAATTGGCTGCTAGGAGCAGTGGATTCAGAGTGCAGGCACCAAGACCCAGTGATAATCCTGGAAGGAAAAAAAAATCTCATAGTTAAAAAAAAGATAAAGTAAATTTAAATATGATGCTATTTGTGGTGATGATCATGATGATATTGTTTACTGAATAGTTTCTGTGACTAATATGTTATGTGCTGTCTCCACAGCACATAACATATAGAAAATTCATGAACAAAATTTCTCTTTGTCTTATATATATTTTAGTTATCCTGTTTATAGGATGATGTAAACATGAATAAAACAAAGCTAACATAATCCAATGAAAAGTTTTATTTGTGAGTTTTTGTTTCTGTGTGCAAACTGCATTAAATGTACTCTGTGTTCTAAATCTCAGTAAATACAATAAATGTTCAATACAATAAGCACACAATATCAATAAATAACCAATAAGTACTTAACACAGATAAGTGTGCATTATTAATGAATGCTTGATAGTAAGTGCTCAAAATTAGGAAACAAGAATTGAAGAGTCTAATTATTTTGCTAAAGATCAATCAACTAAAATCTGGATAAATCAAAATTCAATTCTGAGTCTTTCTAATCAAAAGCCTTTTTGCTTTACTAAGCCCGTTTTGTTTTCCATTAAGGTAAAAAGACACAAACTAAATTTCTTCCATTCCTGTCTAACCCTCAGAACTCTCTTTTTGAGAAACTCTGTCCTTCATTGTTGGAATAAATTTAAAGGTAGACTTCTTTCACAGAAAGGTCAGGTTGAAAATGTGTAAGTCAGTAAAGACAGCTAGTGAATAGTTGATATTTTATGATTCTGTGAATGATTTGAATTCCACATAACAGACACTATCTCTAAAATAAGATCAGCAGATTTTTTTTTGCCTCCGGGGTTATTGCTGGGGCTTGGTGCCTGCACCACAAATCCACTACTCCTGGAAGCCACTTTTTTCCTTCCCTTTTGTTGCCTTTGTTGTTTATCATTGTTGTCATTATTATTGTTGTTACTGCTGTCATTGTTGTTGGATAGGATATAGAGAAATGATGAGAGGAAGGGAAGACAGAGAGGGAGAGAGAAAGACACCTGCAGACCTGCTTCACCATATGAGTGTGTTCTCATCCTACTGGTATCCATTAAAAAATAAAACTTGAGGGACTGGGCAGTAGCACACCCAGTTAAGCAAATATATATTACCAAGCCCAAGCAAGGGCCAGAGTCTGAACCCCGCTCCCCACTTACTGGGGGAGGGGTCACTTCACAAATAGTGAAGCAGGTCTGCAGGTGTTTATCTTTCTCTCCCCTGCTCTATCTCCCCCTTCTCTCTCTCTGTTTCTCTCTGTCCTATCTTATAAAAAGTTTAGAAAGCAAAACTTTAAAAAAGATAAAACTTGAGCCAGAGAGATATCATAAGGGTGCAACAATCTTTCATGCTTGAGGATCTGAGGTTCCAGGTATAATCCCCTGAACTACCAAAGCCATAGCTAAGTAGTGTTCTATTACTAATTAATTAGATAATTAATTAATTTAAATGAAACTTAGCTATTGGAAAGGAGCTTGGGGAGAACAAAATTATTTTTAAGTACCTTGCCAGAGGACAACACTGAGCTGTAGAATAATAATCTCAATTAGAGGTCCTCTCCTTTTAGTCCATAAATAGATTTTAAAATGTATTAAATCCCCTAACTGTATTGTTGCTGGTGTTTATTTCGGTGTCCTACTAGTAGGGGAAGGAAATGGTATTGATCAGACAACAATGACACTTTCAGTCTTCACACTTCATATCCCTTCATAATCATTTTTTAGGATAAGTGTATGTAGCAGACACCTGTTACACAGAACTGGGCAAACTTACACATTTCTAGACAAATGTGTTATAATTCATTAACCCCTCCAATAATATGTTTAAAAGGGAATTAAAAATACACAGTCAAACATAAAAATAAATAAAATAAAATTTATTTTATTTCAATAAATAAAAAATAAGCATATTTTCTAAGTGCAGCATATATATCATCCCTCATAGAAACAGAAAAGCAAAAGAAGTAAGCATCTTTATGGAAAGGCAGAAGGAGGTTGAGGTACCTACAAGATATCAGGGAAAATATTACAGATACGTGTGTGCCAGCAACTGACTTAAGAGTTTAACATACACTATCTAATTTAATTCTCATAATGACATTTTATACATGCATTGTCTTTCTCTTAACTACTTAAATAAAGACAGTCATTAAAGGTTTGTAGAGCCTTGGTCATTTTCTCAAGATTGCAATACTAAAAAGCAGAAATAATATATAAGAATTAAGAGTTAAATTCAGGTTGAACCAAGGTCCTTTACTCTCCACTACAGCAGAACAGCTGCACTGATATTAAGAAAGGTGAGAATGAAAAGAAGCCACGTCTGCATGCTTTGGTTCTTAAATCCCAGGTATAAGTGAGATCACCTAGTATATATCCTTCTTCTATCTTCTCTCACTTAGAATAATTCCTTACAGTACTATTTATGTTGTATCAAAAGAAAAGATCTTGTCTTTTACTGTTGAGGAATTTTGCATTGTGGATAAAAATAAACACATCTCCTTTGGCTATTTCAAAGAGATTTTTATTTCCTGCTTTATCATTAATTACCCATCTGCCTTTTCTTACTCTGTGAAGACTCCTTATGGCATTATTATGACTCCTGTCCTCAGGATATAAATGAGTATATGCCACATTGGTGAGACAATATAGCAAAATATTACCATAAGCTGAACACTCACTTTGAGACATTGGTTATTAGGAGACAATTTGAAACACTGATCTCACTTTATGTGTATTTGCTTTGAAGTTATTGCTGCAGATATGCATGTTTAGTACTTTGATATATTCAGCAATATTTTCTCCATAAACATATCCAAATAAATAAAGCATAACGTAAGTATAGAATGGTAAATTCAACAACATAAAAGACATGAACAATTTCATAGAAGTAAACAACAGTTCAAGTAAAGGACAGAAAATCTGAATAGATCCATCACAAGGAACAAAATAAAAGAATAATCCTTCCTCCCCCCCCCAAAAAAAAAGCCCAAGGATAAATTATTTCACCAGTGATCTCTACAAATTTATTGAAGGAGCTTATTTTATAAGCTCTGAAAGTCTACCTCATTTGCAATGAATATATATATTTTTTCCAATGTGGATGCATGTGGAATACAAAACTGGAAAGGAATACATAAAACTATTATGGATGGGGGTAGATAGCATAATGGTTATGCAAACAGACTCTCATGCCTGAGGCTCCATAGTTCCAAGTTCAATCTATAAACTAGAGCTAAGCTGTGCTCTGATAAAAAAAAAAAAAGTTTAAGCTATCATTATTTGAAGATAATGGGTAATATACGTTCATATAGCTTCATGATTAGTCAACAATTTGTTTGGCTTTGCCTGCTAACTCTTCTTTCAGCCAGCAGGTTCCAGATGCTACCATGATGCCAACCTGACTTCCCTGGGTAGACGACCCCACCAATGTGTCCTGAAGCCCCGCTTCCCCAGAGCCCTGCCCCAGTAGGGACTGAGAAAGACAGGATGGGAATATGAATCGACCTGTCAATGCCCATGTTTAGAGAGGAAGCAATTACAGAAGCCAGACCTTCAACCTTCTGCATCCCATTAGGAAAGCTATCAGGGAAGGGGATGGGATATGAAGTTCTTGTGGTGGGAATTGTGTGGAGTTGTACCCCTCTTATCCTATGTTTTTTTGTCAGTGTTTCCTTATTTAAGTAATTTTTTAATGTTACTGGAGAAAAAAAATAATCTCAAAAGTTAGAGAAAAAGTTACTGGAACTAGTAAGTGAATAAAGTGTTAGACAACAACAACAACAAAAAGATGTTACAACACCTGTCTTGCCTTGCACATAACCTGGTTTGGGTCTGGGCATACTACATGGGAATGCCATGGTCACCAGTCCAATGCTTTGGTGTCTATCTGAATCTCCATCTAAAAATAGAGATATATCTCCTTCTATCTTTGTCTGTTTGTCTCTCTCTATCTAAAAAGTCCTTTTCCAAAGACCATGAAATCAATCAAGTTTGAAGACCAGGCAACACATACTCTTTCTCTTAAAGAGAGGGGGAGGGAGGAAGGGAGAGGGGGGGCGAAAGAGAGAGAGAGAGAGAGAGAGAGGAAAAAGAGGAGAGAGAGATATGGAGAGAGAGAGCAGGGATACAAAGAGATAGAAATATTATGGGAGGCAAGTCGGGCGGTAGCACAGCGGGCTAAACACAGATGGGGAAGCGGACTGGCAGAAGAATCCCGGTTCAACCCCTGGCTCCCCACCTTCAGGGGAGTCTCTTCACAGGTGGTGAAGCAGGTCTCAGGTGTTTTTCTCTCCCCTATCTTCCCCTCCTCCCTCTATTTCTCTCTGTCCTATCTAACAACGACGACAACAATGACAACTACAACAACAATTAAAAAAAACAAGGGCAACAAAAGGGAAAATAAAAAAGAAATACTGAGATAGAAAGATAGTATGGTTTCATAGATTGGAAACTAACTAAAACTATTATGTTACATAAAGATATATATAGTAACCCACATCAAATTTCAAATAGAACAAGATATAATAGAGATATAAAAGAGAGAGAGCATATGTTCACACATATCCATAAACTAGTGCAAAATATATACCTGAAAGCAGAAGTACACTAGAGTTTGCAGTGAGTATCCCCCTAATACTTTCTCTCCACTATTCCAAGCTTTGGGTCCATGATTGCTCAACAATTTGTTTGGCTTTGTATGTTAACTCTCTTTTCAGTCACCAGGTGCCAGATGTCATCAGGATGCTGGCCAGGCTTCCCTGGACTGAAGACCCCACCAATGTGTCCTGGAGCTCCGCTTCCCCAGAGACCCACCCTACTAGGGAAAGAGAGAGGCAGACTGGGAGTATGGACCGACCAGTCAACGCCCATGTTCAGCGGGGAAGCAATTACAGAAGCCAGACATTCCACCTTCTACAACCCACAATGACCCTGGGTCCATGCTCCCAGAGGGATAGAGAATGGGAAAGCTATCAGGGGAGGGGGTGGGATATGGAGATTGGGTGGTGGGAATTGTGTGGAGTTGTACCCCTCCTACCCTATGGTTTTGTTAATTAATCCTTTCTTAAATAAAAAAGAAGAAGAAAAGCTATGCTCCCCTAGATGCATGATAAACTCCCGTCATCTTCATATATGCCCCAAATAAAGTTCATATAAATTTTTACTACTCAGTCTTCATTAACTGGGATTATGCAATAAGAGTTCCCTCAGTAAATAACTAATAAAAAAGTTACCATCTCCCACAATATCTGAGGAATAAACTTAAAGACTGGCACTACTATTCTAGGGTAACCAGAGGTTTACAAGTCCTGTTTGCAGAGTAATTTAAGTCTCTGACCTGTGACTAGAACTATCCCATATCCTATTCCAGACTCACCAATGACAAAATGAACAAAAGCCCTATAATAAACCTTTCCAATTACCTTACTCAAATTTCATCCTGACCTATAACCACAGACATGTTTTTATTTTATTAGTGATTTTAATACTGATTTACAAGGTTGTGAGTAACAGCAGTTTAATACCATACAGTTCCCACTACCAGAGTTCCCACAGACTTTTTTTCTTTTCTTTTCTTTTCTTTTCTTTTCTTTTCTTTTTTCTTTTAACGAAAGTCAATTGCCTTTCTAAATCTGGTCTCTGGTGTTATTTAGATTGTAAAGTGGAGATAAGTGAAATATTTTGGCTTGAGTTTCAGGAAAGCGTACGTACAACAGGGATGATTGTAATACCTCTGAGGATAGGGAGGGTCTGTGCAATAATAAATGCTGTGTTTTGGGATGGGTTATTCAGATACTTCTCCAGAGTCAAAGTATTACAGTGAAGAACATTAAAGTAGCACACAGCAATCGAGCCATACATCTACAAGCTGAAAATTTGTTCAGAAGATTCTGCTCCTAATATATTATGAGTTAGACTTAAATCAAGACTAGAGGAACTCTGTCTACATTCTTCAAGGTCTTTTAGGAAAGAAAAGTCTGGCTAAGGTGATTTGAGAAAACAGTGTCCAATAACCAAGTCGTTTTATTTACTAATACATTTTAGAGACTTATAAGCTCTCTTTTCCTGACCTAAAGATGTTTTATTGTTGCTGGTATCTTTAGTCTAGATTAAAGATAGATATAAAAAATAAAATCTGAAGACTCATTTATATTTTCCTAGTAATCAAATCTTACCATCATGGAAGTTTTCAAATAGTATTCCATTTTCTGAGGCAATACTGACTGATAATAAGTACCAAGATAAACTAAAAGGTCCTATATTGGAACAGATTTCTAGAGAGGTAAGAACTGCATTGACCATGGAGTCTGTCTGCTTTTGTGTGGACCATGCCCTATGAAGAAGAAATCAATGACTGGGCTCCATCTAAATAGCTAGAAATCCTCAATCTCCTAGATATCGGTAAGTGAAAACTAAATCTTTCCTACTAATCTTAAACAATTTAGCAATAAATCAGTCCACTTGTTTTCACTGAAAGTTTCTAAACTAAGAGTCCACAGTTTGAATTGTTAATTTTTTCTCTAAAAATGAATTTGGACACAATATGAAATAACAGTAGAACACACTGTAGATTACCAGATAAGAAGCTGTTGGGAACTAGGAAGCCTTCTAGTTAATATTGATGCCTCAAAGGAATAAGGACCTGTACACTTCTGTTGAAACTATTTCCTTTCCCTTTTTTTCTTTTATCACTTTCACAGATTTTATGTCAACACATCAAGTTGGAATTGGTTGAATTAAATCTTTTAAGATGATTAAACACATAGTTACCACTAGGAAAAGACTAAAATTTCTATCTTGTTACTAACAAAACTCCAGGCAGCATCATGGACCATTTAATATTATTAAATATGTAGGGGAATTATAGTTCTATTCAGGAGCATTGTTCTTTATATGATAATAAAACATAGTTGAACAGTGAATTCTTTTAGAAATTAAAAATTTTTGTGAAAATCTATACTATGTATATGTGCATATGGAAGAAACTGAACAAATAACTCAAATAGTCATTGGAGCCAGTTACAACATCCTGATCTATTGAATGATGGCTCCTGAGTGAGCTGCTATAAAGATAGTTCTGTTACATTTTCTATGAAAAAAATATATATATATCTGTAGCTTTGTCTCTATTTATATTTGCATAAGCATTAATAACAAAAACAACAAAAGAATAGTCACTGACAGAAATAACTTTACAATATAGTGAGACCTGGCACTTTAATATCAGATACCCAATTGTTTAAAATAGTATTTTGTTCCTATACCTACTACTTTCACGTTGATGGACACAGATAACATCAAAATAATTATTACTGATGTTGAAAATCAGTGTCAAAAGTAAGACAAGTCAGATTATGAGAATTTTATAACTACAATAAAAAATAAAGTTGAAGGGGCCACGTGATGGCATACTCAGTTGAGCACACATGGACCCAGGTTCTAACCTCAGACCCCACTTGCAAGGGAAAGTTTTGCATGTGGTGAAACAGTGCTGCAGAGGTCTCTCTGTTTCTCTCCCTCTCCATGTCCCCCTACCTTTTGATTTTCCTCTGTCTCTATCCAATAGATAAATAAAATAGGTGAAAAAATTAAAATAGAGAAAAGAATTACAGAAAGTCAATCATAAGTCATCATTCAAGACAATGAATTTGCTGTACTATTTGTAAAGCATTGTAACTATTTAACTACCATAAATAGGAAGAATTTAAGCTTTCATTCTTCTGAACAACTTGCAAACTGACATAAAGTAAATAAAAGGTATAGGTTCACCAGTCTCGGAGATAGGGCTATAGTTCTGCTTAGCTAAGCAGAACCTGAATTGGAGTTGGTATATTGACCAAAGTAAAAGACTCAGGGTGAGGGTGTGGGTTCAGGTCCTGGAACATGATGGCAGAGGAGGACCTAGTGGAGGTTAAATTGTTACATGGAAAACTTGGACTGTTACATGTACAAACTATTGTAGTTTACTGTCATCTGTAAACTATTAATCCCTCCAATAAAGAAAAAATTTAAAAAATAACAGAGATAGGTCTATAGAAGCTATGGAAATTGTGTGTGTGTGTGTGTGTGTGTGTGTGTGTGTGTGTGTGTGTGTGTGTGTGTGTGTATGTAATAAAGATATTATTATTCAGAAATACTCTGATCTTTCCAGATGGACCATGTGCTCATATCTCCAGCCAAACCAAAAGAAAAGATAAACAATGTAACTGAATTCATCTTGTTGGGTTTGACGCAGAATCCAGAACTCCAGAAACTCTTATCTGTTGTACTTTTAGTTGCATACTTGATGACACTGGCAGGAAATCTGCTCATCTTCATCACCATCTTCATCAGCCCAGCCCTGAGTTCTCCTATGTACTTTTTTCTGGCCTACTTGTCCATTATAGATGGTTTCTACTCTTCTTCCATAGCACCCAAAATGATCTTTGACTTGATCTCTGAAAAGAACACCATCACCTACAATGGTTGCATGACTCAGCTCTTTACAGAACATTTCTTCGGTGGAGTTGAAATCATCTTGCTAATTGCCATGGCCTATTATCGCTATGTGGCCATCTGTAAGCCCTTGCACTACATGACCATCATGAATCAACCTGTGTGTGCTTTCCTGGTGGGATTAGCTATGGTACTCGGGTTTCTTCATGCAGGAATCCAGCTTTTCTTTATGGTTCAGTTACCCTTCTGTGGCCCAAATGTCATTGACCACTTTATGTGTGATGTAATACCTCTTGTAGAGCTAGCCTGCACAGACACTCACACATTGGGACCCCTGATTGCTGCCAACAGTGGGTCAATGTGTTTGCTTATTTTTTCTATTCTGGTTGCTTCTTATGTCACTATCCTACGCTCCCTGAGGAATCATAGCACTGAAGGGCGCCGAAAAGCCTTGTCTACCTGTGCCTCTCATATCACTGTGGTCATCCTATTCTTTATACCATGTATATATTTATACTTCAGACCCATGATCTCCTTCCCCACTGACAAAGCTGTAACTATATTTTGTACCATTGTCACTCCCATGTTGAACCCTTTAATCTATACCCTCAGAAATTCAGAAGTGAAAAATGTCATGAAGAAACTCTGGGGGCAAGTAATAAAAACTGGAGACAAACCTTATAATTGAAGTGTGCAGGGGAGAAGCTAGTGATGTTTTATAGACATTTCTTCTCTTATGATTTGATTAAACCTGAAGCATCCACTATCCTGCATGAGTTAATTTCCTTCAGAGTCTCATTCACTCATGGAAGGCTGTCATACCCATCAAGGGTCGGGCATGGGTGTGTGTTTCAGTGGTAGAATTCTCACCTGCCCAATAAGGTACAGTATCCAAAGTGTCAGGAGTCATAGAACTTTGGGGAGCACTTAAATGTTTGAATATTTTCTCAAAGAAAACGTGAAGTAAATTCGATTTGGATGATAGTAGTCTATATACCAATAAGTCACAAAATATTGGATTGTTGGAAAAGTTATGGTATATTTTTCTTTTGTATTATCTTTATTTATTTATTGGATAGAGATCGCCAGAAATTGAGAGGGAAGGGGGATAGAGAAGAAGAGAAACAGAGAGACACCTGCAGCCCTGCTTCACCACTCGTAAAAGTTTCCCCCTGTAGGTGGGGACTCAAGCCTGGGTCCTTGCGCATTATAACATGTGTGCTCAACCAAGTGTGCCACCACTAAGTCCCCTTTTTTATAACTTTTGGTATATTTTTCTATGCAAAAATCCATTGTGATTTTCTTCAACAACCCAATAAAATTTTTAGTACTTTTTGAAGTCATAACTCATGAGGGGGAAAAAGTACCAACAAGCAAAAAAATACCATGGTATATAACCTGATTGTGGATTGAAACAAATCAGCAATATGCTTGTTAAAAAAAAAAAAACCCAGGATAGGGTTTTTTTTTTAAGTATATATATGAAAATGTGACAGTGAGGTACAGAAGAGATCAAGAATTATAATTATCTATAAACTTTTTTATTTTCCTCAGTTGAGAGATTTATAAAATCCTGCCATCACAATCTTTAAAATCCTTTTACTTATGATAATACCAAAGATATTATTTATACACAAAGCTGCTTTTTACTAATTTTAATGATGTATTTTATTAATTTAATATGAGATAAAGTGAAAGAAGCTAGAGCACCACTCTGGTAAATAAATGCAATATCAAGGAATCAAACCACAACCTTGAAACTTGCAAACCCTACATTACCAGATGAGCTATTTCCACAGCTGCCAAAGGTACTTTTTCAAAAGATATATTTATGAGAGAGAGGGGGAGCATGCTACTGCACTCTCATGGAGTCTATTTACTGTTTTTCAGGGTCATGACCTGAGGGGAAGAGAACAATGACTAGGCTCCAACTAAACACAATGAGATCAAGGTTACCATGACCTAAATCCTCTTCCAAAATGTTAACCAACTTATCCAAAATTTAGCCTATTTTCACTGGAATAATTCTTATGTTTAGGATCTGTGATATGAAGATTGATAGTATTCTTGAAAATAAATTTAGACAAAATGACATGAGATATCAGTAGAAAACACAATATTACGGCTACTGAGAACATGAAATACTGTGGTTAATCTTTATGCCTGACAGAAAACTGTTCACTTGTGTTTTCTTCCATTTGGATGAGATCAGGCACATTCAGGGTAGTATGGTTGTAGACTGTTCACAACTATTTGCATTTTTTCCAATCTTTATAAATTTCCTGTCATCACACTCAAGTTATACTATGTTGATTAAACACCATCTATAATAGCCCTGGAGAGAGAATAAAATATTTGAGAGTGAACTTTCCTCAAAATCAAATATATTTTTCCTTATTTTTAAAGACATAGAGAAATCAGGGTGCTAACTTCTTTCGCCAGAGATTTTTGGAGGAAAAGTATGAGGAGATGTTTACTGGCAGGAATTGGGGAATGAAATATGATATTTTATAACAGCGATGCAAATTCTTAAAAGTTCATTGACAGAAAAGCCCTAAGAATATATTCATGTATGTATACATATATATTCAGTATGTATTCATATATATGCAGAAACTCCAACTTTAATCATCATTAATTAAACATTTATTAAGAAACAAGGTAGCTTGTCACCTGGTAGAGTGCACATGTAACCATGTATTACTACATGGACTCAAGACCCCAGACCAGACCTGCTAGGGGGAAGCTTTACCAGCTGTGGAACAGAGCTACAGGTGTTCATACTTATTTCTCACTCACTCTTTTTCTTCTCCTCTGCCTCTTCCCCTTTATTAGAAAATATATCAACTGGGAAAACTGTATTATCTCAGGTGGTACTAGCATTTCTGTCACGTTAAAAAGAAACTCTGGAGAAAGCCATTAACTTTTAATTCGATTGAAAATATAGTAAGATTTTATTCCTAGTCCAGAATATTATTCGCTTGTGGTGAAAAATCTATTGACTAGTTATTTATTTTAATATATTTTAAAGATAAAGACAGAGAGGCAGTGAGAGGGAGATTTGGTTTAGCCCTTGCTAGTTTCTTGCTTCTTCCTTCTCCCCACCCCCTACTCTGCGTACTTCCTGATTTCCAGACGCTGCCGCTGGAGGAGAAAGATGGAGGAATACATTGTGTGGTGATTAGGTGTTGGAGTGTTTGCCTGCTCGTGAATAAAGATTAAACTGCATTCTCAGCTCAGCCATGAGTTTCTGGTCGTCTGTTACCCGCCCATGCCTGGTGAAAACAACAACAAACAAATTGTTTGAAAAGAAAAAATCAAGGGCCAGGTGGTAGTGAACCTGGTTGAATGCACATGTGACAATGCACAAGGACCCAGGTTCAAGCCCCTAGTCCTTACCTGCAGGGGGGAAGCTTTGCAAGTGTTGAAGCAGGGCTGCAGGTGTCTCGCTGTCTTTCTTCCTCTCTGTCACCCCCTTCCCTCTCAATTCTGGCTGTCTCTATCCAATAAATAAATTTAAAAAGATAGTAAAAAAATTTTAAATAATCAAATTTGTCTCTCAAATATGTGGTGGAATTTCTCAGAAAGGCAGGATAAAATAGAATAACGTAAATGATGACTATACAATGTCCCTATCAGTCTTTATGATGATATTTATTCACTGACTTTTTTTTTTCACTGAAGAAGATAGCTGATTTTTTTAGCACTTTCTGTGAATAAGATTTGGACTTTAGCATTCATTTTATGTGTTCTGCTGGCTATATATTTATAAACAAATTTCACCCTCTCTTTCTCTAGTTCATTTTAATCCATAAACTGTGACATTACCTCTGTCTAAAACATTTCATTGTCTGAACATAATAGTGACCCATCCATATGATGTGTGAATATCAGTAAAAAAAAATGCTACTGTGAATAATTAAGTTGATTTTATCAGTAAAACAATGCTAGTGTGAATAATTAAGCAGATTTTTGTGTAATTACTACATGTGACGTTCCTTAAATTCATTGTTCTCCATTCTCATTATAGGTCAATGAGTGAAATAATATTGATGTTTATATTTCACAGGTTAAGAAATGAAGGTTTTAGAGGGGTTAGCTGTATTGCTGAAGATAAACTAGTTAAAATTTAGATGAGTAAGAATTCACATCTGACTGTTAGAAAAATCCTTGTGGGGGATCGGGTGGTGGCACAGTGGGTTAAGCACAGGTGGTGCAAAGCCCAAGGACCAGCTTAAGGATCCCAGTTCAAGCCCCCGGCTCCCCACCTGCAGGGGAGTCACTTCACGGGCAGTGAAGCAGGTCTGCAGGTGTCTTTCTCTCCCCCTCTGTCTTCCCCTCCTCTCTCCATTTCTCTCTGTCCTATCCAACAATGAACAATGTCAACAATGGCCAATAATAATAACCACAACGAGGCTACAACAACAAGGGCAACAAAAGGGGGAAAAATGGCCTCCAGGAGCAGTGGATTCATGATGTAGGCACTGAACCCAGCAATAACCCTGGAGGAAAAAAAAAAATCCTTGTGTTTTACTGAGTTCACTCAGCTTCCCATTAATAAAAACAGACAACAACAAATTAAATGTCTTACACTTCTTTCTAATCTATAGAAATTCTCTTCTTGAAACATTTTGGCCTCTGTTTAGACAAATTTGAAGATTTTTTTCCACAAACAGGCCAGGCTGAAAGTTTTAAGCATGCATAAAAACTAGTATAATTTTTAACTTCATGAATATTTTACTTTGTAAATTTCTTCAAAAATCATCTCCTTTTACACTATACTGTACAAAATGGGACATCCTGTGACTCATAAAGTCATACTTCCCTCTGATAGCATTTAGAAAACAGACTTGGTATCAATATATGTTCATGTGCTAATATCCATTAAAAAATAAATAAGGACTAACAAAGCACTTGTCACAGGAGTCTAGAACCACCTGAACTGTCATGGTGGACGTGGGTAGCACACAAGGTTTTTGATACTTTATCAAACAGAAGAGCTTGGCAAACATGACAAGTTTGTGGATTTAAGAAAGAAATAACCAAACACTTTCGGAGTCATTGGGAATACCAAAGGAGATCATCTGGGACCACAACAAGACAGGACTAGAACAATTTCAGGAGCCCACCAAATCACTGGTGAGTGCAAACACATGTGGCTCCTGGACAGGAGGAGCCTAGGGAGAGATTAAGTGGCTGGTAACAGTCCAGCAGTTTACCAGTTGAGACACCACCTACAGTCTGTTTCATCAACAAAATGATGGCTAAAGGGAGGAGAAGACTCCCCCAAGACTCACCAAAGGCAACTTTGAGTCTCCATTGCTACTGCCCTCAAAGTTGGAGCATTAGGGGGTGGCCCTGTGCTGACACCAGGGGACAGAGAACTAACAAGGAAACTCAGGAGATCTATATCTCAGTGGCCTAGTGGTGGGGCTACGAACATCTCTTTGCGTAACCTCTGGATTATCTCTGCCCCACCCTGCTTTATCTCTTGGTCAGGAGTGAGGGATTAAGCTAAGAAGCCTACTTATAGTTTAAAAGCCCTCAGGCTCCCATAGCCTACAGGGAAGAAAAAGAAAAAAAAAGGCTTTTAA
Source organism: Erinaceus europaeus (assembly GCF_950295315.1). Classification (NCBI taxonomy): domain Eukaryota; kingdom Metazoa; phylum Chordata; class Mammalia; order Eulipotyphla; family Erinaceidae; genus Erinaceus; species Erinaceus europaeus. The sequence continues at coordinate 13,534,118 of NC_080178.1, forward strand.
GCCACCGTGCTCCAAGTTACAGATTAAAATAATATTGAAACAACTGTCAATTTCCACAACTGTGAACCCTTTAATTACCTTACTTAGACACAAGTCAATGCAGGCAAGAGTGATCAGTAATTTGAAAAGTGCTGAGAGAGGGCCTCAAAACATACTATATAGAATGGTTAAGCCAACAAGAAGGAATATTGGAGAAATGAACCAGGACAAGAGTCCAGCTAAAAGCCCCCCAAAGGTTGAAGCACAAAATAATGAGGTCAACATTCAAACAATAGTTAAGGAAATAATCACAGGAGTGAGTAAAGAGTTTAAAAGAATTGTCATCAGAAATGTAGAAACAAAAAATGTGACTCTGGAAGAAAATACTAATTATCTCAAGGTTATTAGACAGCTGCAAGCTCAAATAGCTGAGCTAAGAACACAACTAGCTGAACAAGCTAAAACAGTATCAGAACAGGGTAACAAAATAGATGAACTCCAGAAAACAGCAGAGGGAGAGAGAATAGAATAAATGAGGCTGAAGACAGAACTAGCAAGATAAAGGACGAATTAGAAACAACTAAAAAAGAAGTAAGAGAGCTCAAAAAGAGGTTAAGAGATACTGAAAACAACAACAGAGACCTATGGGATGACTTCAAAAGAAATAATATACGCATTATTGGCTTACCAAAGGAAGAAAAATAGGGAGGGGAAGAAAGCATTTTTCAGGCCATAATTGCTGAGAACTTCTCTAGTCTACACAACATCAAAGACATAAAGGTTCAAGAAACCTAAGAGTCCCAAACAGAATTAACACAGACTTAGAGACACCAAGACACATCATATTTACAGTGGAAAGGAATAAGGATAAAGAAAGGAGCCTGAAGGCTGCAAGAGAAAAAAAGTCACCTACAAAGGAAAACCCATAAGATTAGCAGCAGACTTCTCCACACAAACACTACAGGCCAGAAGAGAATGGCAAGATATCTATCAAGTGCTCAAGGAGAAAGGCTTTCAACCAAGAATACTGTATCCTGATAGACTGTCATTCAGACTATATGGAGGCATAAAAACCTTCTCAGACAAGCAACAGTTGAAGGAATCAACTATCACCAAGCCTGCCCTGAAAGAAGTTCTGAAAGGTATCCTATAAACAGTCAGACCACCATAAATAGGCCATATATCAGAACACTCTACAAATCTACAAGAATGGCGTTAAAATATCTTCAATCTTTGATATCAATAAATGTCAGTGGCCTGAATTCTACTATTAAAAGACACAGAGTAGGAAGATGGATCAGAAAACACAACCCAACAATATGCTGGCTACAGGAAACCCACCTAATTCAACAAGACAAACACAGACTTAAAATGAAAGGATGGAAAACTATCATACAAGTAGAAAAAAAAAAAAAGGGCAGGAACAGCTATTCTCATATCTGACACGATAGGCTTTAAAATGCAAAAGATTAAAAAAGATAGGAATGGACACTACTAATGCTTAGAGGACCAGTCAATCAAGAGGACTAAACAATTATTAACATCTATGCACCCAATGAGAAGCCATATAAATACATCAAACATCTACTGAAAGAGCTACAGCAATATATTAACAGCAACACAGTCATAGTAAGAGACTTCAACACCCCACTCTCTCAACTTGACAGATCATACAGGCAGAAAATCAATACACACATATGGGAGCTAAATGAGGAGATAGATAAACTAGAACTACTGGACATTTTCAGAGTCATTCATCCCAAGAAACTGGAATACACATTTTACTCAAGTCCACATGGGTCATTCTAAAGGACAGACCATATGTTAGGCCACAAAGACAGCATCAGCAAATTCAAGAGCATTGAAATCATCCCAAGCATCTTCTCAGACCACAGTGGAATTAAACTAACACTTAATAATCAACAAAAGATTAGTAATAGTGACAGAATGTGGAAGCTCAATAGTACACTCTTTAACAACTACTGGGTAAAAGAGGAAATAAAGGAAGAAATCAAAATGTTTCAAGACTTCAATGAAAATGAATACACAAGCTATCAAAATATTGGGGACACAGCTAAGGCAGTACTGAGAGGGAACATCATAGCCATACAAGCACATATTAGGAAACAAGAAAAAGCACAAATAAACAACCTGATTGCACATCTTAAAGACCTAGAATAAGAAGAACAAAGGAACCCTAAAGCAACCAGAAGGACAGAAATAACTAAAGTTAGGGCTGAAATAAATAAAATTGAAAATAAGAAAGCCATACAAAAGATCAATGAAAGTAAATGTTGGTTCTTCGAAAGAGTTAACAAAATCAACAAACCTTTAGCCAGACTCACAAAACAAAAGAAGGAAATTACCCAAATAAATTGGATTGTAAATGAAAGAGTAGATATCACAACAGACATCACAGAAATTTAATATATCATGTGAGTCTTCTATGAACATCTATATGCCACCAAGCTAGAGAACCTGGAAGAAATGGACGATTTCCTAAATACCTACCAACTTCTAAAACTAAGTAACAAGGAAACAGATAACATGAACAGGCCCATCACAGCTAATGAAATTGAAACAGTTATCAAAAATCTTCCCAAAAATAAAAGTCCTGGACCAGATGGATTTATAAATGAATTCTACAAAAATCTTCAAAGAATAACTAACACCTCTACTTTTAAAAGTCTTCCAGAAGATTGAAGACACTAGAATACTCCCTTGCAGCTTCCATCACTTTGATACCAAACATCACTTTGATACCAAAAGCAGACAGGGATACCACCAAAAATGAAAACTACAGACCAATATCTCTGATGAACATAGATGCAAAAATATTGAACAAAATCCTAACCAACTGGATACAGCAGTATATTAAAAAGATTGTTCCATTATGACCAAGTGGGCTTTATCACAGGGATGCAAGGCTGGTTTAATATACATAAATCAATCAATGTGATCCACCATATCAATAAAAGCAAGACCAAAAACCACATGGTCATATCAATAGATGCAGAGAAAGCCTTTGACAAAATACAACATCCCTTTATGATCAAAACACTACAAAAAATAGGAATAGATGGAAAATACCTGAAGACAGTGGAGTCTTTATATAGCAAACCTACAGCCAACATCATACTCAATGGTGAAAAACCGGAAGCATTTCCCCTCAGATCAGGTACTAGACAGAGCTGCCCACTATCACCTTTACTATTCAACATAGTGTTGGAAGTTCTTGCCATAGCAATCAGGCAGGGGCAAGGAATTAAAGGCATACAGATTGGAAGAGAAGAAATCAAACTCTCCCTATTTGCAGATGACATGATAATATACATAGAAAAACCTAAGGAATCCAGCAAGAAGCTTTTGGATATCATCAGGCAATACAGTAAGGTGTCAGGCTACAAAATTAACATTCAAAAGTCAGTGGCATTCCTCTATGCAAACACTAAATTAGAAGAAATTGAAATCCAGAAATCAATTCCTTTTACTATAGCAACAAAAACAATAACATATCTAGGAGTAAACCTAACCAAAGAAGTGAAAGACTTGTATACTGAATATTACGAGTCACTACTCAAGGAAATTGAAAAAGACACAAATAAGTGGAAAGATATTCCATGTTTATGGGCTAGAAGAATTAACATCATCAAAATGATTATACTACCCAGAGCCATATACAAATTTAATGCTGTCCCCATCAAGATTCCAACCACATTTTTTAAGAGAATACAACAAATGTTACAAATGTTTATCTGGAACCAGAAAAGACCTAGAATTGCCAAAACAATCTTGAGAAGAAAGAACAGAACTGGAGGCATCACACTCCCATATCTCAAATTGTATTATAGGGCCATTGTCATCAAAACTGCTTGGTACTTGAACATGAATAGACATACTGACCAGTGGAATAGAACTGAGAGCCAAGAAGTAAGCCCCCACACCTATGGACATCTAATCTTTAACAAAGGTGCCCAGACTATTAAATGGGGGAAAGCAGAGTCTCTTCAACAAATGGTGTTGAAAAAAAAATAGGTTGAAACATGCAGAAGAATGAAACTGAACCACTATATTTCACCAAATACAAAAGTAAATTCCAAGTGGATCAAGGACTTGGATGTTAGACCATGAACTATCAGATACTTAGAGGAAAATATTGGCAAAAATCTTTTCCACATAAATTTTAAAGACATCTTCAATGAAAGGAATTGAATTACAAAGAAGACTAAGGCAAGCATAAACCTATGGGACTACATCAAATTAAAAACCACCTTCCCGTATGCCTCTCCAAATCCATATCAAATAATATTGCATCTGCCGATCACAACCTAATCAACACAACGATTGCCACCTCAACATACTTCACCTCAGACTGTGTCCAGAGACTTCACGTGTGGAATGACTACCCTTCAGCTTCATTACTCAGGTGAGACCTTTCCTTTCATAGTATACTCTAATTGCATCTCAGGTGGTTCACTTTCTAACAAAGTCCCAAAACCTAGATATACACCAGTTTCTGTGAGAGAGAGCATATGTTCACACATATCTATAAACTACAGCAAAATATATACCTGAAAGCAGAAGTACACTAGAGTTTGCAGTGAGTATCCCCGTAACACTTCCTCTCCACTATTCCAAGCTTTGGGTCCATGATTGCTCAATAATTTGTTTGGCTTTGTATGTTAACTCTCTTTTCAGTCACCAGGTTCCAGATGTCATCAGGATGCCGGCCAGGCTTCCCTGGACTGAAGACCCTACCAAAGTGTCCTGGAGCTCTGCGTCCCCAGAGACCCACCCTACTAGAGAAAGAGAGAGGCAGACTGGGAGTATGGACCGACCAGTCAACGCCCATGTTCAGCGGGGAAGCAATTACAGAAGCCAGACATTCCACCTTCTACAACCCACAATGACCCTGGGTCCATGCTCCCAGAGGGATAGAGAATGGGATAGCTATCAGGGGAGGGGGTGGGATATGGAGATTGGGTGGTGGAAATTGTGTGGAGTTGTACCCCTCCTACCCTATGGTTTTGTTAATTTATCCTTTCTTTAAATAATAATAAAAGGAAAGACCACTTTGCATCAGTGGCCCAAAGAATACTAATAAGCCACTTTATTCTAAGCACATTTTGCTCAAAAGTAGTTGAACCATAAGGTGGAAGAAAATGTCCTTTCTGTGGAAGATTAGGAAAGGATTGATGTACATCTATTAATTTTCTAAGAAAGCACAGTGTGAGGTATATGTGTAAAATGCTGAATCACAACCTTCACATACTCAATATAGTTTAATTCTCACAGTCAAACTAAGGACCTGTCGTGTTACTACCTTTAGAGAAAGTCAGACACCTGCAGGGATGTAGTGATTTCCTCAAAGTCAAACTATTGGAAATCAGCCTCAAACTCCAGTCATTCTTTCTCCAGAAACAAGTCTTAACCTCTCTTCTGTTGTAAAAGATGAGAGATGAGAAGAGAAGCCAAACCTACTTGAGGACAGAGTGTTGTATATAGCTTTTGTGTGAAGGTGTTTGCTTTAGGTCGTGTTTTGCCTGGAATTCTTAAGACTCAACTAACTAGCACATAAACTCATATGATATTAACCTATCAACCTGGACTGCTATTTAAAGCTTTTGTGATGAATCAAAAAGCCACTGATTGAAATTAGGTTTAGATACTTAAAAGCCAGATTGATTAGTCAGTCACATCAGGAAATACAGTTCCTTCATTTCCAAAACCAGAATAATAAACATTCATGTCATATTTATTTTACATAGTATCTATGCAATTGAAAAAGACTAACATATAAGTCTGTGAAAAAAATAGAAGAAAAGAGGGAATAATACAGTATATTCAGTGATAAATACATGTTAAACCATCCTGAATCCCATTCTATTTTTAATGTTCTGTCAAACGTTAGATTTAATATTTTAATTTTTGATACATTTAAAGTTAAAAGAACCTTACAAAATTATGTAAAAGCTCTTGAACTCCCTAATAAGCCAAGATCATTTAAATTTTAAAATACAATATAAGCTGGCTTATAAAAAAATGAAAAGAACAAAGAAGAGCATCTCTTTTGCTTGTTCTACTTAGAGAAATAGTCAATTTTTTATTATTATTTCTTGCTTAACATGTGAAGAGATTTCTCATGGCGTTTTTTACTTCTGTATTTCTCAGGGTATAAATGAGTGGATTCAACATAGGTGTCAGAATACCATAAAATACCGCCATGTTTTTGTCTATAGATAAAGTAGACAATGGTCGCATATAAGTCAATATGCAGGGCCCAAAGAAGAGGACAACAACAGTAAAGTGAGCTCCACAGGTAGAGAGGGCCTTGCGTCTCCCCTCTGCACTGTGGGACCTCAGGGAGCTCAGGATGACAATGTAGGAGGCAGCCAGCATGAGGAAGTTCAACAGGCAGATCACTCCACTGTTGGCCACCACCAGCAGACCAATGACATATGTGTCCATGCAGGCGAGTTCCAGCAAGGGATACAAGTCGCAGACAAAGTGGTTGATCACATTGGGCCCACAGAAGGGCAACTGAAAAACTAAAAGGAGCTGAACCAATGAATGCAGGAAGCCCCCCAGCCATGCCACCCCCACCAGTATGGCACAGAGATGCTTGGTCATGATGGTTGTGTAGTGCAGGGGTTTGCAGATGGCCACATAGCGGTCGTAGGCCATTACTGTGAGTAGTATGATCTCAACACCTCCCAAAAAATGTGCTCCAAAGAGCTGAGTCAGGCAGCCCTCAAAAGAAATAGTTCTCCCCTCATACAAGGAGTCAGCAATGAGTTTAGGGGCCATGGAGGAGGAATAGCAGGTGTCAATAAATGACAGGTGAGCCAGGAAAAAATACATTGGGGAGGCCAGGGTGGAACTGGAAACAATGGTGACCACAATGATCACGTTCCCACAAACTGTGACCACATAGATGATCAGAAAGACCATGAAGAGAACTCTCTGCACCTCTGGGGTCTGTGAGAGTCCCAGCATGAAAAATTCTGTGATATTGTGGGGTATTTCCATAGATTCTGATGGCATTGAGAATACAGGAACCGTATTGCCTAAAAGTCAAGAGAGAAACGTAGGAGTAATAGAGATATTATCGAGGACATAAATGTTGCAAGGTGTATTTTAGTCATGCCTACTTCCCTTTTTCCATTTTTAAAACTTTGGGTTCTAAATATTCTGTTAACCACAAACTGTGAGCATATGTTTATCTGTAGCATCACTGGGCACTAGTTGAATTTGTTTTGCTACTACTGATACTGAACATTCGGCAGATACTGTGTATCCATTCACCTGGCTGGAGTGCATCTGTCAATTTCACTGAACATTCGGCAAATACTGTGTATTCATTCTCCTGGCTGGAGTGCATCTGTCAATTTCACTACGGTATACAGAGGCACTTGAGAAGTCAGGAAGATTTGTAATCTACTGAAAATTTACATGTATAGTTTACACCTTTTGAATTAAGTCTTCTAGACTATGCAACAAGGGTTGCTAACAATTTTCTCCATGTTTCTGACAGTAGCGTACACTGTGGGAAGCAGACTGAAGCAAGATTGGGTGAAGCTGACCCCTTGGCAACTGAAGAAGCTCCCACTTCTCTGCTTTTCACCTCAATTATTAATTCTCTTCATGTCACCATGCAGTGTCCAGCATCATGCCAGCAATACCAAATTAAATGACTTTCCACTTGCTTTAAACATTGTACATACTTCTTGGGGTTTGCTCTCCCTGGACCTAGTGAAACACTTATATGTCAAAGCAACCCACTTTTGTTATATATGTGGAGAAGTTCAAAAGTAAGTTTTAAAAAAATGAAAAAAAAAAGTTTGGTGAGCCTCAGTGAAAGATCCTATTAAATGTATTAAATGGAAGTTACAGGTAGAGAGTACAGGTGTCCTGCAAATCATAGGAAAAAAAAAATCTGCTGCTACTTGCCTTTTATTCTCAACATATTAAGTAAACACATGCACCCATCTTACTGGTGGTTACATAACCACTTACCACCAGCCTGTGATTTTCTTGTAAATAAAGGCCTTTCAAGTAGTTAAATTGTCTAAAGTGCTGAAGAGGAATTCATAGTTATCAGAAGAGTTAAAGTAGAATCACTGAGTGTTAGAAGCAGACAAACCCATATAAAAGAAACACTGGAGAGATGACCTCTGTGATGATCAGGAAGCTGCTTCTATTCTCTGAGCTGTCTCACAGGAAGACAAATACATATTCTTCAAGTGACACATCGGATGGGGATCTTTTCAGAGAAAAACCTATGGTTAAGTACACAGAAAGCTGCAAAAAAGCAAGAGCAGTGCAGCACTTAGTCTTTGCCAAGTACTGTTCTTCCTGATTCACATATATTTCATTCTCATAGCATCCCCCTGGCTAATGTTTTCTGTTTCTTTTGAAGAATAAGAAAGTAAGGCACAAAGTTAGCACCCTTCAGAGACATAATCAAATAAGAAGGGCAGATTCAGTCTTGCTACAGAATCTAGGGCTTCCCTGTAATATACAACCTCATACTCATCTGACATCAATACATCTTCTATTTACTAGTCGTGTGTCATAAACAACATCTCAGAAATCTTAGTGTTCTACCTAGGATATGGAAATAACAATATAGCCACCCTCTGAGGTTGCAGAGAGCAGTAAATAAAATAGTGCACACCGTGTTGTCACAGACCCTGGATGTGATAGATATTCACTAAATACTGACAGTGTATCTAAAAATCACCACCAATACCATGAGTAGAAAGCTCTCTGTGTGACCTAAGAAGCCAAAGACTTAATGCATGCATTCAAAACTAAACAGATTAGCTGCTGAAATAGCTCACTTGTATAGTATACAGCAGTGCTGTGTCATGTGTCCACGCAGATTTGATCCCAGCCCCCTCCAAATTGAAGAAAGTTTTGGTGCTGTGGTCTCTCTCTCTCTCTCTCTTACTGTGTGTGTGTGTGTGTGTGTGTGTGTGTGTGTGTGTGTGTTCTGTCACTAAAAAGCAAAAACAAAAAAAAAATCTAACAGTAATAAAAGTGTAATTTTATTGCAAACATAAAAATGCCTAACATTAATCCCCATACAGGAAAAATAGAAATAGATATTTACTCAGTGTCAGGTGACTGAATCCACATGGATCCCAGTCACTTTCAAAGCCAGCAACAAGCAGCTCCTGACAGCTTTCAACCTGACGCTGTTGACTGGCTACTGAAGAAGGGCAAACGCTAGAAGAAGAAGTAACATACAACTTACCCAAATAATTAGTTCATATTTGCAAAATAGTAAAACACATCAATAAGTCATGTATATGTATAAACTTATAGGGATATAAAAATAAACTTTATGTTACAAATTAAAAACAAAACAAGAGATCTCCTGTTTAAAGTACCATAGGACAAAACTATTTGTAAGGAGCAGTGATAGTTTAGTTAAAAAAACAATTTCATCTGCAATTTATTTGGAATGAATTTTATTATTTACTTCTAAAAAGAAAAGCAAAACTTACATCAACTACCTCTGAGGACATCAACAGATTTCCAGGTGTGGTGCCTCGTTTTTTTGTTTGTTTGTTTGTTTGTCTGTCTTATTATCATAGCACCAGATGAGAAGTGGGCTTGGATGAATTCTTACAGGTCATCTATGCCACTGCCAAGCACAGCAGTCTGAATTTCTGTTTCACATGACTGATTACACTTCTGAATGAGAATCACTTTGCGGATGCTGAGGCAGGCACTTTTTATTACAGAAATCCATCAGAGTTTGAGATTGCTTACAAACGAGCAACATGAAAAGTCCGAAGGGAGTCATTCATTTACAAGCAGTTAGAAACCAGCCATGAGCCACTTTTCATTTGGGGAAGAATCCTGTGGCATTTAAAATCATCAATTGTCTCCAATTTGAAGGTGCTAGATCTAACTCAAAGAGATCAGGTGCAAAATCACCAGGATAATTCAAGGCACAGGTATGGCTGGAACCCAGGATGTTCCACCCATGTCCTAGCCAAGATACCCAATATCTCTCATTAACTAATTTATCTACACTTGAAATAAAGAAGTGACAGATAGATAGATAGACAGACAGACAGACAGGCTGCTACTAACATTAGTAAGAAAGAATTCACAGAAAGCGAAACTGCCTTATTAGTTCTGCATTCTGCTGAGAAAAGTTATCAGCACACATTCAAAGAGAAAATATGACCCCTTCCACCAGAAGGGGTTATGTACAAGGTGGAAATGGGGACATATGGATTATCAGTGCTGAGTGCTTTTTTTGCCTCTCTGAGGGAGACTAACTCTCCCCTCACAGGACCACTGGCTGAAGCACTTCTGAAACTAGCTTTTGCCGGGCTTACAGATTAGAACAATGTTGAAGCCATCACTTAATTAGTCCCTTTGAATACATTTGGGTCTCAGAAGGAAGTACTCTAATTCTGCCTCTTATGTTTTCAGTGGCCTTCCAGTGTCTAGAGAAAAGCTGCAGATTGTCAGGAGGCAAAGAGAGTTAGGATATTTCAGGAAATGACATTGGAGGGTTGGTGTTTTATGGAGATTCCTAGCTGCAGAACAGCAAGAATCAGTAGCATTTACTGAAGATCTCTGGGGTTCTGGGTTTAGGTTCTAGGCCTTTTCACATTGATCAGCTCTTCCATGATGTGTCATAAAGCTGAGAGAAAAGTCTCACTGTCCTCTATCTACACTTCTGCTGTGTGGTGTGATGAGAGGTCAAGAAACTGGAATCATAATGATAAAAAATCATAATGATAAAAACCACACTTCTGGGGTTGGTGATGGTGCACCCCTTTGAGCACACACATTACCTTGGACAAGGATCCAGGTTCAAGCCCATTGTCCCTACCTGCAGTGGAGGGGGGGGAATGCTTTACAAGCAGTGAAGCAGGTCTGCAAGTGTCTCTCTTTATCTATCTATCTATCTATCTATCTTTTACATAGAACAGAGAGAAATGGAGAGAGGGTGGGAGATAGAGAGAAGGAGAGAAAGACAACTGCAGACCAGATTCACCACTTGTGAAGCTTCCCTGCTGCAGGTGGGGAGCGGGGGCCTCAAACCCGGATCCTTGCTCAGGTCTTTGAGCAGAGTACTATGTGCACTTAACTGAGTATGCCACTGCCTGACCTCTCTCTCTCTCTCTCTCTCTCTCTCTCTCTCTCTCTCTCTCTTCTTCAGAGAAGTAAGATCTTTCTCCTGTGGGACATCACTTCTTCTCTTCTTTTTTTGCTTGGGTTTTTGTTTTATGTTTGTTTATTTATTTGTTTTTTATCAGAGAACAGCTCAGTTCTGCCTTAATGTGGTGTTGGGGATTAAACCTAGGAACTTTGGTGCCTCAGGCATGAAAGTTCATTTCTGTTGACAAATTTTGTATTTGATTTAGTATTCTTATAGTGGATTACTAAATATTACTCAAATTGAATAAGCTATAAATGAACACTTCAAATGCATGTTTTATAGCATATAATACCAAATAATAGGAGTAAGTCATTGAAGAAAGCATTCAGAGTGACTCTGTTGACCTGAGGTTTAAAAATAGACTATCTCAGTCCATGTAATAGCTATAGAAATTGTCTCAGGGGTGTATTATACCAAGGCAAGGGACTCCAGAGAAGGAGAATAGGGAGAGGAGTGGGGCAATGGGTTCTCAATTCCTGGTACTTGGTGGTGGAAAAGGACCTAAGCTGAGGGTGAAAGTTGTTTTGCAGACACATATCATAGCAAAACAGGAAATCGTACTCATGCGCCAACAACTGTACTGTAAACCAGTAACTTCCCCATTAAAAACAATTACAAAAAGAAATTGCCACAGACTAAGTAGCATAAACATTGAACAGTCCTCACAGTTTTGAATGCCAGGAGTTTAGGAAGGAAGTACAGTCTGGTGAGGACCTGTTTCTGGATCTATAGATCTCACTGGCTATTTTGTTTTAGGAGGGTGAGAGACTTCTCTGGGTACTAATTCCACAAATGAGGGCTTCACACCTCTGTATGCTACCATACTGTGTATTATGATCACAACATATCATTGGATGAGAGGGCACACATTCAGCTCACAGCATGAAAGTGGTTTTGGTTGTTGTTGTTTTGTTGTTTGTCTTAGTATAACCATTATGCTATCTTCGCCAAGATTCTTCCTTCTCTTGCCAGTGTTCCCTTCAACCTCTTTGTGTCTACTATATCTTAATTTCTGCTTCTCTGAGAACCAGGACTGAGTGAATGTTTTTTTTTAATATTTATTTGTTTATTCCCTTTGGTTGCTCTTGTTGTTTTTTGTTGTACTTATTATTGTTATTGATGTCATTGTGGTTGGATAGGACAGAGAGAAATGGAGAGAGGAGGGGAAGACAGAGAGGGGGAGAGAAAGACAGACACCTGCAGACCTGCTTCACCACCTGTGAAGCGACTCCCCTGCAGGTGGGGAGCTAGGGGCTTGAACCGGGATCCTTATGCGGGTCCTTGCGCTTTGTACCATGTACACTTAACCCGCTGCGCTACTGCCCGACTCCCTGTGAGTGCATATTTTAAAAGGAAATAAAAGACATCCAAAACAATTAGAAAAAAGAAGCTGCTTTTTTGTTTTTTTATCCAGGTAACATATTCTTAGAAAGTCTCAGATCCCAAAAACTAATTCTGGTTGGGAACAACAAATGACACTCAATGCCTAAACAACTGTGAGAAAGTCTTAGGTTATCAGATAAAGAAAGGACTACAAAATTTGGATAAGGGCAAGAGACTGGCTCACTTAATAGTGGCCTTCTTTGGTCAATATCACACAACCTCATCATCTGGGACCCTAGTCAGGGAATCCTTGGATTCCTACACACATAGGATGGGCCTAGACCTCTGATGAAATATATATCCTGGTTATGTGAGTGGGGTAAATAGTTCATTTAACTCAGATTTTTTTTTTCAACAATAGGAGCTACACTGCCCTTTTCTCCACTCCAACACCATCTTCTCAGACTTCTTATCTTTTTGTCCAACTCTTTGTTAGCTATCAAACTCAAGCAAAAATCTACCATAGTAGTGGGCCCCTGCGAACATGCCTAAAATGGACTTCCTAGCTTCTTTCTACCCTAAGATTCCTGTTCTTATCTGTTCTATTCCTACTTTTTCTTTCCTGTTCATAAATCATTTTGTCCTGCTTTCTATTGTGCTGCCTTTCAGCCATCAAGTTGCAGATGTCATCATGATTCCATCCTGACTTTCCTGGGCAGACAACCTCACCAATGTATCCTGGAACCTCACCTCTCCAGAGCCCTACCCCACTAGGGAAAGACAGGAAAATGCTCAGGGTATTGATCAACCTGCCAATGCCCATATCCAGCAGAGAAGCAATTACTGAAGCCAGAACTCCCACCTCCTGCACCCCCAAAATAATTATGATCCATACTCCTAATGGGGGAGAAATGGCAAGGGTAGATGACCAGAGGGTTCTGAGCTCCATCTCCATCAGGAACTGGAAAGAAAGGAGAAAAAAAAGGGGGGGTGACATTTGGATGTAGTAATAGGTGTATGTGCAACTGGGAAAGGAAGAGAAGATGGGGCCTTAACGGGGGGTAAATATAGACATATAGTTGTAGAAACAATAGTAACTGACATAAAGATTAACTGACAGAACAATGGAATATAATATAAAGTCCAAAAATGTGTGTGTGTGTGTGTGTGTGTGTGTGTGTGTGTGTGTGTGTGTGTATGTGTTCAAGTATCTTTGACAAAGGTAATTAACAATATACAATGGGTAAAAGATAGTTTCTTCAATAAATGACATTGGGAAAACTGGAGAGGTGGAGAGTCACAAACAAAAGAATAAAATTTGAACTTTATCTTTTTTAATTTTCATTGAGGTCTGCAGGTCTCTCTCTGTCTCTCCAGTATCTCACCCTCATCCTCCCCTCTCAATTTCTCTGTCCTATCCAATAAAAATAAAAAATGGCCACCAGGAGCACTGAGCTCAGCAATAACTCTGGAGGCAAAGTATATATATATTAAAAGACAACATTATAGGATAGGAGAAAATATTTCCAAGGCATTTACTCTATGAAGAATTCATATAAAAATTGTATAAACAGTGGTCCAGGAGGTAGTGCAGTGGATAAAGCATCACTCTTATGAAAAATTCATATAAAAATTGTATAAACAGTGGTCCAGGAGGTGGTGCAGTGGATAAAGCATTAGATTCTCAGCCATGTGGTCCTGAGTTCAGTCCCTGGCAGCACATGTACCAGAGTGATGTCTGGTTCTTTCTCTCTCTCCACCTGTCTTTCTCATGAATAAATAAATAAATTCTTTTAAAATCTTTTTCAAAAATGTATAAACAATGCATAAAAGTAGTAGCCAAACTACTCAAGTTTCTAAAAATGGACAAAAAAACTTAAAAGTTATTTGTATTGGTTATGTTTGCATGGCATTGTAACATTAAGCATATGTAACCATTAAACATAAAACTGGTTGCGATGAGAAAGAGCTGGTTAAAAATGGCAAAACTTTCGATATTAAAAAGTAATACATCAGGGGCAAGGGAGTGGGGCATCTGTTAGAGCTCACACCTTACATACAGGAGGACACAGCTTCAAGCACCTGATTGCCCAACTGCAAGGTAGAAACTTCATAAGAAATAGAAGAGTGCTGTCGTGTTCTCTATCTCAATTTCTCTCTCTCTTCCTTTATGTGTATGTGTGTCACCTTCTCCCTCTATCACCCCCTTTATCTCTCACCCTCTGTATAAAAGGTCACCACAAATGGTAAAGTCACGCAGCTATTGAGCCTCAGCAATAAAAAGAAAAAAATACCAATACAGAGGAACAAACTATGAGTGAAATTAATACTAAACAGGCAAACCTTAATCGAAGGCATTACCTCTATTTCTGAACTTCAGGAGTTAATTCTTAAACACCTCAGAAGTCCATGGAGAGAAAATAATGAGACTTTCTTTCTACATATTTTTCTTTTTTTAATTTTCAGTATTGTTTTTATTTTTGTTTTTTATCATGATTGTTATTTTTATTGGGGATTAATAGTTTGCAGTACATAAGGTTGTTGTTACACATGTAAAAATTTCTCAGTTTTCTGCAAAGCATTCTCACCCTCAGCCTAGGTCCTCCTCCACCATCATCCACCAAGATCTGAAAGCTCCCCTTCCCCAGAGTCCCTTACTTTGGAGCAGTACACCAAGGCCAGAGCAAGCTCTACTTTGTTTCTCCCTTCTGTACTTATTGTTCAACTTCCACCCATGAGTTATATCATTCCATATTCATCCTTCTCTTTTAATGTCTTAAACAAGAGTACTTCACTGAGAGGGATTTTAGCAGTGGCTACTAAGTGACAACATAGTGACAAATCATGTAGAGTCCTCATGATTCCCTCTCCATGGGGTAGTGAGAAAAGCCATATTCCCGAGAATTTATCATCAGGACCTGTCACAAAGAAGTTCACCCTAGGGGGCTGGGTGGTGACCCCCCCCTGGTTAAACACACATAGGACAAAGTGTAAGGACCCATGTAAGGATCTCAGCTTGAGCCTCCAGCTCCCCTCTTGCAGGTGGGTCGCTTCACAAGCAGTGAAGCAGGCCTACAGGTGTCTTATCTTTCTCTCTCCCCCTCCTCTCTCAATTTCTCTCTGTCCCATCTAATAAAGTAAAATAAAAATAAAAGAACTCCAGGAGCAGTGGGTTTGTAGCAGTGAGTCCCAGCAATAACCCTGGAAGCAATAATAAGAATGAGAATGAGAAGGAGGGGGAGGAGGAGTTGTTCACCCTTAAGTAAATTAATAATCTCATTATTTTTAATTTACTCAAATTTTGGTAGCTTGGATTTTATAGTCATTAATGTAAATCATATTCTTTCAGATAATATAGCACATAAAATTGATGTCTATAGACACAAACCTGGTGTCTAGCTTTTTCATTCTCAGGGCAATCATGCTATTTAGTACGTATTTACAGAGAGAAATACATCTCTGAAGTCTTGCCTATTCTATTCTATTCTAGCCTCACCAATGTCAAAATAAGCAATAAAGCCATTAACAGAACTTTCCAATTCACCGTACCCAAGATCCATTCACACTATAACCAGAGATGGTCAATCAATAGAACTGCATTTCTAAAAATACCCTCTCGTGATATCTGTGAGTGCCGTGAGGGAGTAGATGAAAGACTTTGGCTGATGCACTATTAACTGTTACAGCAGAGCCAATTACCAGGACTCCAAGGAAGCAAGAGGTCAGTGCATCCTCAAATCTCATACTTTGGAAAGATCTATTTAAACATCTGTCCAGGGTCAGTAAAAGAGAAGATTAAACAGAACATGTTTCAGTAAACAGCAGCAACAGAACCATGTACCAACAAGCTGAAGATTCATTTCAAAAATACTGCTTCCAAGCTACCCGGAGGTTAGAAAGAAGACGGAGACGGAGTAAAAGGAATACTATCTACATTGCTTAAAGTGTTTTGTTTCAACAAATGAAAGTGTGGCAGAATTGATTTGAAAAAAAAAAAAGTCCAATCAAGTGAATTTGAAGCACTTTTAAATTTTATATATTAACCCATCAGAGTCTCCTGATGTGAAGAAAAAAATTTTTTTTTTGCTCACATAACTTTTAATTTGGTCATAACATAGCTCCAACAGATCTGAACCCAATCAACTAGAAGATGTGATGCACTCAAAAGGAGCCAAGAAAGTACAATGATATCAAGTCCTAGAATCATGGAAATTTTGAGACAGCTTGTTTTCTGAGTAGCTACATACTGATAATGAAAACTAAACTAAACAGGGCTGAGGAATCGTCTAGAGAAATAAGATTCTCAGTGTTTTGTTACTAGCTTATAGTCTATTTGCAGCTGTATATCTATGTGTTGAGATGAAGAAAACAATGATTCAACGTAAAAATTGAAGAGTGCACAATCAACTAGATCTGGGTGAGTGGTAACCTCTAAATAGTTACCCAAAAAGCTTAAGATGATTCACATAGACTAGCCAATTTATGATAAATAGTTGTGTGCTTATGTTCTGTGAATTGTATACTAATCATTCCATGGAAAATTAACTTAGATACAGTGCTTTAGATATACCAATAGAAATGACATCTGGAATGTTACCAAACAAGACTATATCTTACCTTGTAAATCAAGAATTTCTATGACTTTGTAGTTAATGGTTATGTCTCACTTAATAAAGTCAGGTCTGTTTCTAATTATGAGAAATTCACTTCACTTTTCTTAACTTTCATGTCACACATTGAAATTATACTTTATGAACTAAATCTAATAAGAGTTATTAACCATAAAGTCATCTACAGGAACAACAGAATAGAAACAACTAGAAGGATGAATTTTTGTAAAAAGTAAGATATGTCCCCTCACTTTTAGTAATGGTGTGAAGTCAAGATGCTGAATTCTGTGTCCAAATATTTTTTTATCAAAACCATGTGTTTATGGTTTTTGATAGATATTTAAGAAAGAAAAACTTCTATATATTTTTCACAGTTTACTTATAACAGAATATAAAGTACATGTACCTACAATCATGCCAATATATAAGAATAATAACAAAATTATTATTTTTATTGTTTAAATATATACTCAGAAGTTAAGGAAATTGCAAGACATTTAAAGCTACAAAGAACCTTTGAAAGACAATCCTAGACAACCTTTATATTTCCACTTGTATTATTTATGGCGTTTTTAACATACTGACACTATTCAATTAATAGGAACAGGAACAAATTTGACTTTCCATTCTTCTTTACAATAATCTGAAAAGTTAGAGAGGTGAGTAGGAGGCAAACTCTGCTAATCTCAAAGAATAAGTGGAGCTGGGTAGTGGCACACCTGGTTGAACACACATGCTACAATGCACAAGGAACTAGGTTCAAGCCCCTACCCCCCCCCCGCCCCCAACTGCAGTGGGAAAGCTTTTCGAGTGGTAAAGCCATATTGCACATGTTTCTCTGTCTCTCTCCCCTATCAGCCCCCTTCTCTCTTGATTTCTGACTGTCCCCAAAAATAAATATTTTTTTAAAAATTGGGAAAATAATGAAATGCCTTAACACTGAATTGAAAATATCACCTCTAACAAAGACTATGATCCTTCCAGGAAAACCATATGCTTATAACCCAAGTTGGATCAATGGAAAGGATGAAGAATGTAACTGAATTTATCTTACTGGGGCTGACCCAGAACCCAGACCTACAGAAAATCTTACTTCCGGTACTTTTTGTAACCTACTTAATGACACTGGCAGGTAACCTGCTCATCTCCATCACCATCTTCATCAGCCCAGCCCTAGGCTCCCCCATGTACTTTTTTCTTTCTTCTTTGTCCATGATCGATGGTTTCTACTCTTCTTCCATAACCCCTAAGATGATCTTTGACTTGATTTCTGGAAAGAACACTGTATCTTTCAATGGCTGCATGACTCAGCTTTTTGCAGAACATTTATTTGCTGGAGCTGAGATCGTCTTGCTAATTGCCATGGCCTATGACCGCTATGTAGCCATCTGTAAGCCCTTGTACTACTTGACCATCATGAGCCAGCCTGTATGTACTTTTCTGCTTGGAATATCTGGGATTATAGGATTTGTCCATGCAAGTATCCAGCTTTTGTTTATACTTCAGTTACCATTCTGTGGCCCCAATGTCATTGACCATTTTCTATGTGATTTAATGCCTCTCCTGAGGCTAGCCTGTACAGATACTCACATATTAGGGCCCCTGATTGCTGCCAATAGTGGATCAATGTGTTTGTTTACTTTTTCTATGCTAGTTATTTCCTATATCACCATCCTGTACTCCTTGAGGAATCATAGCTCTGCAGGGCGTCGCAAAGCCCTGTCTACCTGTTCTTCTCATATTGTTGTTATCATCTTATTCTTTGTACCTTGTACATTTCTGTACCTGAGACCCATGACCATCTTACCCATAGACAAAGGTGTGAGTGTGTTTTACACCCTAGTCACTCCTATGTTGAATCCGTTAATCTACACCCTCAGAAATGCAGAGGTGAAAAATGTCATGAAAAAATTCTGGGGACAGAAAATGAGAACTAAAGAGAAGTAATTCATATCATTGAAGTACTCAGGCAAAGAAAAATAGGGATTATTTTGTAGAAAATACTAGAATAATTCTTTCAGCAAAAGTCTAAACATTGTGACAATGTTGATATAGTAGCTAAGGTAGTTTATGCACTATGTTTAGAGCCATTAAAAGTATGGGAACCCCTGAAATATCATCCATAGTAATATAGTAATAAGAATCATTTTGTCCATCATAATGTCAGGAAGACAACCTCGGCACACAAAAATACCTTTTCAAAATAATATTTCCATCAGTGACTGTAATGTACAATTGTCAACAGTGATGTGGGAGTAGAGTTGTTTAGCAAAAAAATAGCACTGATAAAGTCTATAGGGTTAAGGCTGAAAATATCATTAAAGTTAGATCTTAGACATCAACAAAGGGTAAGAAGATCCTAAATGAAAAAAATAAAAAATAAAAAACCTGTTAGAGGAAATAACCAGTGAGGTAAATGAAAACTGTGGTTATAATTAGGACAACAGAAAATAATTGTAACATAAATGTACTGAAATATTAAGAGATTTGGGAAAAGACGATTTGATGTCAGTAACTAAAAACCTTAAACCAAAAAGACTTGATTGCTATCTTGCCTCCAGGAATAGTTAGCATTACAACTATAAGCACATGGTTAAGCGCATATAGTAAAAAGCACAAAGACCTATCCAAGGATCCTGGTTCATAGCCCTGGCTCATCTCCTGCAGGGGGGGTCACTTCACAAACAGTGAAGCAGGTCTGCAGATGTCTATCTTTCTTCCTCTCTGATTCCCCTCCTCATTCAATTTCTCTCTCCTATCCAAAAAGAAAAAAGAAAGCCCTAAGTGACTTCACCTAACTGTTCATTTCCCATCTGCAAAAGGGAAAATAACACAGTGTATTCCCACTTATATTATAATAACTAGATCATTTAAATTTAAAAATGACTGTCAAAATATAATAGTAATCTCTGAGACACTACAGTCTTTAGAGATACCACATTTCACAGGGCATATTGGGGACTGTGCTTCAAGACAGAGGAGTTAAGATGACCCATTACTGTCCTTCACTAGCCATGACTATGGGAGGTTTGTCATCTGTCCCAACATCACTTCACTTCCAAATGTGGCATTAATGACATCATATGCAAAAACAGAGCATCATGGTGAGTTGTTACCTCAAAAAGGACACTTAATGGGTCCAGTTATGAAGTTTCTGGACAGTAAGAGGAAGCACATTGCCAACTGCAGGCTTTTATGGTAATATGCATCTAACTATCTCTGCAGTTATAAATGAGGGAACTTATGGAGCAACGGTGAGATGCCAGAGCAAAATTTTCTTCAAGTGCTCTCACTAAGAATGGATTCTGTCCTGTTTTGTCCCTTTTTGAAGAAAAAGGGCCCGGTGTTTGAGACTAAAAGACGTCTCTTCTTTATGTTTTTTTTTATTAGTTGTGGGAAACGGGTCCATTGCACAGGAAGTCCAGGCCACTGTTTCCATGAGAGTCTGAGCAGGTTGACCCTAAGTTCTCCCCCCTCCTGGGTAGAGACAATGGCAGGTCCCTCCCGACCTCATGAACTAATGATGGATGGACTTCCCCGAACGGGGGCACCTTTCTGCACATGCTACACCATCCCCTTAAAACATAGGCCATGAATTACTGTTTATGACCAACTTGTAAGCCATTGAAAATATCCTGGTTTTACTCAACGGCTCCCTTCCCCCCTGCTTTGAAGTACCTATAATTTACCCTCAAAGAAATATGCATTGTGAATGTACAGCCAAGCCTTATATGGTAACTTTCCAGTTGAGGTCAAATACTATGTAGGTCAAGATGTAACTATGCATTGTGTTTGGGTTAATGATTACCTCAAACTTATCTATGGACTATGGGTATATCTGCTTGCCTGTATCCCCCAGTAAATGAGTCGACCCTCAGAAGCGTCTCCTGGAACTGACTGTGTTTGTCTCTCTGAGCACTACATCCTCATCTCGCAAAGCCACCCCTGGACTCCCAGGGACCACACCACCTCCACCGCCAGTGTCCAGGAAGGTGAGGCATCTGGAGCAACCCACAATTAGTGACTTAGTATTGACTTAAAAAATTCCAAGATAATAGGGATATAATTCCATACAATTCCCACCACCAGACTTCTGTGTCGCATTCCCTTCATTAGAAACTTCCCTATTGAAAACTGGGTTGAAACATGCAGAAGAATGAAACTGAACCACCTTATCTCACCAGAAACAAAAATCAACTCCAAATAGATCAAGGACATGGATGTTAGGCCAGAAACTATCAAAGACTTAGAGGAAAACATTGGTAGAACACTTTCTCACCTAAACCTCAAGGACATCTTTGATCATACAAACCCAATTGCAAGGAAGACTGAAGCAGAAACAAATCAATGGGACTACATCAAATTTAAAAGCTTCTGCACAGCCAAAGAAACTATCACACAAACAAGGAGACCCCTCACAGAATGGGAGAAGATCTTCACATGCCATACACCAGACAAGAAACTAATCACCAAAATATACAAAGATCTCAGCAAACTTAGCAATAAAAAAGCAAATGATCCCATCCAAAAATGGGCAGAGGATATGAACAGAACATTCATTACAGAAGATATTCAAAACGTTAACAAACATATGAAAAACTGCTCTAGGTCACTGATTGTCAGAGAAATGCAAATAAAGACAACATTGAGAACCACCTCACCCCTGTGAGAATGGCATACATCAAAAAGGACAGCAGCAACAAATGCTAGAGAGGCTGTGGGGACAGAAGAACCCTTTTGCATTGCTGGTGGGAATGTAAATTGGTCCAATCTCTGTGGAGAGGAGTCTGGAGAATTCTCACAAGGCTAGACATGGACCTTCCATATGACCTAGTGATTCCTCTCTTGGGGATATACCTCAAGGACTCCATAACACCCAACCAAAAAGATATTTGTACACCTATGTTCATAGCAGCACAATTTGTAGTAGCTAAAACCTGGAAGCAACCCAGGTGCTCAACAACAGATGAGTGGCTGAGAAAGCTGTGGTATAAATACACAATAGAATACTATGCAGCTATTAAGAACAATGAACCCACCTTCTCTGACCCATCTTGGACTGAGCTAGAAGAAATTATGTTAAGTGAACTAAGTCAGAAAGATAAAGATGAGTATGGGATGATTCCACTCATCAACAGAAGTTGAGAAAGAAGAACAGAAAGGGGAACAAAAAGCAGGATTTGACTAAATCTGGAGTAGAGCACCAAAGTAAAAACCCTGTGGTGAGGGGAAGGGTGGATATTTGGCTTCCCAGGGCAGTGGGGGTGGGGGTCAGGGGGTGGATGGGATGGGACACAGTCTTTTGGTGGTGGGAATAGTGTTTATGTACATTCCTATTAAATTGTAGTAATATAACTCACTATTTAGTTAATATGAGAGAGGAAAATTGATTGTATGTCTCAAACTTTTTAAAGCACAGACTGAGTCTTTTTAATACATAGGCTGAGTTTTTGATATGTTGACTCTCACAAAAGCCTAGACGAGGGAGAACAGAAGCAACCGGTGGCACAGCTATATACAAATAATGTCAAAGGACATAAATTATGATGATGTTGGGTATAATACAACAAATCCAAACAAAGGGATTTTTCAAAGTTAACTGAATTACCAAATAATGTGATTATAACAATAACTATTGTCTTCTTGAACATTCCTTTCATATCTTTTGGAGGCAGCAAATTTTTGAGCAAATTTCTTCCTGTCTATTTTATGCTTTAAACTGTTGGGACTTGTGTCTAAAACACTGCATTGTTTTAATATTATGGTGACTCTAACCATAAAGTATAAAAAACAGTGAAAGCAAATGCTAGTATTTGTGTTATTTAATGTGCTTTTTTTAAAAAAATGGGAGTTTATATTACAGTTTTTTACACATGGGTACAATTTCTTATCTTCCTGTGATAGGTATATGCATAAAACTCTCACCCATAACTTAGATATTTTCCAACATCATACAACAGGACCTCAATACTCTTCTCACCCCTTCCTATCTTCTCCTTCCCCAGAGAGACAGTGGGAGAGAAAAAGATATTGATAAATAGAATAATATTCACCAAAATATTACTGTGGTATTCTAAATAAAGGTCCTACTTCACACGCATACATGTGTCATTCACCTCTATTTCCTGACATCCTGATTATTCAAATATTTATACTTACAAAGTGGATATTTTACATAGTCTCCTGAACAGACACAAAACTACCTTTGTGTACAAGATTAGTAATACATTATTTGAAACCAAAATCTTGTGGTGAGATTTATTCACATATATTCTAGCAGTTGAAATTTTCCAAAAGACAGAAGTATCCATAAATTAGTTGGGATGCTGTGAACTAGTATGTAGACAACAAAATTTTTTTTTCATTAAGTGTTTATGACTTTTTTTTTTTACCAGAGTACTGCTCAGCTCTGGTTTATGGTGGTACTGGGGATTGAACCTGGAACTCTGGAGCATCAGAGTCTCTTTGCATAACAATTATGCTATCTACCCCTACCCACATTTGTTATAACTACTAAAATAGTGGTGCTTTCAAATTTACCTAAATAATTATGATTTTTTAGTGAGTCTGCAGATAAAATTGTGGTGATGTGGCTAAAGCAAAATGAGTTCTGTGAGCCAAGTCAAGATGTTATATCTCCTGATTTGAGTGAGAAGCTCTTGTTTCTTTATATTGTCTATCTATATACATATATATATAATGTGAAATTTAAAAAATAATGAATATTTAAAATATTAAATACCTTGGAGTACAATCAACAAATGTGTGGAAATATCTAATAATGAAAATTATAGGCCATAGTAAAAAAAAAGAAGGAAGGATATCCTGTGTTCTTGAATTAGAAAAATAAGTATAGTTAATATGGTTATTAACCTAGAACAATTTGTAGGCTTAATGCAATCCCTATCAAAATCCCAATGATGCACTCAAGTCAATTAAAAAATCATAATTATGTTTGGAACAAAAAAGGTTATAAATACTCAAGACAATTCCAAATGAGAGATTTTTGAGTAACAATACATGGTTATGGCCTTGGTGGACATGCAGAGGAATAATGGAAATATCAAATTCCATGATTTCAAAAGATCCTACAAATCAATATACTACAGGGTAAAAGATTTGCTGAGACAGAAAAAGAGAGAGAGAGAAAGAGAGAGAATATTCTGATTAGGGTTTTATCCAATGCTTAATCACCTCAGAAGCTAAGGGAGAAAGGATTATAATGAAGCCAACTTTCTGTACTATCTCTAGTCTCTCCCTCTGGATGTCTTTGCATGAGTAACAGTAAATTTCCTTACCTGTAAATGTTCTAAAGCATAGTATTGGACTCTTAACCCTCATAACTCAGTCCTGCTGAGGGACCAAGAGAAAAGTTATACTTAATAAAACTTTTCGCAAGTCTCATCATAAATTATAGCCACAAACATATGCCCAACCAAAGTAACTGCATTCTTATTTTCTTTTATTTTGTAGAGTAGCTGCATTTCTAAAAATATCCTCTAATGATGGCCGTGGGTGCCAAGAGGGAGTAAGTGAAAAACCTTAGCTGATGCTTCGACCAAGATTACAACAGAGCCAATTAGATATTCTCCCAGGTTGTGAAAGATCAATGTATTTTCAAGCCTTATTTATAGAAAGGTGTATTTAATATTTAAATACTTCACCAGAGGCAGTGATGAAAGAATTGCAAAGATGGTGCTTAAATGCCAGCAACAGAACCATATAACAAGTTGAAGATCTTTTCCCGAGATATTGTTCCCAATCCACAAGTAGGTTAGAAAGAAGATAAGGAGTAAAAGAAATGCTATCTACATTGTCCAAGGTTCTTTTGAGAAACAAAAATTTAACAGAATTTATTTGAGAAACTAATGTCCAATCTTCAAGGGAAATTGATGCTGTCGTATACTTTCTAGATCCATGTGTCACTGGTTCCTGATTTGAAGAACTTTGGTTCTTCGCATGGTTTTTATCTTCATTTAATATAGTTCAAGTAAATATGAAAAGAAATCTATTTGAAAATATGCTTAAAGTTTCAAAGGACAAGTAAATACATAGATATTAAACCCCAGAGTTATGGAAATATATTAGCAGTTCACTTTCTGAACTTACAGATTATAAAAATTTAAAAGTCCAAGGTTAGGAAAGTTGTCTAAGAAGGAAAAATTCTAGAGTTTTGATGTTAATTACTAGTGTTTTGCCACTTTGCTGACTATGCCTTGCGATGACCAAAGCACTAGTATGATTCTACTTAGAAACTGAGGAACACATCATCAAACAGAAACAGGTCAGTAACGACTACATATTGTCCTCATGGTTAATGATGCACAGTATAGCCAATTTATAGTGTCTGAAATGGTTTTATTTTTTTAATTAGGAGTTTGTGAACTGGATATTAATCCTCTAAAAATACAAAGCTATGAACATACATCAAAACAAGATCTATAATGTTGCCAAATAAGACTATATTGTGTTCTGTGAACTAAGAACCTCTCACTTTGTGGTTAATGGTTATGTCTCACTAATAAGACTGAGTCTGCTTCTAATAATGAAAAATTCTCTTCACTTTAGCTTTCATATTGCCACATTGAACTTGGAATTTGTGAATGAAAGCAAAAAAAAAAAACAAAAACCTGATAACCATGTGGCCAGTTGTAGATAACATGCAAAGGTGAGAAACAATTTGGTGACTGTGTTTTCCTGGGAACTAACATATCTCACCTCACTTTTAGTGAAAGCATAGTGTCATGATGCTGGGCTTTGTGTCCAGAGAATTAAAAAAAAAAAAAAAAACCACATGGTTATGGTTTTGGTTGAGATTCAGAACATTAAATCAAAGGGGGGAAGAAAAACATCTTGTGATCTCTTGTAATATCAACATGATAATTTTAAGTATATATATATATATATATATATATTCTTGATATTTAGAGTAGATGCAACTATGAGTACTGAAAAAGCCATATTCATTTTAAATGGTTAAGCTTATTTCCAAAGGCAAAATTGTTGGGCCTCAAATGACCCTAACATTACTATCTTGTCAATAAGCAACACTGTGATATTTCAGGACTCATGTAATTTTATTTTGTAAGGCATAAGTAGAATGATATATGTCATTCACACCACCATTCCACATAGGACAATAAATGACTTAAGAAATAATGAAAAATTCTCAGAGAATTTTGTACAAATATATGTCTGTAGCCAATGAAGTTTTTTTAAAAAATGGGTTGAAATAAAGTGTCATATTGAGCCACAACCAAGATACAGGTTGCTGAGTCAGGAAGCTGGGCAGTGGTACACCTGGTTGAGCACACAGATTACCACACTCAAGGACCCAGCCTTCAAGCTCCCTCCTCCCCACCCGTACAGAGGATATTTCACAAGCAGTGAAGCAAGTCAGCAGGTGTCTCTCTCCATATCAACTCCCCTTCCCCCCTCAATTTCTCTCTATCCTATCAAGTGAAATATTTTTTTAAAAGAAGGAAAAGAAAAGAAAAAAATGGCCACCAGGAGTAGTGGGTTTATAATACTAGTACCAACACCCAGCAATAACTCTGGCAGCAACAGTAATAATAATCAGTAATAAGTCATTGAGCCAACTACATTTAATGAAATGTTATACAAATATTCCTTGGAATTTTAGAGATAATAACAAGTGCAGCTTGATCTCTATCTCACCTCATATGTGCACTTTCCCACAGGAAACAGTTAGAATAAAGATAGTAAATTTTAGCTCTTTGATATCTTTTACATAGCCGATCGTTTTTTTTCTTTTTTATTTTTCATTAGTGATTTAATATTGATATATTAGATTGTAAGATAACAGGGCTACAGTTCCACACAGTTCCCACCACCAAAGTTCTGTATCCCATCCCCTCCATTGGGAACTTCTCTGTTCTTTATCCCTCTCTGGGAGTATGGACCAAAATTCTTTATGGAGTGCAGAAGGTAGAAGGTCTGCCTTCTGTAATTGCTTCTCCACTGGACAAGGGCAGTGGAGAAGCACTCCACTGACAGGTTGATCCGTACCCTCAGCCTATTTTTACCTTTCGCTAGTGGAATAGAGTTCTAGAGAAATGAGATTCTAGGAAGCACTGGTGAGGTTGTCTGCCCAGGAAGGTCAAAATGGAAAGCATAGTAGCATCTGGAACTTGCATACAGCCGGTCTTTACAGAATATAATGCATATACCTACAACTATGCTGATAAGTAGAAATAGCTACAAAATAATTCGTATTGTTTAAATTTATCTCCAAGATGAAGAAAAGCCAGAAGCAAACTTTGAAACGTCAAAAGTTAAACACATAATTGTACCTCAATTTTCAAAACAACAATTTATTATTACTGTGATGTTTGTAAGGTATAACTACAGTTCAACTGATGAATACAGAGAAATTTAACCTTGCACTCTTGTTTCAAATTCTTATTTATGTATATTTTTTATTTTATTTATTTATTATTGGACAGAGATAAAGAGAAATTGAGAGAGAAGGAGGAGATAGAGAAGGAGTGAGACAGAGACACACCTGCAGCTTCATCACTCGTGAAGCTTTCCCCCTGTAGGTGAAGGCCAGGGGCTTGAACACAGGTCCTTGTGCACCATAATGTGTGTGCTTAAGCAGGTGTGCCACCATCTGGCCTCCCTAATTCTTGTTTTTTAAGATTTTATTTATTTATGAAAGATAGAAGCAGAGAGAGACAAAGAGAACCACTCTGGTACAGGTGCTGCTGGGAATTGAACTCAGGACCTCCTTCCTGAGAATACAGTGCCTTATCCACTGTGCCACCCCCCCCCAGACCACCGTAATCATCTTAAAGTGACAATGATAGTGAAAGGTTTCTGTCTAGCAATTCCAACAATAGTAGCATATTTTAGTATTAAATTGAAAATGTTGTTATTTAGAAATTCTGTTATATTCTCAGGTGGACCATATAGTCACAACCCAACCTGAATCAATGGAAAGGGTGAACAATGTAACTGAATTCATCCTACTTGGTCTAACCCAGAGTCGGAACCTGCAGAAACTCTTGCTTCCTATACTATTTGTTATCTACTTTCTGACATTGGCATGTAACCTGCTCATCTCCATCACCATCTTCATCAGTCCAGCCCTGGGATCTCCCATGTACTTTTTTCTCTCCTATTTGTCCATCGTAGATGCTTTATACTCATCCTTCATAGTACCCAAGATGATCTTTGACTTGATCTCTGAAAGGAACACCATATCCTTCAATGGCTGCATGACTCAGCTCTTTTCTGAACATTTACTGGGAGGATGTGAAATCATCTTGTTAGTTATCATGGCCTATGACCGCTATGTAGCCATCTGTAAGCCCTTGCACTACATGACCATCATGAGGCGGAATGTGTGTGCCCTTCTGGTGGGGCTGGCTGTGGTTTCAGGGTTTCTTCATGGAGGAATCCAAGTTTTATTCACAATTCAACTACCGTTCTGTGGCCCCAATGTCATTGACCACTTTACATGTGACTTAGTACCAATACTGAGTTTAGCCTGTACAGATACACACATATTAGGACCTTTGATAGCTGCCAACAGTGGGTCAATGTGCTTACTTATCTTTTCCATGTTGATTACTTCTTATATCATCATCCTTTACTCCCTGAGGAAGCATAGCTCTGCTGGGCGCCGCAAAGCCCTGTCTACCTGTGCCTCTCACATCACCGTGGTCATCTTTTTCTTTGTACCTTGTATATATCTGTACTTGAGACCCTTAAGCATCTTTCCCATTGACAAAGCGGTGAGTGTGTTTTACACCCTAGTATCCCCCATGTTGAACCCTCTAATCTACACCCTCAGAAATGCAGAGGTGAAAAATGCTATGAAGAAACTTTGGGGGCAAGTAATGAAAACAAAAGAGAAATAAATTTCATCATTGAAATATTTAGGCAAAAAAAAGTACAGTGATGTCTTATTAAAAATGTGTATATCTCCTTTGATAATTTAAGCTGGAAGTCTATTATCGGATCTAGATAAAAAAAAAAAAAAACACTATAGTTTCCATATTATGGCAGAGTTCACAAATCTACTAGTGTACAGTAGACATAGTGTTTGGAGTCTCTGATCATTTTCATGAAAGAATCTTTTCATAAGTACAAAAGAATCCAGAGCCGTGACAGTCAAATGTTTTCTGGATTCAGTAACATGTGTGGACACTTTACCCCCAGTACCACAGCTAGAATGAAGTTTGTTTAAAAGAGGAAAAGTAACAAGAGATGAAAATTTTGGTAACAGCGGGCAAAGATTCTTTATAAAGTACCAAGATCAAAATTGTTTTTTCTAATCATCCTAAGTTTTGAGAGATGTGAATGTTCTACTGCAACAGCTGTATAAATCTTTTATACATCACAATACAAGAAAGGCAGCACTGAAACACAAAACTACTTCTTAAAAATTATATTTCTATCAGTCCCTGTAGAATGTAATGCTCTAAAGAGTCATTTGAAAGAAGAGTTGGAAAGGGGTTGGGGAAACAGCATAATGGTTATGCAAAAGACCTTCAGGCCTGAGGCTTCAAGGTCACAGTCTCAATAATCAATCCACCATAAACTTGAGCTGAGTAGTTCTCTGGTGTCTCTCTCTCTCTCTCTCTCTGCCTCCCTCTCCCTCTCTCTCTCAGTCTCTCTCCTTCCACTTCCCTTCCCCCCTCTCTCTTTGTCTTCCTTCTGTATCTCTGTCTTTCACACATTAAAATAAACACTTTTCTTAAAATATTTCTTTTACAAAAAGACAAATTGGGGCCAGGCAATGGTACACCTGGTTGAGCATATGTTACAATGTGCAAGGACCCAGATTCAAGCCCCTGGTCCCCATCTGCTGGGAAAAAGCTTCCCGAGTGGTGAAGCAAGGCTGCAGGTGTCTCTCTGTCTCTCTCCCTCTCTATCTCCCCTTTCCCTTTCGATTTTTAGCTGTCTCTATCCAATAAATAAATGAAGATAATTTTTAAAATAAATAATTGAATAGCACAAAAATATAATCTGTAAAGGCAGAAAAGAACCTATTAAAGTCTGGTTTTAGACATACAAAAAGGTAGAAAAGATGTTACAGGCTGAGAGTAGATAGCATAATGGTGATGCAAACAGACCACCATGCCTGAGGCCCCAAAGTCTCAACTTCAATAAAAAAAAAAAAAGGAAGAAAAGATACTATAGACAAAAAGCTATTAGAAGAAACTACCAATGAAATAAGAAAAAAAGAATGCAGTCATGGGAAAGGAAACAGTGTCATTTAAGGGGATGGGGAGACAGTTCAATCTCTAGGTATCAGATTTTTCTGGTGAGGTTAAGAGGTTTCAGGTTCAATCCCAACACTACATATGCCAAGGGTAAAACAGTATTTGTATGCCTCCCTCCCTCTCTTTCCCTCTTTCATAAAAATAAATCAATCATTTTAAATGAAAAAACTTTAATAGTACTTATTTTAATTTATTTTTTTATTAAAGACAGAGAGAAATTGAGAGGGAAAGGGGAGGGAGAGAGAAAGAGAAAAACTGAAGCCCTTCTTCATGGCTGGTGAAACTTCACCCATTTAGGTGAGGACATGGGCCTTGAACACAGATAGTTGTGCATTGTAACATGTGTGCTCTAACAAGAAAAATATTCTTGTGCACCCTATAAGGACCCTGGGCCCATACTCCCAGAGGGATAAAGAATAGGAAAGCTATCAGGGGAAGGGATGGATACGGAGTGCTGGTGGTGGGAATTGTGTGGAGAATGTGCAAAAGAATTCTCCAGGAAATGGAAGGAGAATGATGTAAAGAACAGCTGAGGCAAGGGCTCACAGCTTAGCAAAAGTCCCTGTAGGGTGCACCTGGTTTTGCTCACATATCATCATGTGCAAGGACCCAGGTTCAAACCTCTAGGTTCCACTTAGAGGAAAGAAGCTTCAAAGTGGTGAAGCAGTGCTACAGGTATCTCACATTCTCTCCCTTTCTATCTGCTCTGCCCTCTTACTTTCTCTCTGTCCCATCAAATAAAAGAGAAAAAAAAGTCCCTGCAATTTCAACTGAGGTTGTTTGGTAAGGAATGCCCCCTCCCTTCAGGTCATCAATGATCTGCAACAATCAAAGTCTTAGTTATAATAATTGGTCCCTTAGATAAGACCCTAGAACGGAAGCACTGACAGAGTTTGGGGACTTGAAAAACACCCATTCTCTTTCATTGTAAATTCAGGCAAGTCTATATCCAGACTAAGCCACCAGCACCAGTATCAACCATTGTTGCACCAAGAGGAATGACTTGTAGGGCTCAGAGAACATATCCAATCACTAAGAAAAGGAACAGCAATGAATTTCATACCCAAGCTTCCTGCTCAAGGCAACAAATAAAAGAAATCCAAATGATAGGCCAATTCTCCACAACACACTCTGTCTCTCTCTCTCTCTCTCTCTCTCTCTCTCTCTCTCTCTCAGAGAGAGTTCCTGAAAACAAAATGTCTCTTTAAACTAAGTCCTATAGTGCTTCCTAGTGGGAAGAAAAGACCACAAAAAGGTTAAATCCACTAAGAGTGGATGATAAATTTCTATAGAAATTAATCTGAATGTCATGGAAATAGGCAGTTTAACAGGCAATGATTTAAAATAAGGGTGCAGAAGGTGGAAGGTCTGGCTTCTGTAATTGTTTCCCCGCTAACATGGCATTGACAGGTTGATCCATACTCCCAGCCTGTATCTCTCTTCCTAGTGAGGTGGGGCTCTGGGGAAGCAGGGCTCCAGGACACACTGGTGGGGTCATCTGCCCAGAGAAGTCCAGTTGACATCATCGTAGCATCTGGAAACTGGTAGCCAAGTAATGAGGCTGACGGGTTGACATTCCACACCTGACGTCTCTGGACACAGTCTGAAGTGAAGCATGCTGGACTCAAAGTCTTTTTATGTCAAATTAAGCACTATCCATCTAGTCAGAGTCAATTTCTTCATTAAATTTAAAAGTTCATGGAAACTTCATACACTCTGAGTTTGTCAGAAAATGGTTGGAGAGGGGGAAAAAAATGCAAACTACAAACTCCACTATAATGAAGAAAGCAAATGGACACAAATGAATGGGAAGATATCTCAAGGTCAGGGATTGTAAGGCTCATTATTTTCAAGACTTCCATACTTCTTAATTCAGTATACAGGGTCAATATATGTTCTAGAAAAATATCTGTGGAATTCTAATAGAAACAGAAAAAAATCAAGCAATTGTGTAGCTTATCGCAAAAGTTTGCAAGTATCAAAACCAATCCTGGAAAAAAAAAAAAAGGGACCTTGCAGGTAACCAGTGTTTGATTTCAAAGGTTATTACAAATCAATTATAATTAAAGTATGATAGTGCTGGAAATCTCTCATACTAATGTGAGGTGTAAATTTGACATCTGCCATTTCCATTTTCCGGACAACCACATAACATTTAGAATATATTTTCAGAGAAATCCTTCCCTGTTGGACTAAGCCTTGAACAAACCTATATTCTATTCTAGATATGACAATGTCAAAAACGAGTAAAAATGTCATATAATAAAACTTTTTATTTTATACAAGTCTGTCTCAAATTTTAGCCAGAGACATATATCCAACCAAAGTAACAAAATTTCTAAAGAATACTCATATTAATTCCTTGATAAAGTGATTAAATAAATATTTTGTCACCTAGCAAAAAAAATACCCTCTAATTATGGTTATCAGTGCCAAGAGGGAATAAATGAAAGACCTTTGCCGATGCTTCAACCAAGATTACATCAGGACCAATTATATATTCTCCCACGTTGCAAGACATCAATATACTAGGAAGACTAGTACTTCGAAAGGACTATTTAAATGCTTCACTTAAGTCAGTGATGAGAGAAATTACAAAGGTGTTAATTACATGAGCAAAACTATCGAACAATAAACAGAAGATTTTTTTTTTCCAAAGATACTACTCTCAAGCTGTCAATAGGTTAGACAGAGGACCTAGTTAAGAAGGAAAAGAAGGCTATCTACACTGCACTAGGTCCTTTTGGGAAACAAAAATTTGGTGGAGTTGATTTCAGAAAATAATGTCCAGTCAAATGAAAATGATGAATTTATACATTTTATAGATGCATATGTCAGTGTTTCCTGACTTCAAGAACTTGGGTAATTCCTGTTGCTTTTAAATTTCATTTAATATAGTTCAAAGAAATCTGGAAAAAAATCAATTTGAAGATGTATTTGTAGTTGCAAGGGAAACAAAGAGCATACATGCATACTAAATCCTAGATTTATGGAAGTATCTTAACTATTGACGATGAATGCTAAAATACTCAGTTTGGGAGAGTTGTCTAAGAAGTAAGAATCTAAGCGCAAAGACCACACTGGAAGGATCCCAGTTCGAGCCCCCGGCTCCCCACCTGCAGGGGAGTCACTTCACAGGCGGTGAAGCAGGTCTGCAAGTGTCTATCTTTCTCTCCCCCTCTCCGTCTTCCCCTCCTGTCTCCATTTCTCTCTGTCCTATCCAACAACCATGACATCAATAACAACAACAGTAATAACTACAACAATAAAACAGCAGGGCAACAAAAGGGAATAAATAAATAAATATTAAAAAAATAAGTAAGAATCTAAGTGTTTTGTTTTTGTTTCATAGTGTATTTGCAACAGGATGGCTATGTCTGGAGCTAAAACAACATACATGGTTAGAAACTGAGGTGTTCGCAATCAACAAGACCCAGGTTAGTGACAAATATTACCCCTCAAACCTTAAGCTGACTAACAAAACATTGCAAATTTATTCACTGAGAAAGCTTTGTATTTAGAATCTGAATTGAATATTAATCTTTCTTTAAAAAGTAATTTGATAGAATGCTATTAAAACAGCAAAGGAGGAGTCAGGCAGTGGCGCAGCGGGTTAAGTACACATGGCGCAAAGCACAAGGACCAGCGTCAGGATCCTGGTCCCAGCCCCCGGCTCTCCATCTGCAAGGGAGTCGCTTCACAGGCGGTGAAGCAGGTCTGCAGGTGTCTGTCTTTCTCTCCCCCTCTTTGTCTTCCCCTCCTCTCTCCATTTCTCTCTGTCCTATCTAACAACAACGACATCAATAACCACAACAATGTTAAACAACAAGGGCAGCAAAATGGAAAATAAATAAATAAATATTTTTTAAAAAAAAATAGCAAAGGAAAAAATTATCTG
The DNA here is from genome assembly GCF_950295315.1 of Erinaceus europaeus. Classification (NCBI taxonomy): domain Eukaryota; kingdom Metazoa; phylum Chordata; class Mammalia; order Eulipotyphla; family Erinaceidae; genus Erinaceus; species Erinaceus europaeus. The sequence goes on from NC_080178.1 coordinate 13,568,372, forward strand.
TAATGTTGCTAAAACAAGACTATATCTTATGTATACCCCATACATGGAGAACTTCTAGCTTTGTGGTTAACTTTTACATCTCACAAGATAGATTAAGCCTATTTCTAATAATGAAAAAGTCTTTTCACTTTTCTTACCCTTCATGTCAGCACATAAAAATTAGTGTTTGTGCATTAGATCTAGAAAGACTGATTAACCGGATGTCATCTATAGTATCATGGAGAAATAAGGAACTATTCAGACACTGAATTTTTGTGAACAATTTGATATCTTCCCTCACTTTTAGTGAAAGTATGATGTTATGATGTAGAGCTTTTGAGTCCAGAAATTTCAGAGTTAAAATCAGTGTAAAACAGTAAAAATTAAAAAAGGGGGGAGAATAAAATGCTATGATCTCTTATAACACCAACATGAAATAGCTGTCAAAATCCATGAGATGATAATTCAGACTATTAATACATTCTTGTACACAATGTATTAATTGAGTTATTTCAACCATCAATTAAGATGGTTAAGATGAATATGAAGAAGTCATATTCATCTTAATTGGTTAAGTGTATGTCCAAAGAGCAAATTGCTAGATCTCAGATGATCCTAACATTACTATCTTGTCAATAAGCAACACTGGTATATTTCAGGATTCATTCAATGTCCTTTTGTAGGATGTAAGTAGAAATTATGTATATAATTAACACCATCATTCCACATATTATGAAAGGCCAAGTGCACAGAAGTCCTACATAAGAAACATTTAGAAGTACTCAGGGAATTTGGTGCCAAATTATGTCCATATTCAGTAAGAAGAAAAGAATGACTGAGTCAATATACAGGTTGATGAGTCAGTGATATTTAGTGAAATGTTATACAAATATTAACAGTTCCTTTGAATATTGAAGATAAAAAAAATTACACTGGGGATTTAGGTGGTAGTGCAGAGGGTTAAGCACACACGGCGCAAAGGACAGGCATAAGGATTCCGGTTCGAGCCCCCCCACTCCCCACCTGCAGGAGGGTCGCTTCGCAAGCGATGAAGCAGGTCTGCAGATATTTATCTTTCTCTCCCCCTCTCTGTCTTTCCCTCCTTTCTCAATATCTCTCTGTCCTATCCAACAACAACAACAACAATAATAATAACCACAACAAGGAGCAACAAAAGGGAAAAAAAAATGGCCTTCAGGAGCAGAGGATGCCTGGTGCAGGCACTGAGCCCCAGCAATAACCCTGGATGGAAAAAAATAATCAAAAATAATTTTTTAAAAATCACTACTGTGATGCTTGTAAGGTAATATCACTGTTCAATTAATATGAATAAGGTGAAATTTGACCTTCAATTCATCCGTCAGTTGCCTTCTAAATGATACAGGTTAGTAATACGCACCAGTCTAGCAATTCCAGAAAGAGTAAGTACAAAATTGTAAACAATGTCATTCAAACATTCTGTGATTTATCAGGTGAACCACAAACAACCCAAGGGGGAACAAAGGAAAAAATGAACAATGTAACTGAATTCATCCTACTTGGTCTGACCCAGAATCCCGACCTACAGAGAGTTTTACTTCCTGTACTTTTCTTTGTCTACTTGTTGACATTGGCATGTAACCTACTCATCTCCATCACCATCTTCATCAGTCCATCCCTGAGGTCACCTATGTACTTTTTTCTCTCCTATTTGTCCATTATAGATGCTTTATACTCTTCAACCATGGTACCCAAAATGATCTTTGACTTGATCACTGAAAGGAACACTATGTCATTCAATGACTGCATGACACAGCTCTTTGCAGAACATTTCTTTGGTGGAGTTGAGATCATTCTTTTAGTTGTCATGGCCTATGACCGCTATGTAGCCATCTGTAAGCCCTTGCACTACATGACCATCATGAGGAGGAATGTGTGTGCCCTTCTGGTGGGGCTGGCTGTGGTTTCAGGGCTTCTTCATGGAGGAATCCAAGTTTTCTTCACAGTTCAGCTACCATTCTGTGGCCCTAATGTCATTGACCACTTTACATGTGACTTGGTGCCTCTCCTGACTCTAGCCTGTACAGATACTCACATATTAGGACCTTTGGTTACTGCCAACAGTGGGTCAATGTGTTTACTTATCTTTTGCATGTTGATTGTTTCCTACATCATCATCCTGTACTCCCTGAGGAAGCACAGCTCTGCCGGGCGTCAGAAAGCCCTGTCTACCTGTGCCTCTCATATCACTGTGGTCATCTTTTTCTTTGTGCCTTGCATATATTTGTACTTAAGACCCACGGCCATCTTCCCCATTGACAAATCTGTGAGTGTGTTTTACACCCTAGTATCTCCCATACTGAACCCCCTCATCTACACTCTCAGAAATGCAGAGGTGAAAAGTGCTATGTCAAAAATGTGGGGACAAATAATAAAAAAGGAAGAGAAATAAATCTTATATTTGGAATGCTTAGAAAAAAATTCTAATGACAGTTTATAAGAATGTATTCCTCTCTGTATTTTCTAATCAAAGATAGGGTCTGATTTGTATTTCTGTAAGTGTTAAATCCACAGTTACTTATCACAATGAGACAAAACACAAAATCAACATCTTACATTGAGATATGGAAAAAAATATCTGGATAACTCAAGAGAATAGAGCTCTGTGTAGTACTCAGGTACTCCAGTTCCTAATTTATTTTGTATGAGAAAGTCCTCTCTATTATAAAATAAATTTACTATAAAATAAATTATCCTGTTTATCTACTTTGGATTTTGTGGGATTAACAATAATCATGTTTATTCATAATAATAGTTAAACCACAACAAATGATAGCCTTAAAAATCTAGATTTTTTTTTCCTTGTTCTTTTACAAGTTATAGTTTGGGTCTGTTATTCTAACTACAAATTTTTGCAAATATCTAACTGTTTCTCTTTGGCTTTCATCCAACCTTGAGAGTAATTTCAATCATATTCATGCATGGGTGACTCTAAACATTTTTCCAATAGGTCTTCATTTCAAACAACAGAAAAAGAAGAAAGATGTCAACTGAGCAATGTGATTACTTTTTCCAGGAAGGGAAAAAATCTGGGAACAAAGTATAAGTAGCTTTTAATTTTATATTCTGTTTTAAGAACTTGAAAACTTAGACTCATTTGGCTCTTAGTGAACTTGAGATGCATATTTATTATGGTTAGCATCCATATGTTTAATTTTACATTAGCTTATGTTAGGGGAAAATCCTTCACACCTGCTATAATGAATGTCATGATGGCCATGAAACCTTGATAACTTAAAGAATAAATGATATCAGATGTTTCATGGATTCTTGAGACATTCTTCACTGATGATCATTCTCTTCCAAGTTCCTTACATATCCCCACATATAAGTGAGTACCTAGAGCATGGGGAACCAGCATATGACCTTTGGCTCTTCAGATTACCTGTTACATAACAGAGTAGCAATATCCTTGGTAACTTGAATTCACATTTCAAATTAACCTGATATACAAGCTTATAAACAGAACCAATTTACATCTAACCCTTGAACCACCAAGTTTAAATAAGATCAATTTATACATTTTTCTTGTAAATCGAAAATGCAAATCTATTGTATAAAAAGTACAATAATGTAACTGTATTCTATTTTCCTTAAAATTTTAATGGTGGCATTTTCTTTACTCTCTATCATTGTAAGAATATACTCTATATGTGTTTATGGTCACAGGCAATGTTGAATTGATTTAAGTTTCTTTTTAAATTTTATTTATTTATTATTGGATAGATACAGAGAGAAATTGAGAGGGGAGGGGAAGATAGAGAGGGATAAAGACAGAGAGACACCCTTCCTTCATCACTCGTGAAGCTTTTCCCCTGCAAGTGTGGTCCAAGGGCTTAAACCCAGGTCCTAGAACACTGTAATGTGAGCCCTTAATCAGGTATATCACCATCTTACCCCTTTAAGTTTTATTTTACTGAATTTTTGTTTCAAGGTTTTAGGGACCTCAAGTACTAAGTGTCAAAATGTTTCTTCCTGTTTCTGAGGGCATTGTATAGAATTTTTACTATTCACTCCTTAAATATTTTTAATTCTCCAATGAAACAGGATTAGCCTTGATTGGAATATTTAAACTATAAATTTAGTTTCTTTTAAAATACCTCTTTGTTGATTAAGGCTGGAGCAATCTGTTATACTGTCAAGATCAATATATAAGAGAATCTATATTGTGATACACTTACCAAATCTGCTAATGTACAGTGGTCACTGTGCCAAGGTTATTTGATCATTTTATAAGCTCCCCACTTGTTCCAATGCTTTAAAAAAACAATGGAATGAATGTAAATATGAAAACGAAATAAATTTTCTACAGAAATCAGCCTGAATGAAGTGCAAATAGGGAGAGAACAGGCAATGGAGTTAAATTAACTATTACAAAGGGAGTCACTAAAATACTGTATCAGATGCACACTAGGACAGAATACAGTGTCTATGAAATAAGAAAAAATGCAAAAGGAGAGGAAGTTCATCATCAATAAAAAATTATCTAAAAATATAAAAATCTATTCCTCTCATTTGTAGGTTATACTTGTAATAGTCTATTACCCTATAGAGATAAGGGGAGGTATGGATGGAGGAAGTACAGGTAGTCAGAGAGAGAGGTCTTGGGTGAAAGGAATACAATGAAATGAAATCAGAACCTCCATGGAAATCTCTTCTATTTGGGAAATACATGATGCAATACCAACAGAACTCAAAATTGCCACACTTATCAAAGACCCAAGCTGGGTCTTTGATATGATGACTCTATTAAGAGCCTAGACCAGGGAGAACAGAAGCAACCAGTGGCACAGGTATATATATATATACACAAATAATGTCAAGGTACATAAATTAGGGTGATCTTGTGTATGATACAGCCTTTCATGCCTAAGGCAATGGAATCCCTATCAAAATCTAAACGGCATAGTTGAAGGAAATTGAAAAATCAGAAATACATGTGGAGGCAAAACAGATATGAACAGTCAGAGCAGTTCTGAACAATGATAACAGGGAGGGAGGAATCTTCCTAGTTTCAAAAGTTACTACAGATAAATGCACTTCAAAGTAAAGGGGTTGTTAGAAAAAGATGTGCTTCTTAGTAGGCTATCCGTACATTCCTCATATCCTCAGAAGCTGAGGGAAAGATGATTATAATAGAAACACATTTCTATCATGTATCTAATTTCTAATCTAAAGATCTCGTTGTATGAGTACTTGAATGTTATTTTTCTCATTAGATAATTGCAAACATTTAGTATTTAACTCTTAGTCCTTTTGATTCACTTCATCTGAAGGATACAGAGAAAAGTTATCCTTCCCTTAAGACATCAGCAATTGAGTAACCACCATAAAAACTTGGCATCTCCATGACATTTACTTAATATTTTATAGCTATTATTTCTACAAAGTGTCTTGGTCAGTAACTAAAGATACTGTAATCTCTTAAAATAATTTAACAAATAACTTTGGCATCTGTCATTTCCATTTTCAGGACAACCATATGCCATTTAGAATATGTTAGCAGAGAAATTCATCCCAGTCTGACTGGGCCTAGAATAAACCTATGTTCTATTCTAGATGCTCCAATGTCAAAATAAGGAACAATGTTCTCTAGTAAAGCTTTCCAACATTCACAACTTTCTCCCTAAATTATAGCGAGAGACAGATGATCAACCAAATCACTACATTTTTAAAAATGCACACTAATGATGGCTGTGAATGCCAAGAGAGAGTAAGTGAAAGACCTTGGCTTATACTTCAGCCAGATTACAGCAGAGCCAATTAAATGTTCTCCTAAGTGGTAAGGCAGCAATGCAATAAGAAGACTTGTACTTGGAAAGTCTATTTAAGCACCTCACCTAATGCAATTATGACTTACAAAGAAGGGGTTTAAGTGACAGCAACAGAACCATTTAACAGTAAGTTAATGATTTGTTCCAGAGATCTTATTCCCAAACTGCAAGTAAACTAGAAAGAAAATCGAACCAAGTAATAAAAGAAGTTCTCTGTAGGAAGCTCAAGGTGCTGTTGGGAAACAAAAACTTGGTAGAATTGATTTGAAATAACAATGTGACACTCAAATGAAATTGATGTAGTTTTACATTTCATAGATTTTACACTTACATAGATTTTACATTTCATAGGTATCAATGTTTCCTAATTTGAAGAACTTTTTGTTCTCCGTGTTGCTTTTAGATTTCATTTAATTTACTTCAGAGAAATCTGAAAAAAAATAATAAATTTGAGGATGTCTTTCTAGTTTCAAGAGAAACCAGAAAGCACACAGATATTAAGTCCTGTAATTATGGAAAGGTTTAACTGACTGATGACGATGGCTAATTATGGAAAGGTTTAACTGACTGATGACGATGGCTAACATGTTTAAGTTTGGGAAGAGTTGTCTATAAAGTAAAAATGCCAGCATTTTGCTTTTATTTAACAGTACACTTGCAACTGAATGACTATGTCTGGGGCTAAACAAAACAATGACATGGTTCAACTTAGAAACTGAACTGCACACAGTCAACTAGATCCAGGTCAATGACAATTGAATTTGACTCCTCAATTTATATTCATGGAAATAGTTTTGCATTTAGAGTCTGTGAATTAAATATTAATCTTTCTCTAAAAATTAACTGAAACACAATGCTATGAAAGTAACAATATCTGTAGTTACCAAACGGAACCATATCTTATATATCACCTGTAAGTAGAGAACCTCAAACTTTGTGGTTAACTTTTATATCTCACTAGGTAGACTGTGTCTGTTTCTAATAGCATAAAATTCTCTTCACTTTCTTAACCTTCATCTTACCACACTGAAACTATAATTTGTAAATTAAGTCAAAGACTAACCACATTGTTATCTATAGAAAATACGGAGAATTGAGAAATAAATAGACTGAATTTTCCTAAGAAAAAAAAAATTGCTATCTTCCCTCACTTTTACCGAAGGTATGATGTCATAATGCTGATCTTTGTGGTTAGTAATTTTTTTAGAAAATGTATTTATTTCTATGATTTTGGTAGTGATTCATATGAATAAAAGATGAAGAAATAAAGACATATGATCTCTGGTAACACCAGCATGAACTATCAAATATCCATATAGTAATAATTCAAAACTTAATTAATTCTTGTATATTTTGAGTAAATTTAGCCATATACTGAAAAAGTCATATTCATCTTAATTGTTTAAGCTATGTCAAAAAGTAAAACTTTTAGATCTTAGATGACCCTAACATTACAATTATCTTAAGAAGTCAGAACTGTGATATTTCAGGATTTGTTTAATTTCATTGTGTTAGACAGGAGTAGAAATGAAATGTGTGTATATATATATATATACATATATACCATCATTCCACATATGTTAAAGGACAATGTCACAGAGATTCTACTGACAAAATATTCAGTGAGGTCACATGTTGATCATATATATTACAGTGCAAAGATTCAAGGGGAAAGCTTCACAACTGAAGTAGTGTTTCACTCTTTTTTCTCAATCTCCCTTTCCCCTATTGACTTATCTATGTCTAGATCCAATAAAACAAAATAAAATTTAAAATGTGTTTAAAGAATACTGGGGATTTTTCAGAAAATTTTATTCCAATATAATGTCTATATGCAATAAGAGGAGAAAGAGTGAAAGACTCATGTTGACCCAAATCCAGTATAATGACTGCTGAGTAGAAAATAGTTAATAAAATGTTACACAACTTTTTAAATTTTATTCTGAGATTTTATTTTTGTTTTTTTCTCATTTTTATTGGTGGGGTTAATGATTGACATAAGGGTACAATTTCATTATGCACCAAGACCCCCAAAGTTTTCTTCTGCTTCTTCTCCTTTAACCTTCTATCCCAAAGTCCTTTGCTTTGATACAGTGCATCATTTCCAGTCCTACAAATAATTTTCAGGATTTGAAGAGGCAAACTCCACCCACAGCTCAGTCACGATCTGAGTTTGCATGTTTATTCTATGACAGAAAACAACTAGTGCGGCTATATTAAATGCCAACTCGTTCATATCTCTTACACAGTTGCCTTTTATAGAATGTTGAATTCATTTCCCTATAATCATGATAATATGTAGAAATATATATAAAATAATTACTATTGTTTAAAGCTCAAAAGTAAAACAGACATCTGTAATTCGATTTGCACAATAGCACACTGATATTATTGTGGTACTTATAAGGTATTGTCAACTGTTCAATTAATATGAATAAGGAGAAATTTAACCTGCAACTCTTCTTTCCATGTGTCTTCATAATGACACAGATGAGTGATAGGTGCCTGTCTAGTGGAGAATTTGAGAACTAAATCAAAAGCATTGTCATTCAGAAATGCTATGATCTTTCCAGGTGGACCACAGGCTTACAGCATAAGGTAGAAAGGATGAACAATGTCACTGAATTCATCCTCCTTGGTTTGACCCAGAATCCAGATCTGCAAAAACTCTTGCTGCCTGTACTTTTTCTTGTCTACCTGTTGACACTGACAAGTAACCTGCTCATTTCAGTCACTGTCTTCATCAGTCCATCCCTGAGTTCGCCCATGTACATTTTTCTCTCCTACTTGTCCATCATAGACGCTTTCTACACTTCAACTATGATACCCAAAATGATCTTCGACTTGATCAGCAAAAGGAACACCATGTCATTCAATGGATGCATGACACAGCTCTTTACAGAGCATTTCTTTGGAGGAATTGAGATTACCTTGCTTGTTATCATGGCCTTTGACCGTTATGTAGCCATCTGTAAGCCCTTGCACTACATGACCATTATGAGGAGGAATGTGTGTGCTCTTCTAATGGGACTGACTGTGGTTTCAGGGTTTCTTCATGGAGGAATCCAAGTTTTGTTCACAGTTAAGCTACCATTCTGTGGTCCCAATGTCATTGACCACTTTACATGTGACTTAGTACCTCTTCTGACTCTAGCCTGTACAGATATGCACATATTAGGACCCTTGATAGCTGCCAACAGTGGGTCAATGTGTTTACTTATTTTTCCCATGTTGATTTCTTCCTATATTATCATCCTGTACTCCCTGAGGAATCATAGCACTGCTGGGCGTCAGAAAGCCCTTTCTACCTGTGCATCTCAAATCATCGTGGTCATCTGTTTCTTTTTGCCTTGTATATATTTGTATGTAAGACCCACAGCCATCTACACCAGTGACAAAGCTGTGAGTGTGTTTTATACCTTAGTATACCCTATGTTGAATCCTCTAATCTACACCCTCAGAAATGCAGAGGTAAAAAACGCTATGAAGAAGCTGTGGGGACAAGTAATGAAAAAGAAAGAGAAATAAATCCTGCAATTGGATTATTTAGACAAAAAAAAAAAACTAGCAATGATTTATAAAATATGTATGCCTCTCCTTTGTTGATTGAAGTTGAATCAGTCTACTATGTTACCTGGGTCAATTTTTAAGAAAATAAATATTGTGGTGCAGTTGAAAAATCTACTGATCTACAGTGAGTACTGTGTCAGAGGTCTACGGCCACTTTAGGAGCTCTGCAAATGTTATACTGCTTCCGTCAATAATAAGACATGAATATAACCCAAAGGAAACATGGGTCAGAGTAATAGCTACAGCAATGCTATCACACAATATAATGTTTAATATTATTAAGATGAAAAGAACTCATAAGAACAAAAGGACAGTGTCTGCAATTGTCAAATATTTCCCTGATCTAATAGCATTTATGAACACTTTATGCCCAGCACTACAGTAAGAAAAAAAGTTATCCAATGAGAAAAATAAAGTTTATTTTTAAAAGATAATAGAAAATAATCAAAAAGTACTTCCAAAATTACTTTTATCAACGTTATTTTTCTAATATTCCTATGTCTGAGAGCTTTATAAATGTTTTCCCATCGAGCAATTAAAAAGAAGTGGTCCCCCCTTCTCTTAAATATTCTGGAACAGTCTGAGGAGAATTGGTGTTAGTTCTTCTTTAAAAGCCTTATAGGATCCATTTGTAAAACCATCTGTACCTGGACTTTTATTCTTTGGGAGTTTTTTTTTTAATTTCTTTGTTGGGGGATTAATGGTTTATAGTCAACAGTAAAATACAATAGTTTGTACATGCATAACACTTCCCAGTTTTACACATAACAATAAAACTCCCACTAGGTCCTCCTCTGACATGATCATGTTCTGGGACCTGAGCCCCAGCCCAGAATCTTTTACTTTGGTGCAACTCCAACTCCAGTCCAAGTTCTGCTAAGTGTTTTCCCTTCTGATCTTGTTTTTCAACTTCCACCTATGAGTGAGATCATACCATATTCCTCCTTTTGTTTCTGAATTATCTCACTTAACATGATATCATTCCTTCAAGCTCCATCCAAGATGGGGTGAAAAAGTCACGCCATTTTTAATAGCAGAGTAGTATTTCATTATCTATATATATAATACATACTTACAACTTACTCAACCACTCACCTGTTGTTGGACACTTGGGTTGTGTCCAGATTTTTGGCTATTACAAATTGTACTGCTATGAACATAAGTATACAGAAATCTTTTTGGACAGGTGTGTTTGGTTCTTTGGGATATATCCCCAGGAGAGGAATTGCAGGGCCATAGAGGAGGTCCACATCTAGCTTTCTGAGAGTTCTCCAGACTGCTCTCCACAGTGGTTGGACCAATTTACATTCCCACCAGCAGTGAAGGAGTGTTCCTTTGTTAGGCGGTTTTTGAGTACAGATTCAATTTCTATATAGGTGATTAGCCTATTTAAGCTTTCAACTTCTCAAGTTAAGCTGGGCAAGCAATACAGTTTTCAGAATTCAATGATTTCATTTAGATTGTCTAGTTTGCACAGAGGTGAACATAAAATCCTCATAATTCTTTGATCTCCTAACCCATCTTCAGTTGTTATTTCACCTATCTCATTTTTAACTGCAATTATCAAAGCTTTCTCCATATCTCTCTCTCTCTCCCTCTCCCCATCTTCTCTCTCTCATTTTTCTCCAAGTAGTTTTTAAACTTCTCTTTTGATTTGTTAGGTGGTCCAGATGCTATTCAGTAGTGTATTGTTTAGTCCCCATATTTTGAAGGATTTCTTTTTTTTTTTTTTTCTTCTTGAGACTGATTTCAAGCAACACAGCTTGATGGTCAAAAAAAATGCTTCTTATGATCTCAATGTTCACATATTTATGAAGGCTGTCTTTGTGTCCCAACACATGGTCAGTCTTTGAGAATGTTCCATGTACACTTGAAAATAAAGTATATTCTTTTCTTTTGGGATACAAAGTTATATATATATATGTGTGTGTGTGTAGTTCATTTTATCTATGACTTCATTTAAGGCATCTGTTTTCTTTTTCTGTTCTAATGATCTATTTCTTGCTGTGAGTAGAGTATTAATGTTGCCTACTATTATCAAAGGGTTAAATTGTTATTTCTCAAATAACCCTAACATTCTGTCTTGTCAGTAGGAAAGCCAATCATATTTCATAGCTCACTTAATTTCATCCTATAAAATATGAATAGAACAGCAAATATATGTAATTCACACCACTTTCTATATATAATGAAAGATTCACTTAAGAAATGTTGAGGGGGTCAGGCGGTGGCGCAGTGGGTTAAGCGCATGTGGCGCAAAGCGCAAGGACCGGCATAAGGATCCTGGTTTGAGCCCCTGGCTCCCCACCTGCAGGGGAGTCGCTTCACAGGCGGTAAAGCAGGTCTGCAGGTGTCTATCTTTCTCTCCCCCTGTCTTCCCCTCCTCTCTCCATTTCTCTCTGTCCTATCCAACAACGAATTGCATCAACAAGGGCAATAATAATAACCACAACGAAGTTACAACAAGGGCAACAAAAGGGGGGAAAAAATGGCCTCCAGGAGCGGTGGATTCATGGTGCAGGCACCGAGCCCAGCAATAACCCTGGAGGAAAAAAAAAAAAAAAGAAATGTTGAGACACTTTCAGAGAATTTTGCACCAGTATATGTCCCAATCCAGTGAGGTTAGGGGCAGAGTGATTGTCAGAGTCATGTTAATCCATAGCCAAGAAAACGGTTGCTAAGTGAATGAATGGTATTTGATGAACTGTTATACAGATTGCTCCTTAGAATTCTGAAGATTAAAAAAAAAAAAAAAAACACCTGGGATGGGACACAGAATTCTGGTGGTGGGAACTGTATGGAATTATATCCCTATTATTTTACAATCTTGTAAATTATTATTAACTCACTATTTAAAATAAAAAAAACTCCACATGTATCTATCACAATATTCATGTGCATTTCTGACAGAATATCACTAGTATAGGTATAGTAAACTCTTCCATCTTTTACAGTTTGCTTTCTGTTTAATATTTATTTATTTATTGGACAGATATATTTATTCATTTACCCATTTATCCATTTATTTATTTATTTATTTATTTATTGAGTGGTGGGAGAGAGGGAGAGAGAGAGAGACACTTGCAGCCCTGCTTCAACACTCATGACGCTTTCCCCCTGCAGGTAGGGACCAGAGGCTTGAACCTGGGTCCTTGCAGAATGTGATGTGTGCAAGGTACGCCACTGTCTGGCTGCTAAGTTTGCTCTTACAGAATATTAAGTAAATCTATCTATGCAAAAAGGTACCAATGTATAAAAACAGTTACAAAGTAATATTTAGTATAAAAATTGCCCCTTCAAATTAAAAACAGCCAAAGGCACATGTTTCAGGTTCAAAACTTTAAGGGTAACTGTAACTCAAATATTAATAGCACATGACTATTATTGTGGCATTTGTAAGGTGTTATCACTGTTCAATTAATATGAGCAAGGAGAATTTTTTGTCATCACCAGAGCTCCACTGCTCCAGGATGACTTTTTCAGAAAGAGGCAGAGATAAAGAGGCAGAGAGAGTGAAAGAGACCACAGCACCAAAGCTTCCTTCAATGCTGTGAGGGCCAGACTCTTATCTGGGTCACTCACATGGCAAAGCAATGCACTATCTAAGTGAGTTCTTTTGTCATCTCAACAAAGATTAACCTTCCACTCTTCCTTACAATAATCTTCAAAATGACCCAGGTTACTGGAATATGTAGCACTAGCAACCCCAAAGGCCTGGCATTGAAATATTTTAGTATTAAATTGAAAACATTATCATTCAAAGATTCTACAATCTTTCCAAGTGGACTTACTCACAAGGCAAGATGAAAGAATGGAAAGACAGGATGAGCAATGTAACCAGATTCACCCTACTTGGTGTGACCCAGAATCCAGCCCTGCAAAAACTCTTCTCGGATTGTTTCACATCTACTCGTTGACGATGACAAATAACCCACTCACCTCAGTCACCATCCTCATCAGTCCATCCCTCACTTTGCTCCTGTACTTATTTCTCTCCTGTCTGTCCCTCAGAGATGCTTTCTACTCTACTTCCAGAATACAAAAAAAAAAATGTTCTTTGACTTGACCTCTAAAAAGAAAATCATACAACTCAGTGGATGCATGATCCAACTCTTTGCTAAACATTTCTTTGGTGGGTGTGAGATCACTTTGTTAGTCATCATGGAATATGGCTAAAGTAGACTTCCTACTTTTGCCAACATGGAGACCCCAAATCTCATGCTATATTCTTACCTTTAGGTACCTTATTATTAAACAATTTGTTCTGGAAGTTGGAAGTCACAGGCATTTTGATGGTGGGTATAGCAGTTGTGTACACACATAGGTGCGAAACTATACACCTGAGATCTTGTGATTTTTAATAACAATGTTAAATCAATAATGAAAAATTACTAATAGTCAAATTTATAAAATTGGACAGAGAACTTCAAAGAATGTTCTACTGGTGTGAACATTCGCACAACACTGTGATTGAATTAAATTTGCTGAACTACAAATTTTATAATGGTTAAAATGGTAAATATATATATATATATTTAAAAACAAAAAGTATCAAAGTAAAGGATCAGACTGTATGTAAAATGGTAGCAAAAGAAGTAATTCTGATTAGATTTCCAATCAGTTCTTTTTAAAAACATTTATTCATTCATTCATTCATTCATTTGGATAGAAACATAAATGGTGGGGAGAGAGAGAAAGAGAGAAAGAGAGAGATACTTGCAGCACTGCTTCACCTCTTGTAAAGCAACCTATCCACAGGTAGGAACAGGGGCTTGAACCCAGGTCCTTAAACATAATAATGTTTGTAATCAACTGAGTGTGCCATTGCCTGGCTTCTACTCAACTCTTAATTACCTCAGAAATTGAAAGAGAGAAGATTATAAGGAAAACTCCTTTTATACTGTTTCCATTCTCTTCCTATGTGTGTCTTTGTACATGAAAACTTGTTTCTTTTCCTGTGGCTATTGAGAAATTAATATTTCTATGATTCTTCAGCTACTCTATATTTAGTAGCTAGAACCCCTACAAAGTCTCCTCAGTCAGTTACTAATAAAAAATACTACAGTCTCTCAGAATAGTGTGACTTGTAAGTTTGACATTTGACATTTCTAGTCTCAAGATAGCCATCCTATTTAGAACTTTTTTTCACAGAAGTGCATCTTTTACTCTGATCTGTGCCTAAAATCTACCCATGGTATATTCTAGATGCACCAATGTCAAAATGAACAAAACCCTATAATGGAACTTTAGAATTTGGCCAATTTCATTTATATTCAGTGAAACTGTTTTGTATTTATATTGTGTTCTTTGAACTTTCCTCTATAAATTAATTTTGATAAAACGCTATGAAATACCAATAGAAAATATCTGTAATCTTGTCCAAGGATGTCTTATCTTATAAATACAAGAACTTATAACTTTGCGGTTAAAGCTAAAAAAAATTCAGATACTGGGTTTTTCAAAAACTAAAATGACCTTTCCTTATATTTAGTGACGTCAAGAGAGCATGATCTGAACTTCTGTGTTCACAGGTTTTTGAACCAAAAAAACAAACAAACAAACAAAAAAACCTGTGTTGGTATACTTCTAAATTCTGCTTATAAGACCTTCTGTTTTGATCATCACATTAGGTTCCCTTGTATTACTTACAACGTGGTCTATTTACATAATCACTGTTTTACCTGGGTCCCGCCCTGCCTGCAGAGTATTGGTTTAATCCCCACTGGTTAGATGGAAGATTTCTATGTTCTGTTCGAGCTCTTTTTTTGCTCCCCCCCCCCAATCATTTCCTTTCCCTTACCACTTCCAGTGAGTGAAAAGATGCATAAAAGGCGATGTATCTGATACTGCAAGATAAACAAGATACTGCTTCCCAGCTCAGCCATGAGTCCCTGGTCGTCTGTCTCCTGCCCGTGAAGCAGGAGACAGAACTGGGACCGGCAAACCTGTACTTAATGGGTTTCCGAAAGTATTCAGAAAAGTAAAGGAAACAAAGAAAGGAAATCTTAGGATCTTTTGTAACATCAACATGTGCTATCAAAAATCAATATACTGATGATTCATATCCTTGTAAACTTTCATTCTTTGTAAACATCAGCACTGAAAAGTGTTTCATGAATCTTAATGGATTAAACATATTGTGAAAAGCAAAGCTTTCATATCTTGGGTGAGCTGATATTACTATCTTATCAATAAGGAAGTTGGGAAAATTTCATGATCCATTTAACTTCATTTTATAAGATGTGATTAGAATGATAGATGTCTTTCACATAGTCATTCTACAGGTGGTGGGTGAAAGGCCAACTGTGTAAAAATTAACATCAGAAATATTGAGTGGAGACACAGAACTTTGGTGGAACTATATCCCTGTAATTTATAATCTTATAACCCACTATCAAACCACTAATTTGAAAAAAGGTAAAATAAAAAGACAGAAAGAAAATTCACAGAATTTTGCAGTTATAGATGACTAAACGCAATGAGTTGAAAAAGTACATAATCATTGTTATTGTTGGAACTTATCCTGCAAAAAAAAAAAAAAAATGAAAGTCAGCCAGGACCACATAATTAAAGGTCAAAAATTTGAAAGTTAATTTTAACTCAACTTTCATAGTAACTCTGCTGTTATTGTCATGCTTAAAAGATAGTCACATTGATTAAGTAATATGAACAAGGAAAAATTTAACCCTCCACTCTGTCTTATAATAACTTTCCAGATGGCACAAGCTAGTGAAAGGCATCTAACAATTCCAATCATTTGACAGTGGGATCATATTAGCATTAAACTAAAAGCAATGTCACTCAGAAATTCTGTGATCCTTCTAGGTGGACCTCATGCTAACTATCTAAGTTGGATCAATGGAAAAGATGAACAATGTAGCCAAATTCACCTTACTTGGTCTGACCCAAAATCCATACTTGCAGAACTTCTTGCTTCCAGTACTTATAATTACCTACTTGATGACACAGGTAACCTAGTCATCTCTATCATCATCTTCATCAGCCCAGCCCTGAGAGCTCCCATGTACTTTTTTCTCTCCTATTTGTCCATCATAGATGCTTTCTTTTCTTCTTCCATTGTACCCAAAATGATATTTGACTTGGCCTCTGGAAAAAACACCATACCCTTCACTAATTGCATGATTCAGCTCTTTGCTGTGCATTTCTTTGGTGGGTGTGAAATCATCTTGTTAGTTGTCATGGCCTATGGCCGCTATGTAGCCATCTGTAGGGCCTTGCACTGCATGACCATCATGAGGTAGAATGTGTGTGCCCTTCGGGCGGGGCTGGCTGTGGTTTCAGGGTTTCTTCATGGAGGAATCCAAGTTTTATTCATAATTCAGTTACCATTCTGTGGCCCTTATGTTATTGACCACTTCATGTGTGATTTAATACCAATCCTGTACAGATAGTCACATATTGGGACCCCTGATTGCTTCCAACAGTGGGTCCATGTGCTTAGTTATTTTTTTCATGTTGATTGCTTCCTATATTATAATCCTATACTCCCTGAGGAATCATAGCTCTGAAGGGCATCGCAAAGCCCAATCTACCTGTGCCTCTCATGTCACTGTGGTCATTTTTTTCTTCGTACCTTGTATATATTTGTACCTAAGACCCATGACCTCTTTCCCCATTGACAAAGCTGTGGGTGTCTTTTACACCCTAGTAACTCCCATGTTTAACCCTTTAATCTACACCCTCAGAAATGCAGAGGTGAAAAATTTCATGAAGAAATTCTGGGTCCAAGTAATGAAAAGTAAAGAAAAATAAACCTTTTCATTGAAGTATTTTGGGGGGAAAAAATCTGGTGATATGTATAGAAATATGTTCCTCTTCCTAACAGATTGAAGTTGGAACAGCCTCCATGATGAATTTTTTTTCAAGAGACTACATATTGTGACAAGATTGACAAATTTACCGAAGTACTGTACACAGTTAGTGGAGTTTATGGTTATTTAGGAACCTCCCAAGTGCTTTTATGTCTTCTAAAATGAGAAAATGGGTATAATGAAAATTTGACCTGGATCAGAGTAATTGTTATGACAATGTTGCAACAAATATAATGCTTAATATTTTTATGAAGGAAAGGACTTGTAAGAAGGAAACTATTAAAAGTCACGATGATCATATGTAACCCTGATTCAATAATAATATTTGTGAACACTCTATACTCAGCACTATACCTGGAATGATCTTCTATATAAAATAATAAGAATATATATGAACAATATAAAACAGTAAGAAAACTTCAGAAATATCATTATAATATTATTTTCCTAATCTTAGTAAGTTTGAGAGAATTATAAATATTCTGCCTCCACAGCAAGAAAAAATATTTTTACACATCACTATACATGGAGGACACCATTTGCACACAAAGGTACTTCCTTAAAATTATATGTCCACCTATCACTGCAGTATGCAATAATCTAAGAGCAATGTAGAAGAGTTGTATAGCATTAAAAAATAATGTAATGGGGGTCGAGTGGTAGCACAGCGGGTTAAGCGCACGTGGCGCAAAGTACAAGGACCGGTGTAAGGATCTCGGTTAGAGCCCTGGCTCCCCAACTGAGGGGAGTCACTTCACAGGCGGTGAAGCAGGTCTGAAGGTGTCTCTCTTTCTCTCACTCTCTCTGTCTTCCCCTCCTCTCTCCATTTCTCTCTGTCCTATCCGACAACATCAACAACAACAACCATTACTACAACAACAGTAAAACAACAAGGGCAACAAAAGGGAAAATAAATTAAAATTAATAAAAAATTTAAAATAATAATAATAATGGAAAGGCAGGGGAAAAAATCTTTGTTCAAGTTGGGTTTTTAGACATAGATAAAATTAAAGAAGATTCTGAAGACAGCTGTTAGAAAAGACTAGCAGTGAGATAAAAACAAGTCTTAGTCTTGGATATGGAAACAGATTAAAAATTGGAATGAGAGAAAATTCCCCATGTCGTGAATGTACTGAAATGTTAGGACTTCTGGAAACAGTCAGATGCTTTAACATCAGAAACAGAGCTTTAGATCAAATAGATTTGATTTCTCTTCTATCTTACTTCTAGCTTTAGTTAACCTTACATATGTAAGCAAGCTACTTCACCTCTTTGCCTATATTTTTCAATCTGTAGGACAGAAATAACATTACATGTAATCATTCAATGACTTTGTAAAATAGTGAGCTGAAAATCAGTAAAAATTGCTTAGACACTGCAGCCTTCAGAGATGTTACTGTGCAAGGAGCCTGAAGACTGTACTTCCTGACAAGTGAACAAGACTGCTCAACCCTGGCCCTCCAACAACTCTGATCAAGGGAGGATAAAAATCGCTCCCAGCATCACTTCCAATATGGCAAAAGTATTACCCACTTATAAGTTGGGACAGAAAAATGGTGAATTAGTACCACAGATAGGACACTTAATGGAACCATCCACATCTCACTATTTCTCTGTAGCTGCAAATGAAGGAGATAGTCTCACCTAGAAAATCACTCATTTCCTTTGCCATGAATATGACCCTGGGTTCAAGCCTAGCCCCCATGGCTCTAGGGAAAGCTTTGGCAGTGTTGTTTCTCCTCTGTCTCTGTCTCTCTTTTTATATCTGAAATAAAGCTGATCCAGAGAAGTGGTGACCAAAAATAGAGTAAAATAAAATAAGGAAATAAGGGAAATAGTAAACCAACTGTTGGAGGCTAGAACAGTATTTATGCAAAAGTGCTTACTAATGATAAATCCTGTCCCTTCTGTTTCTCCAGAAAAAGTAAGACAAAGGAAAACCTAGAGTAAGAGACCAAAAAACCAAGCACTGTGCTGAGCTTATGACACCCTAGGAAGAGCTCAGAAAAGTTTTCAGAAAGAGATTTCCCTCACAGGGACTCAAATTCCATGTGAGGTTGACAGTTCAGGATTTGGTATCAGGTTAGAACTCATATTCTAGAAAAGCTTTTTCAACAAATAGATGTTTTGCCATAATTTGATGCCTGTAATCACCTTATGATCAAATACAAACAACATTTTTAATGCAATTTAGCTTATAAAAGTTAAGTTATAGTTCTCCCAACGACAGAAAGAAATAGAATACTATGAAGGAGGAATGGCAACTGGGGATGCCGTGGCAATGATGATGATGTGGTAGTGATGAAAGCTCATGATTATTGAACATGTTTTTTTGGATGAAATGCAAAGTGCTCATTTGATGTATTGTGGAGGAAGTAAATTTACAAGCAAATTTCTTTGTCTTGATAAGCCTAAAGCTTTGAGGTTTTCCTGTGTCCAAAACATGGCATTATTTTTACATGGTGACATTACCTATAGGTTAGCGTGAATAGAAATCCAGCTAATGCTAGTCTGGGTGTTTTTTTTAAATATTTATTTATTTATTCCCTTTTGTTGCCCTTATTGTAGTTATTATTGATGTCACTGTTGTTGGATAAGACAGAGAGAAATCGAGAGGAGGGGAAGACAGAGAGGGAGAGAGAAAGACAGACACCTGCAGACCTGCTTCACCACCTGTGAAGCGACTCCCCTGCAAGTGGGGAGTCGGGGGCTCTAACCGGGATCCTTACGCCAGTCCTTGCACTTTGCGCCACGTGCGCTTAACCCACTGCACTATACCACCCGACTCCCAATCTGGGTGTTTATTTGGCTTTTTCATTTGTATGTTTGTAGCATGGAATGTGCTGTATCTTCATTTTGTCCTTTTTTCCCCCTGAAGTTAAGTATATGCAATAATCACCACTTCACTAATTAAGAAAACAATGGTTGGAGAGGTCTATTATATTGTTCTAGATCAATTAGTTAATTTTTGTGTTGGGGGAGGGAGAGGTTAACTGGGATCTTTTCCAACTGTCTCCTGCTTAAATTCATCATGGGGCCTCTTAAAAGAATTGCAAGATAACACTCCATAATAGGTAGGTAGGTTCCAAACTTCTTTTATTAAGTTATAAGGTAGACATAGTGCAGAAGTGAAGTTAGAATGAAGAGAAAACTGAGGGGATAGGGGCCCCATGGGTCTAGAAAGCTCCCAAAAGGTTTCTCTGTGTGAACCCTCCCTTCCTTTTAAACTCTATCCACATTATACCTGGGCCAGATTCCCCTTGGCCTGCTGAAATCGCTAGGTGTGTATCCTTACCAAAACTCCTCTCATGGTGTGTATCCTCTGTGCTCTCTTCTCACTTCCCATGTGAGCAACATTCTTGTACCCTCGTTTCCATTTCCCATGTGTACAAACTCGTGCAGCAACGTGTCTGTGTTGCCAGATTTTCCCTATCTGTTGCCTGACCTCAACATTTGGATGAATCAAAATTCAAATATGACTCAATTTAACCTTTATGCCTTTCCAAACCCAGTTGGCTTTCCCCTAAGAGACAACAAACCAAATTTCTGATATGTTTTCCTTTTTTTTTTTTTTGGCATTCTTTTCTTGAAAGCTTTTTGATCTTCATTGTTTAAACCAATTTGAGGGTGGACTTCCCTTCATAGCAAGATCACTTACTTGATTTTAAAGTATACTTCTGGCTGTCTCTATCCAGTAATTTTTTTTATTTATTTAAGAAAGGAGACATTGGCAAAATCATAGGATAGGAGGGGTACAACTCCACACAGTTCCCACCACCCGATCTCCATATCCCATCCCATCCCCAGATAGCTTTCCCATAAAAATAATTTTTAAAAATTTTAAGTACTAAGGATTAGAGAAACATTCTGTGACTGAGGTTGATAGAAAAGTCACAAAAATAATTTTGAAGACAGAATTAAAGACATTGCTTCTATTTCTGGCCTTGAACTTCAAAGTATCATGATAACTTAAAAGTAAAAGTTGGTAGCAGAGGTGACTGTGAAGTCCTAGTCAGTTCTGTATCACCCCAGATACTGAGGGACAAAATGCGGTAGCATCACCTCCTCCCTATAATCTATGTATTCTCTACATCTGGAAGTCTTTTTTTTTTTAATCTTATTGAGGGTAGGGTTAATGATTTATAGCACAGTTGTCTACATATAGGCACTATTTCTCAACTTCACATTATGAGTGTCTGCAAAATAGTCTCACCTCCAACCTAGGACCTCAATCCCCCCCATGAGTCCCCCTCTTTCAGTCCTTCCCCAGAGTCCCTTGCTTAGGTTCAGTATACTACACCCAGTCCAAGTTTCACTGTATTCTTCCTTTCTAACTCAATCTCCCGAGTTTCACCTACATATGAGGGCATACTGTATTCCCATTGTATGACTCAATTATCCTACCCAACAATTTTCCTTCAGTTTCTAACAAAAGTGAGGCCAAGATTGGGATTTTAGGCTTTCTGATCTAATATTTAGGTCTTTGAATGTTGGTCTTGGTTCACCGGCATTGGACATAATGCTCTGTCCATTTTGCCCTCCCTTTTCCAATGCATTTGCTTCTTCTGTTGCTATTGTTTGTGTTCCCAAATCTACCCTACCACTGATTACCTCATTTAAAGTTGGAGTCCCTTTATTTCTTGTCAGTTAAGACTTCTTTAATTCTTGCAAGGCAGGGCTGGTGGTGGTGAATTCCTTCAATTTCTGTATGTGTGGGAAGATTTTAATTTCTCCTTCATACTTGAAAGATAATTTGATAGGATAAAGTACATATGGCTGGAAATTCTTCTTCTACTAGTGTGAATACATCACTCTCTTCTTGCCTCTAGAGTTTGTGATGAGAACTCTGATAACAGCTTGATGGTTCTACCCCTGTATGTCAGATTCGTTCCCTAGCAGTCTGCAATATATTTTCCTTGTGCTTACTTTTAGATAACTTTACTATAATATTTTGTAGTGTGAACTGTTTTGGATTCAGAAACCTGGATGTTCATTCAGCTTCCTGTATGTCTATATTTTAAATGTTGCCCAAGTGCGGAAACTTTTCAGCTATGCTTTCTTTCAATATGTTCTTTGCTCCTGTATCCTTCTCTTCATCCTCAGGTATACCAATAACTCTCACATTCTTTTTCTGATGGACTCTGCTAATTCACAAATAACTGCTTCATTTAAAAAAAATTTATATTTATTTATTTATTTTCCCTTTTGTTGCCCTTGTTTTTTATTGTTGTTGTAGTTATTGTTGTAGATGTTGATGTCATCGTTGTTAGATAGGACAGAGATAAATGGAGAGAGGAAGAAAAGACAGAGGGGAGAGAAAGATAGGCATCTTCAGACCTGCTTCACCACTTGTGAAACAACTCCCCTGCAGGTGGGGAGCCAGGGGCTCGAACCGGGATCCTTACACCGGTCGTTGCGCTCGTGCCACATGTTCTACATGTGCTCTAATTGCTTCATTTTTTATGAAACTTTCTTCTCCAACAGCTTTTCAGTCAAAGAGTGTGGTGGTTTTATCTTCTAACCCTGATTCTCTTCTCAAACTGATTTATTCTATTTACCAGACCTCCTTCACATCATAGATCGCTGTTTATGTATTTCTTTCTTTGGTTTGTAGATCTTTGGTGAAATGATCTCTGAGATCATGAAGTCTTATCTGTACATTATGGATAGAGTTTTGAATTGCCTTCATGATAAGCTTTCTAAATTCAAACTCAGATATTTTTTCTGTGTCCTTGTAAGTTTGAACAACTGTACTTTTTCCATGTTTAGGTTAATCATGGTTTCTGCTATTCAGCCAATAAGTGGTGCTGGCTATCTTATTCATATAGGGAGCAGAGTAGGGGGAGAGTCTTGTGTATAGCCATGGGTAGGTGTGACAGGTTCTTCCTTCCTGAGCTGAGAATGTACTCTGACCTCTAGACGCTACTTGCTGCAGTCTGAGAATGCCACAGTTTTAGTTTCCAATGAGGTTCAACCCACCTTCTCAAGGAAAAGCCGGTGTATTCCTTTGTGTGAGTAACTATCAAAATGGTGCCATTTGCCCAATGCATGCTACCAGCTCCCAGTTTAAACTGTTTGTGTCTTGAAAGTTTCTCCTGAGTCCTTTACTACATATGCCTGCACCACCTGTGGCTCAGTGAATTTCTTCAAATGTTCAAATGTAGTTGAAATGTTTTGAGATTCCAGGGGCTTTTTCATGCTTTATCTTGTTGTTCCTGGCACTATCTTTCAGTCACTACTACTCCGTGGGGATACCACCTGGAAGTCTTTATGCAGGTTTGGTTGGCTGAGCAGCTTTTTCAGTGGCTACAATATGAGAGCCTAATACTTAACTGAAATTCCCCATAAGTATCTCCCTGTGGGGACATCAGAAAAATCTGTCTTCTAGGTACTTACCCCAAAGTATGTCTATACATGGGGCGATTTGCACACTTAAGTATGTCTATCCATACACACACACACACACACACACACACACACACACATCCAAAAGGATATTATCCCAAAAGTAATTATGTAATCCCAAAGTAATTGAGTATACGATTTAACTACTTAATCTTTACTAAATTCTACCTCAGTTACCTCAATCATTCTGTATAAAAAGACCATAATCACCCAAGGAAATCTGCCACATAAACTTGAAGACTAACATTTCCAGTTTTGGGGCAACCACCACATTTATAACAGCTATGTTTTCAAAAGAATCCATCTCTGAACTCTGGCCCATTCCCAAAACTGGTCCTATGTCCTTATTCATGTTTTACCAATGTCAAATGAGTAGCAAAACCCTATGCTAAATCTTTCTAGCAAAACATCATCCAATGTTGTATGCTTTACATTGATTTGGTCTAGCTTTCCCCCTGCCAGGAAAATTGGTTTAGTCCTGCTAGTTTCGTGGGCCCGCTTGTCCCCGCCCCAGGAAGGAACCCCAACAGAGTTCCAGAGTGACAGAGTTCGAGACTTCTTGGCGCTGCCATGTGAGAAGGATGCAGGAGAGCTCTGTTTGGTGATTAGTTTGGTTTAGTTTATGAATCGTTGATCCTAAATAAAGAAATATAGCGGGGAGTCGGGCTGTAGCGCAGCGGGTTAAGTGCAGGTGGCGCAAAGCACAAGGACCGGCATAAGGATCCCGGTTCGAACCCCGGCTCCCCACCTGCAGGGGAGTCGCTTCACAGGTGGTGAAGCAGGTCTGCAGGTGTCCATCTTTCTCTCCTCCTCTCTGTCTTCCCCTCCTCTCTCCATTTCTCTCTGTCCTATCCAACAACGACAACAACAATAATAACTACAACAATAAAACAACAAGGGCAACAAAAGGGAATAAATAAATAAATAAAATAAATATTAAAAAAAAAAGAAAAGAAATACAGCTTCCAGGCCCAGCCGTATGTCTCTGGTCATCTCTGTTACCCGCCCGTGAAGCTAGCCCGGCCTGCTGAAGCCAGCTCGGTTAAAACAACAATCCAACACTATACAGGAATCATTTGTCTAAACAAAGCTCAACAACAATTCTAAAATTGTCCTCTAGTGATATTTGTTGGTCCCAAATGGGAGAACATGGAAGATCTTGGCTAATGTTTCAACAAAGATCAGCCCAGGGCCAATTATTAATCCTCACAGGAAATAAGAGTTCAATGCATTACCAAATCTAGTGCTTCTGGAAAGATTATTTAAACATTCTGTAAAATATATGAAGAATTACAAAGAAACTTTGGTTGGGAGATACCTCTTTCAAGCTGTGTGAGTTACAGACACACTTAAAACAATTTCCAGAATGAAAGGAACTCTCTCTGTAATGCCCGTGGTCTTAGAGAGAAACAAAGATCTGGAAGAATTGAGAGAACAATATTCAGTTAAGTAGATTTTATTAACTTTCACATTTTAGAGTTCCATAACTGGCTTTTCATGATAATAAATTTTTCACTGACTTTAATATTTTTTAATTTATATTTAATATAATTCTAAGAGATAAAAACAATTTTGAAGATAGATTGATACCTTTATTACAAGTCCCAAAAAGAATTAAGTATTAAATCTTAAAGTCATGAAACTTTTTTTTATCCCAAAACAGTTCACTTTCTGAGTAAATCCAATAATTGTAATAATTTAACACTTCAACCTTATAGCTTCTGCATTGTCATGCTGAAGTTAGAATTAGTGAATTAAGCCTATTAAAAAATACTAGACAGGGGGCCGTCCAGTCAGTAGCACAAGCAAGTTAAGTGCACATGGTGGGAAGTGCAAGGACCAGAGTAAGAATCCTGGTTACAGCCCCCATCCCCACTCCCCACCTGCAGGGGGGGTTCCCTCACAAGCAGTGAAGCAGGTCTTCAGGTGTCTTTCTCTCCACTTCTCTGTCTAACCCTCCAGTCTCAATTTCTCTCTGTCCTATCCAACAGCAACAACAGCAATAACAACAACAAGGGTAACAAAATGGAAAAAATGACCTCCAGTTACAGTGGTTTTATAGTACAGACACCAAGCCCCCCAGCAATAGCCCTAGAGGCAAAAATAAAAATAAATATTTTAAATATTATATATATAGAAGACCACATGGTCATAATGATAGAAATAAAACAACCCAGAGCTTGACCATTCCTGGAAAAGGTAATATTCTCCACTTTTAAAAAACTGAGAGGTAATTATTTTAACTTCTGCATGTAGAAAATGTGTTACATAGAGGCAGAGAGGCAGGCAGGCAGACAAACCACAACACCGAGTTGTTTCTGTAGTGTAGTGGTTATCACGTTTGCCTCACAAACTACAATACCAAAGCCTCCTCCAATGCAGTAGGAGCTGGATTCACACCTGTTTCCACACATGGCAAAGTGGCATACTACTCAAGTGAGATTTATTATTTTTTGTCAGTCCTGCATCCAGAAACTTTTGAGAAGTACGTGGTTATTGTGGGGTGGGAGGACATGGAAACTTGGAGAATAAGAGTGTGAGAAAGAGCTCACTTATTATACATAATGTGGTTTCTTTGCCATGCACATAACCCAAGTTTAAGCCTGACCCCACACAGTACTGGAAGAAGCTATGTTGCTATGATATCTCTCTGTATTTCTCTGCCTCTCTGCCTATATCAACTAAAAGAGTATAAGAAAGAATAAAATATCTTAGGATTCTTTATAAAAACATGTACTTGCTTTGAAAATTCATGTAATGACCATTCCAGAAAAAATTCAATATTTCCATTCATTTGGTAATTAAAGTGATGCCCTTTCATCTGAACTCATTCAAGAAAAGCACAATGTATTATCTCAAATGACACTAGCACTTCTATCAAATAAAAAAAATCAGAGCAATTCTTTTGATTCACTTAAATCAATTTGGAAGATGTGGCAGGGCTGCATAACTAATTCTATATGCAATGAAATCTCGCTTAAGAAAGATTAAGACTTTTAAAAGGAACTTTGGACCTTATACATGTCCACATCCAAAGAACTGAATAGAGTGACCTTGAAGAGTCGTGCTGAGCCAGGTATGTGTGTGTGCTGCTCAATGAACTGTTATAAATACAGCTCTTTGCCAGCCATTGCGAGGGGAAAACTCAATCTACAGTTCATCTCTATCTGTGTGAATATGTATATTCACTTCACGTGGAATCTACAGGAAGGACTAATTGGTCACAGAAAATAAATGGCATAGATACATTAAGATTTGGAATTTTCATATCTGATAAGAAGTTGACTTTTTGATACACTTCTGAATATCCAACTCAGTATCTCACACACATACTCTAGTGCTGAAGCCTCCTGACAGCCTAGGATTTAAGGTTAATTTTTTCTATAAGAAAGAGAAAGAGAGACAAGACAAAGAGAATGAGCATGTGTGTGTGTGTGTGTGTGTGTGTGTGTGTGTGTGTGTGTGTGTGCATAAAGCGCAATTCCACCATCCGTGGCTTTTTGTCTTTATTGTTCCAACTGAAGACCTTATGCATGCAAAGTACTCAAACACTGAGCCAGCTCCCCAACCCACAACCCAACTGTTAACTTTTTTGAAAATTACAGGGGGGGCAGGTAGTTGTGTATCCACTTGGGTGCATATGTTATTATGTCCAAGGACCTGGGTGCATACGTTATTCTGTCCAAGGACCTGGGTTCAAACCCCAGCCCCCACCTGCAAGGAGGAAGCTTCATGAGCAGTGAAGCAGTACTGGAAGTATTGTTCTTTCTCTGACCCTTTATGTCTCTCCTTCGCCTCTCGATTACTCTCGGTCCTATCTAATAAAAATAGAAAGAAAGGGGCATCAAGCGGTAGCTCAGCAGGTTAAGCACATGTGGCGCAAAGCGCAAGGACCGGGTAAGGATCCCGTTTCAATCCCCCAGCTCCCCACCTGCAGGGGAGTCACTTCACAAACGGTGAAGCAGGTCTGCAGGCATCTGTCTTTCTCTCCCTATCTTCCCCTCCTCTCTCCACTTCTCTCTGCCCTATCCAACAACCAAAACATCACTAACAACAACAACTACAATAAAACAAGGACAACAAAAGGGAATAAATATTTTTATAAAATAGAAAGAAAGAAAGAAAGAAAGAGAGAGAGAGAGAGAAGTAGAAGAAAGTAGAGAGAGAGAAGAAGGAAAGAAGAAAGGGAGGGGGGAGGAAGGAAGGAAGGAAGGAAGGATGGAAGGAAGGAAGGAAGGAAAAAAAATGACCACTAAGGTACCAATGGATTCTTAGTACTTAGCCCCAGTGATAACCCTGATGGAAATATTTTTTATTTTTAAAGTACAGAGTTCATATACCTATAAATATCAATGCCAACCAGAAAGCATAAGTCCTAAACTATTGTTATTGATGAAAAAAATCAAAGAAAATCAAATATGAGATTTGCAGAGCAAGAAAGTTTAGACGTCAACTACATGTCAATAATCATGCTAATGTCATGATTTTATAATGGTGTTTGTAAGGTATTGTCACTATTTAATGAGTATGAATAAGGTAAAAAAATTTTCAATCATTTTCTTTCTCTTTTCCAAATCACTTTGTTGGGAGGTAAATAATGATTCACAAGACAGTTACCATCACATGATTAGTTACTTATTCTCCCTCCGATGGGTGTCTGCAGGCCAGACCACCACCACCTCAAGTCTCTCCTCCACCACGGTACACTAGAGCCCCCACAGATTCTTACCTCCTCCTGCCTTCCCACACTTACAGTCCTTAGTACTGCCTCAGTAGACTACAACTAGTCAATTTTCACCTCTTTTTTATAAATCTTTATTTATTATTGGCTAGAGACAGAGAGAAATTAAGAGAGGAGGGAAACCTCAATAGATAGAGACACCTGCAGCCCCGCTTCATCACTTGTGAAGCTTTCCCTCTGCAGGTGGGGACCAGGGGCTTGAACCAGATATGCTACCAGATTTAACAAGATATGCTACCACTTGGCCCCTCCTCTTTTTTTTTTTTAAGTGCTACATTTTGAGTGAGAACATCTTGTATTTCTTTTTCTCCTTCTGACTTGACTGGAAATGGTTGAATAATGAGAAATTCAACCTTCCATTCTTTTTCACTACAACTTGCAAAAGGACAGAGGTGAAAGGAATGTGCATGTAACTGAAGGTGTTAGAATTTAACACGTCTTCACTCAGAAACACTGTGATCTTTCCAGGTACACCACGTGCTCACAGGTCACGCTGAACCAAGAGAAAGGATGAACAATGTGACTGAATTCATTTTACTTGGTTTAACCCAGAACCCACAACTGCAAAAACTGTTGTTTGCTGTATTTTTAATGGCCTACTTGATCACGATGGCAGGTAACCTGTTCATCTCAGTCACCATCCTCATCAGCCCGGTTCTGAGTTCCCCCATGTACTTTTTTCTCTCCTATTTGTCTATAATTGATGGTTTCTACTCGTCTTGCACAGCACCCAAAATGATCTTGGACCTTATCTCTGAAAAGAAGACCATATCTTTCAATAGCTGCATGACTCAACTCTTTGTGGAACATTTCTTTGCTGCAGCTGAGGTCACCTTGTTAGTTGTCATGGCCTATGACCGTTACGTGGCCATCTGTAAGCCCTTGCACTATGTGACCATAATGCGCCGGCCAGTGTGTGCTCTCCTGGTGGGACTATCTGTGATGTTAGGGTTTCTCCATGCAGGGATCCAGCTTTTGCTTATAATCCAATTACCATTCTGTGGTCCCAATATCATTGACCATTTTCTGTGTGATTTAATGCCACTCCTAGAGCTAGCTTGCACAGACACTCGCACTTTGGGGCCCCTGATTGCTGCCAACAGTGGGTCAATGTGTTTACTTATTTTTTCTATGCTGATAGCTTCCTATGTCACTATCCTACGCTCCCTGAGGACTAGTAGCTCTGAAGGACGACACAAAGCCCTGTCTACCTGTTCCTCCCACATCACTGTCATCATCTTATTCTTTGTACCTTGCATATTCCTGTACTTACGGCCCATGACCTCTTTCCCCATTGACAAAGCTGTAAATGTATTTTCCACCATAGTCACTCCTATGTTGAACCCATTAATCTACACCCTCAGGAATGCAGAGGTGAAAAATGTTATGAAGAAACTCTGGAGTCAAATAATAAAAACCGATGATAAGTAAATATTGTGATTGAATTATTTAGGGAAAAAAATCCAATGATAAAGAGATTTATGCCGCCTCTTTTTTTTCTAATTTCTTTATTGGGGAATTAATGTTTTACATTCAACAGTAAATACAATAGTTTGTACATGCATAACATTCCCCAGTTTTCCATATAACAATACAACTCCCACTAGATCCTCTGTCATCTTTTCGGACCTATAGTCTCCCCCCACCCACTCACCCCAGAGTCTTTTACTTTGGTGTTATACGCCAATTCCAGTTCAGGTTCTACTTGTGTTTTCTCTTCTGATCTTGTTTTTCAACTTCTGCCTGAGAGTGAGATCATCCCATATTCATCCTTCTGTTCTGACTTATTTCATTTAACATGACTTTTTCAAGGTCCTTCTAAGATCGGCTCTTTTTTTTTTTTTTTAAACTGCCAGTAGTCAATTATATTATCTGGATCAATTTTCTTCTGAAACCTACAGCAGGACTGATGTAGCTACTAAGTCACATTACCTGTAGTGTCTAGAAACAATGATCATTTTAGCAGTCCATAAGTTTCTGTCCATTTAAAAATAAGAAAGATTTCATATAATTAAAATCCAACTTGACTATAGTCATCTTTAAGCCAACTCAGTCACAAGTTATAATTTTTAATGTCTTTATAGAGTTAAGAGTCCCTGAGGATATGAGAACGGAGTCACATGCGTTCCTGAGTATAACAATGACAGATCAACAGTAATATTCTTTGGTACCCTCTATATTTGTCAATGCGCCGTGAATGAACTTTAAGTATCACGATATGTGAACAAATATGCAATAGCAAAGAAACAAATATTCAAAATTACTTCCATCAAAATGTGGTTTTCTTCAGTTCTTAATGTTTGAAAGGTCTGTGTCTTCTTGCCACAGTAATAAAAATGTCTTCAGTTATCACAATATGTAGAATTGAGCACTTGCACACAAGTTATTTATTTAAATTTACATTAAATTAAATTTACTATAAACAGAGAGATGTGAAAGCAGAATTGCCTGACATGAGATTATAACTGATAAACTCCGTAGAGATAAAGCAGGGAATTCCTGCACATTCGGTTGGGTTTTAGACATAGACAATGAAAAAAAAAATGGTAAAGGCAAAAAGCTATTGGAGGTATCTGCCTGGGATATTAAAGTAAATTTCTGTTACAAAAAATAAATAAATAAAAGCAGAGATCACAAACTGGGATGACAGAAAATAATATGAAAGTATTATAATTTTAAAGAGTTTTGGAAATCAATGTTTTGAGTCAAAAATTAAGGACTTTTGACTAAATAGGCTTGACTTGTATATTTCCTTAAGCATTAATTATCTTTATACATGTAAACAAATTATTTTACCTCTCTTTTTAATCTACAAAAGGGAAATAATGTTGTGTACTTCCTTAAACTGCAAGAAAGAAGTAAATGAGTTAAGTTGAAAAAAAAGTAAGTCAACTGAAAATTACTCTGAAACTGTGAAGAAGGTGAAGGTGACATCTTGCCTCAGGTGTGGTGGGGCCAGCACATCCTGCCAGAGGAGGAAAGATCACTGTTACTGCCCTTCACTGACCATGACCACAGGAGAGGCCAAATGTCTATCTCAGCAGTACCTCTCTTCCACTCGAGGAGAACATGCCTTCAACTCTCCCTGAAGTTACAAGAGAGGAAGCCATTTGTGGCATCTGTGAGTTGCCAGAACAGAACTTATCTGAAGGCTCTTGTTGGCTTCTGTTCAACCTGGTCCTCTAGAAGAAGGGTTCAAATTGAGAACCTACTGGCACATATAGAAAGACCTGCCTCTGTAAGAGTTTGTGACTCCTGTGGGAAGAAGCCAGAGAGAAGTCAATTTCTCACTGAGGGAGTCACATCTCATTGGATGCTGACAGGCCACAGGTTCTCAGGACTTTATGTTACATTTGATTTACTTCTGTAGAAAGGCTTTTTAAACAAATAGATGTCTTGCCACAATGTTCTTCTGAGTATCTTGTGAATAAATGCAAACAGCAATATACTTAAAAAGTCAAAGGGCCGGGTGGTGGTGCACTTAACTCAACATACATATTAGGGGCTGAGTGGTGGCGCACCTGGTTGAGCATTAGTACTATAATATGCAAGGACCCAGGTTCAAGTCTCCATTCTCCTCACCTGCAGGGGTGAAGCAGTGTTTCAGGTGTCTCTCTGTTTCTCTCTATATATCACCTCCTTCCCTCTCAATTTCTACTGTCTCTATACAATAAATAAAGATAAAAAAAATTTAAAAACCACACAGTACAGTGCACAAGGACCCCAGTTCAAGCCCCTCCTCCCCATCTGCAGAGGGGAAGCTTCACAAGCAGTGAAACAGTGCTTCAAGTGTCTCTCTATTTCACTCCCTCTCTATCTCCCTTTCCATCTCAATGTCTGTCTCTGTGAAAAATAAATAATTATTTTTTTAAAAATTCAGTCTACAAGGTTGGCTAGATGACTCATCTGGGAGGGTATCTGTTTCCCCATGCACATGATCCCTACTTCACTGGGTATAGTTTTGGTGCTGTGGTGTTTTTCCCTCTACAGCTCTGTCCTTCTGTCTCTGTCTTTCTGTCTGAAAAAGTCAGCCCACAGTGGTAAAGCCCTAGCAATAGCAAACAAACAAACAAAAACATCAGTCTGTAAAGTCCCCATTATAATTGCCAAGGAATTAGAATGAAATTTTATGATGTACAAATCAGTATGGGGCTGATGATGATGATGATGATAATTGTAGCTAATGTTTAATGAGCGCTCTCTTTGAATAAAATCTTGAACTACTCAAGCTAAGTCTTAAAAGTGGGAAATCGATGAGCAAAGATTTTTTTTCTGTCTGATTTTAAAGCTCAAACTGTCAAATTTCTCTCTACAATACTGCATTATTAGACATACTGGTGATGGGAATGCCAATAAAAAAGGTCATTATAAATACTCAGTTCCACTTATGTTTTTACTATGTACAAAATGTTTTACCATTCATCCTGTGACTTAACTGTTACTATAATTTAATAAATGCAATAATTTTGGCATTACCGACTCATAGATTAGATTTTTCTTTTCTTTTGTCATTTTATTGAGGTTAGTGATTTACAGTATAGTTGTTGATACACAGCAAGATTTCTCATCTCCCTATGATAGATGTCTGCAAAACCCTCTCACCCCAACCTAGGTCCTTTGCTACCATCATGCCCCAGGACCCCAACCCCTTCCCCAGGCTCTTCCCTGCCCTCTCTTTCTCTTTGTTTTAATACATTACACCATGCTCAGTACAAGTTTACTTTATGTTTTTCCTTGTTTTTTTTTTATTTCTTTATTGGGGAATTAATATTTTACATTCGACAGTAAATACAATATTTCCATAAGTTTTCCACATAACAATACAACCCCCAATAGGTCCTCTGTCATCCTTCTTGGACCTGTATTCTTCCCCCCAACCCCACCCCACAGTCTTTTACTTTGGTACAATACGCCAACTGTTTTTACTTGCTGCTTAAGCTTTTTTTTTCTTTTTTTTTTTTTTTTTTGGCTTCTCTCACTCAACACAATTCTTTCAAGCTCCATCCAAGAGGAGACAAAGGTGGGAGTGTAAATTGGTCCAAACCCTGTGAAGAACAATCTAGAAAACACGGGGCCAGGCAGTGGCACAACAGGTTAAGCACACATAGTATGAAGCCTTAGAACCTGTGCAAGGATCTGGTTCAAGCCCCCGGTTCCTCACCTGCAGGGGGGTCGCTTCACAAGCAGTGAAGCAGTACTGCAAGTGTCCATCTATCTCTTCCCCATCTCTGTCCTCCCCAACTCCTCTCAATTTCTCTGTCCTATCTAATAAAAATGGGGGGTGGTGAATGGCCACCAGGAGCAGTAGACTTGTAGTGCAAGAACCAAACCCCAGTTATAGCCCTAAGAAAAAGGAAAAGAAAAGAAAGATGCAGAATGTTAGAAATGGACCCACCCTATGACCTGGAAATTCTTCTGGGGATATAGCCAATGGAACCAAACATACCCATGAAGAAATTTATGTATATTTACATTCATAGAAGCACAATTTGTAGTAGTTCAAATTTGGAAAAAATCAGGTGTCCAACAACAGATGAGTGGCTAGGAAAGTTGTGCTATCTATACACAATTGAACACTATTCAGTTGTTAGGAATACCTCTCTTGAGCACTATACACTCTCTTTGATCTCTCTGATGCTTTATGGCTGTGGAAACATGATGCTTGATTCCCACAAGAGTTTTCAATGATCTGATCAAGAGTCAGGAGACAGAAAAGTAATGGAAGTGATGGAGAATTTGCCCCGTGTTGTTGAAATCACTACTACTGTGGTCACATAGAAAGATCCCCCTTCCAAGTGTCTTAGGAACTTGGCCAGCCATCCAGTGCCACTGCTGCCCTTGTCACTCCCCTGCCACAGTATTGCCTTGAGTCTGGGATCAAAGAGAAGGGGGTTAGGGGTGTGGATGAAAAGAAATGGAGCCTTCTTGGTTTCTAGCCCATGTGTCTAGCTAACAAGAGAAAAGGTTTTCTAGCAATTCTTTCAGTATGAGCTCAGTGCACCCACCCAGGTCTAGGTTGCCTTTGAATTAAAAAAAAATTCAGTGTAAAATAAAATCTAATCACAAAGTTAAATATTATTGCCATTTGGGAAACCTACTTTCCTCACATCTGTATCCATAGCTGCATAGGTGCATAAGGTATGAATTCTTATGTAAGTAAGCTGCACATTTCATAACCTGATTTTCTTTAAATTCTATATTATGTATTAAATCCTTTCCATGAAAACAGACATAATTAGATGCCATCTTTCTACTTATTAAACAGAATCAGCATACCACAAAACTGTTCATACAGAAATAACTGAGGTTTATATCTTATTTCTGCTTTCTCTAAATTTTTCTTTGTACCTATAGAATTAGTTTCTATAAATTATGTAAATAAAATACTTATGGGAACAGTGATAATTCAGAATCAGAGTTTCTAAGTATTGCCGTGAATACAAAACATTACTTTCATTGATCAATTTGTTCGAATTGAATGCATTAATGAAAACATCCATTACATCAACAAAAGATCCTCTTTGTATTTGAAGAAATAATTTTTGAAAGTCATTTTATAAACATCTGCAAAATTGACTGAAAATTTTTCAACCAATTGTTTTCAAGCTCAATGTTTATTTAGGACAACATCCTCAGGTTATAAGCATAGAACATTTGTTTCCTTTTGACGCAGATAAAAACATCCACTTGCCTGAAGAAAGTAAGATACGGTTTTCTTTTAATTATGAAAAAAACGTATAATTTATGGGCTAGATATAGAATAAACTTAGGAAAACAAAATATCTAATACTATTGTAAAGGAAATATTACAGTTGGGTTTTTCTTGCCATTTGTCTGTATTATTCTCCCTGAAAAATAAACATATAAGAAAATTCCCCATAACAGAATCATCAGCAAAATGCAACCCTCAAGTAGAGATGACCAGAGAACCACATATTGTCAAATGATCGTGAGACATACAAATAGAAAGTAACTCCAGGTAACAAGTAATCAGGGAGAGGAATGAGCATTTACTAAGTAGATTAGACAGAATGAAAGTTTCCTTGATATAATACTTTGAGTTCAGACCTTAAATAAATCTGGACAACTGAATATAAGAGACTGACAATGAGGGTATTGATGATAGAAAAGTTACAAGCTAAAAACATGACCAAAATAAAACAGGAAAATCAGCAGATCATAAAGCACTATGCATTTTAACAAGATCAAACTTGAAGGCAGAAAGACTTAAATTCCTGCTCAAATTTGGCAAGGTAATTCAACTTCCGTGGATACAGTTGTCTTACTTTCAAAAAGAAAACTGTGTCAGCTTCTTATGAGGACATGAGGAGGCCTTGTTTACAGTGTGATTAACCCAATTTACAACATCTAGATGTAGTAACTTGTTATTACTCAATAAACTCTAGAGCAGATTTGCATCAAGTCATATATACACAATTTTTTGACATTTGTGTCTGATTTTATCAACCATTATAGTTTACTATATAGGATCATGCTTATGTTAATTTTATTATAAATCTATTCAATAAACTTCCAGGATTTGAGTTCAGTCATTCCTAATTATATTTTCTGTATTCTCAAAGTCCTAAGTATTCTTTCTGATATTTTAGATACAAATCAGGTAAGTGCGACAGTCAACAATTACTATGAACCATACTTTGATGTGCAGAGTTGGAGGACCAGGTAAGTGTTTTCAATCGGGATTCTTCTCATTACAGGCTCCCAGTATTCCAGGCTGATTAAGGTCCCACCTCAAACAGAACTGGAGAGAGTAGTAGTAGAGCATCCATTAAGTGGCATATTGTTGGTCATTACACCAGGTCCCCTGCATTGCTTGATGCTGTGGTCCATTTACATAATCACTGTTTTGCCTGAGACCTGCCTTGCCTGCAGGGTACTGGTTTAATCTGGTTAGAACCTTCGCAACAGTGGTCCGGGAGGTGGCACAGTGGATAAAGCACTTGACTTTCAAGCATGAGGTCCTGAGTTCAAGCCCCGGCAGCACATGTATCAGAGTGATGTCTGGTTCTTTCTCTCTCTCCTCCTATCTTTCTCATCAATAAATAAATAAAATCTTAAAAAAAAAAAGAACCTTCGCAACAGCTGCTATAGAAGCTTGCTACCTTCACACTCTTTTTCTCCACCCCCTCTCCTAGCCATTTCCTCTTCCCACTTGCCACTTCTGATTAAAGAGATATATAAAAAGCATTGTCTCTGATCAATAAAGGTACTGCATTGCGTTCCCGCTCAGCCATGAGTTCCTCATCTCTCGATCTGGCGAAGCTAGTCCAGCAGCATATGACCACTTACCTGGTCAATAACATAGCGCACTATCTAACTCATAATTCCAGGCATTCAAATAGATTTTTATTCCGAAAACAATACTCAGCTCTCATGGCCATACGTGTTCTTGCTGAAAATGGCTATTTCTTTCTCTACTCCTCAATTCACAATTGCTCATTTTTTCCAGAGATTCTTCATGGCATTTTTCACCTCTGCATTTCTCAAAGTATAAATCAGAGGGTTGAACATAGGTGTCAAAATACAATAAAACACAGCCACTATTTTGTCCATGGACAAAGTAGACGATGGTCGCATGTAAATAAATATGCAGGGCAGAAAGAAGAGGGCAACAACAGTAAAGTGAGCCCCACAGGTAGAGAGGGCCTTGCGTCTCCCCTCTGCACTGTGGGACCTCAGGGAGCGCAGGATGACAATGTAGGAGGCAGCCAGCATGAGGAAGTTCAACAGGCAGATCACTCCACTGTTGGCCACCACCAGCAGACCAATGACATATGTGTCCATGCAGGCGAGTTCCAGCAAGGGGTACAAGTCGCAGACAAAGTGGTTGATCACATTGGGCCCACAGAAGGGCAACTGAAGAACCAGGAAGAGCTGAACCAATGAATGCAAGAAGCCCCCCAGCCATGCCACCCCCACCAGTATGGCACAGAGATGCCTGGTCATGATGGTTGTGTAGTGCAGGGGCTTGCAGATGGCCACGTAGCGGTCGTAGGCCATCACTGTGAGCAGGATGATCTCAGTTCCTCCCAATAAATGGGCAACAAAGAACTGAGCCAGGCAGCC
Organism: Erinaceus europaeus; assembly: GCF_950295315.1. NCBI lineage: Eukaryota > Metazoa > Chordata > Mammalia > Eulipotyphla > Erinaceidae > Erinaceus > Erinaceus europaeus. Next base: position 13,605,799 of record NC_080178.1, read on the forward strand.
CTCAAAGGAAATGGCTCTCCCCTCATATAAAGAGTCAGCGATGAGTTTGGGGGTCATGCATGAGGAATAGCAAGTATCGATGAAAGACAAATATGAGAGGAAAAAGTACATTGGGGAACCCAAGGCAGAGCTGAAGACAATGGTGATCATAATAAGTAAGTTGCCTCCGACAGAGACCAGATAGACAATGAAAAAGAGCACAAATAAAACTCTCTGTACCTCTGGGTTCTGTGAGAGTCCCAGCATGAAAAATTCGGTGATGTTTCGTGGACTTTCCATGAATCCTGAGCTACAGCAAGAATTAAGAAGGTTAGCAATTTACTGAGAAAAAAATTTTGCTACCTCTTGCAAGACATTTCAAGAAATCGAAATAAGTCAGTTTTGGTGGAATGCAAATAGACAAATCCTGACTCCCAGTGCAAAGGGCTCCGAATTGTGTCAACTGTCTGCATTTCTAATGAGTAACTTAGACAACATTTATAAAAACCAGTCAACAACCTTTAAAACAGCACATCTCTTGCAATCTAATCAGTAACAGTGAGCACTTTTTTCAGACAGAAAGTATCACTATAGTGTTATTTCAATAAAAATTAAGATAAGTGAATATGTCAGTTGTAGTCCATCAAGGATAATTAGTTATGAGAAAGTAATCTCCCTTCAATATATTTACCACCTTAGTCAGTCTCTTTTAAAGTCAGATTCCCCACTAATTCAGAAGTATATGTGTATCCCTAGGTGCATAGCTGTGCTATTTATAATAGCTGAAATATGGAAGCAACCTAAATATGCAACCACAGATGACTGGATGAAGAATTTATGGGATATACTTTCAACACTAGTCTGCAATTAAAAAAAAAGATGACACTGTATGATCTAGAATAGAGCAGATGTAACTGGAGGCTATAATTCTCACTGAAACAAGAGGTGAAGAACAAATATCAGATGGCTTCTCTCATGTGGGGACTATATCAATAGATGACTAAAGAAAATGAACTTGCAAAACAAAAATGGTAACCAAATCATCTCTTGGACTTTGAGAACTACAGTGGCTATGGGAGGGACAAGAGAAGTCTCAGAATCTTTGTGGAGGGTGTGGTGACTTAAATTTGCCAGGCATGAGTAGTTATGAAACTATACCCCTGAAATCTTACAGTTTTTTAAAATCCTGTTAAGTTGCTTTTAAAAAGGAGAAAATAGGAGGTTGGGCGGTAGTGCAGTGGGCTAAGCACACATGGTGTGGCACAAAATGCAGGGACTGGAATAAGGATCCCGGTTCGAGCCCTGGCTCCCCACCTGCAGGGGAGTTGCTTCACAGGCAGTGAAGCAGGTCTGCAGGTGTCTCTCTTTCTCTCCCCCTGTCTTCCCCTCTTCTCTCCATTTCTCTCTGTCCTATCCAACAATGACAACATCAATAACAACAATAATAGCACAACAATAATAGCTACAACAATAAAACAACAAGGGTAACAAAAGGGAAAATAAATAAATAAATATTTTTTAAAAGGAGAAAATATAAAGTTGGCTTCCAACTCCTAGTGCACATATCTATGCACATCTTAATGCACACTATGAACTGAGTCTCATTCCAGTCTATAACAACAACAATAATAACAATAACAATAAACAGGGGCAACAAAAGGGAAAAAATAGCCACCAGGAGCAGTGGATTCATGGTGCATGCACCATGCCCCAGCAATAACCCTGGAGGCAAACACACACACACACACACACACACACACACACACACACACACACAGCTGGGAAATGTCATGCATGTACCAACTATTATATTTTCCTGTGAACAGTAAACCATTAATCCCCCCAATAAAGAAAGAAAGAAAGAAAGGCTCCTGGTAAGGAAGATAGCATAATGGTCATGCAAATAGACTCATGCCTGAGGCTCCAAAGTCCCAGTTTCAGTCCCCCTACCACCATATGCCAGAGCTGAGCAGTGCTCTGATGGTAACACAAATTAATAAATGAATAAGGGGCCGCGTCATGGTGCACCTGGTTGAGCACACGTTCCAATGCGCAAGGACCCAGGTTCAAGCCCTGAGCCCCCCACCTGTAGGAAGAAAGCTTTACGAGTGGTGAAGCTGGGCTGCAGGTGTCTTTCTGTCTCTCTTCTGCTCTATGTTCCCCTGCTTCTCGATGTCTGGCTGTCTCTATCCAGTAAAGAAATATAATTAAAAATAAATAATGTCTCTCATCTCCTCCTTCAGTTTCAAGAGTGAGCTTCACTGAGAAAGACCTCGCTAAGGTCCCAAAGGTGTATAAATACAAACGCGCTCTCCTAAGTGACAAGGACATTCTCTGCACAGACCTTCCCATGTACCTTGATTAGAATGCTTCAGGGATCAGGTAGTAGCATATCCAGGACAGCACACATGTTACCATGTGAGAGGACCTGGGTTCAATCCCCCAGTTCCCAGATGCAAAGCAAAGCTTAACCAGTGCTGGAGCAGTGTTGCAATTGTCTCTTCTCTCTTAGTCTCTCACTCTCTATCAAAAAGAAAGAAAGAAAAACTAGGGCTGGTAGAATCATGCAGGCACCAGTCCCCAGTGATAATAACCCTGGTGGCAAAAAAAAAAAGTTTCAGAGAAAAGAAACAACACAAAAAGCAAAGTAAGCAGTGTTTGACCACCCAATTATTAATTATGACATGCTTATCAATTAATTTGTTAAGCTTCTATTAATTATAACTTCCTGATTATTAATGGAAATTTCCCTTGCCTATGAATATGAATCTTAAGGATTTTATTTTCAGTTTTATTCAGAAACAATTACCATACATAACTGCATAAATTTAAGTGTATTCTAAAACCCTGGCAGTGGTCTCCACAACTCCAGCCTCTTTGATCTCAGCTCCCATACGAAAAAGAGTTTCATACCCTCAGTGGATCAGCAAATAATACTTCTTGGAATCAAAGCAAATGCAACTAAAATGGAGTTGAAAAGTGGGATTCTCAGGATCCCCACTTATTCATTCAGACCATTATTATGTCAGGCATTGGGTTAGCTGCTGGGGAGCAGCAGATGGAATCAGGCTCTTTTTTATTTGTACAAAGCACAGGGAATTTGGGTCCTGGTGGAAACTGGCCCGAGGTACTGTAAGAGCATAAAGAGAAGTCACCCAAGACTGAATGAAAAGAGTAAGAACAGCTGCCCCCCCACACACACACACAATGTACTCACAAATACTAAAACTCATTTCTTTCAGCACTAGGTTTCACACACACCGAGAAACTCAGTTCCCGCTGGGATCCCTACTAGTCCCTAGCACCCCCTAACCCTGACTAATATCCTCTCAAAACTCCCTAACTAGCTCTCTAGCTCCTCCACTTTCTCCATTCCACCCCACTCCTCCTAACCTTGGATCCCTTTGACATTCTGAATTCTGTAATGCTTTCTTGGTGTTTATTTGTTTTGTTGCAGTGATTTAATTTGTTTTTTTAAGATTTACTTTCTTTTTATAATGTTAATTTATTTTCCCTTTTGTTGCCCTTGTTTGTTTTTTTAATTGTAGTTATTATTGCTGTCGTCCTTGTTAGATAGGACAGAGAGAAATGGAGAACCAAGGAGAAAACAGAGGGGAGAGAAAGACCCCTACAGACCTGCTTCACCGTCTGTGAAGCAACTCCCCTGTAGGTGGGGAGCCTGGGGGTCGAACCGGGATACTTATGCAGGTCCTTGTGCTTCGCACCACCTGCCCTTATAACCCACTGTGCTACCACCGGGCTCCCTTCATTTGTTTGTTTTAATCAGAGCACTGCTCAGCTCTCGTTTATGGTGGTTCTGGGGAGTGAACCTGGGGCCTTTGATGCCTCTGGCACTTGTCCTTTTACATAAGCTCCGCCTTAGCCCTGCTCTGCATTCTGTCTGAACTCCAACCCTTGATAACTAAATTATACACTGGAGCACATACATATATATATATATTTTTTTGCCTCCAGGGTTATTGCTGGGGCTCGGTGCCTGGACTACAAATCCACTGCTCCTGGAGGCTATTTTTTCCCTTTTGTTGCCCTTGTTTATTATTGTTATTATTGCTGTTGTTATTGTTGGATAGGTCAGAGTAATCAAGAGAGGAGAAAGGAAGGGAAGACAGAGAGGGGGAGAGAAAGACACCTGCAGAACTGCTTCAATGCCCCTAAAGCGGCCTCCTTGCTGGTGGGGATCCGGGGGCTCGAACCCAGATACTTATGCTGGTGCTTGCACTTCTCCCCATGTACATCTAACCCGCTGTGCTACCAGCCACCACCACCCCAGCACATAATTTTTTAACACACTAGCACTGATGCTTCCAGTCTCCAACTATAATCATGAGAGTCAGAAAGAAAGAAAAAAAATGAAGTAAAAAAGAATTTCTTTTATAGAATACTGGCTAAAATTTTAGCTTAAAAAGAAGCTGAGCACATGGTGCAAAGCGCAAGGACCAGCGTAAGGATCCCGGTTCGAGATCCCTGCTCCCCAGCTGCAAGGGAGTCGCTTCACAGGCGGTGAGGCAGGTCTGCAAGTGTCTTATCTTTCTCTCCCCCCTCTCTTTCTTCCCCTCCTCTCTCCATTTCTCTCTGTCCTATCCAACAACGACAGCAATGGAAACAATAATAATAACTACAACAACAATAAAAAAAAACAGGGCAACAAAGGGGGAAAAAAAGCTAAATCTTTTTAGGGAGAAGCTCCAGAGAATTCTACCTGTTCTCATACCTTTGTTGATGAAAGGGGTTGGCAGAGTACAATTAAAGAAATCAGACAAATGGGGCCCAACGGTAGCGCAGCAGGTTAAGCACACGTGACACAAAGCGCAAGGACTGGCCTAAGGATCCCGGTTGGAGACCCCAGCTCCCCACCTGCAGGGGAGTCGCTTCACAGTGAAGCAGGTCTGCAGATGTCTATCTTTCTCTCCCCCTCTCTGTCTTCCCCTCCTCTCCCGATTTCTCTGTCTATCCAACAACAACGACAACAATAATAGTAACAAAACCGATAAACAAGGGCAACAAAAGGAAAAAAAATGGCCTCTAGGAGCAGCGGATTCATAGTGCTGGCACCGAGCCCCAGCAATAACCTTGGAAGCAAAAAAAAAAAAAGAAAGAAAGAAAGAAAGAAAGAAAGAAATCAGACAAATGGAAGTTCAAAAAGAGTCAAGCATTTCTATGCTGTACTGGGATATCTGGTGTCTGAATCTGATGGCAAGTCCCTAATGACAGGTGTTTCCAGTATCCTGAAATAATCATTTAACCATGGAAGTCCCAAATCTTCTGTTTAGACAGTGTGAGACTCAGTTTCTTGATTTGTAAAATATAGAAAACATTATTTAGTCTACCTGCCTCTGACAGGTATGAAAAATAAATTAATGAGCAAGTTATAGGTGCTATAAAGCTCAGGGTATGGGAGATGTAAATCACTGTACTATATATATTTCTCTTCTCAATTCAAATCCTAATACCAAGTAGGATGGGAATTTTGGATAAGATGTGACTCTGAAAAGTTTACTCAGAATTTAGAAAGTGGACAAATGAACTTAGAAGACTAACTAAAAAGAGTGAAACTGGCTATCTCATTGTCTTTTGATATAGGAAAAAATAGAATGCTTAAATTAGCAGAAGACAGAAAAGACAAGGGGGAAAAAACTTACACCAGATTGAAATATTTGAATAATGTAGAGTTTGCATTTTACTTGGAAGTTTTCTCGAGGAAAAGTCAAGAGAATTGAAAATGTCTGACAACACAAGGGCTGGAGGGAAATATAGCAGCATACTAGCGTTTCAGGCCTGAGGCCCCAATTTTCCAGATTCAACCCCCACCCCAAGCACCACCACATGCCAAAGCCGAGCAGAATTTTAATCTCCCTCTCTCAAAAACAAATAACTGAATCTTTCATTTTAAAAAGAAGGAATTTTTCCTTTTTTAAAATATTTATATTTTTGTTTGTTAATTTTTGTATGGCGACAGAGAGAAATCAAGAGGGGAAGGGGGAGATAGAGAGGGAAAGAGACAGAGAGACACTGCAGCCCGGCTTCACCACTCATGAAGCTTTCCCCCTACAGGTGGAGACCAGAGGCTTGAACCCGGGTCCTTGCACAGTGAACTGTGTGTGCTTAAACAGACGCGCCACCACCTGACTTCTGGGATTTTTTTATATTAAATACCCACTGAGGTGCTGCATTCTGAGGTGTTGTGTTCCCCACAAGCCACTGCAGCCACCACTACAAAGAACTCACCTGAAGTCAGTCCTGAGTCCTTGCTGGTTCTCATGAGTCAGAGTGGGGAGGGGTGTGAGGGAGAGAGATGGCTACTCCACCCCCTGTATGAGCCCAGTGTCAAAGTTATGAAGCTGGACCTCTTCAATAAAATCACTAAGTATAGAACCCAATCAGGTTGAAAACACTTTAATCCCATTGCACCTTCTAGCTCTGAAACCGATGGTGTCTGCCGCTGAGTGTCTGAGCAGGAGAGCCAGTTCCTGAAAAGGACCAACTCCCTCTTTCCCCAAAAGCTGTAGGGGTTGGCACTGGACCAGGAATTTAAGCACCAGATTCCTGTGAGACCCTGTCTCAAAGGTCACCAAGTCTACTGAGTGTGGCCCAGGGCCAGAGTGTGGAAATAGGGAGAAGTGGACAAAGTGTGTCATGAAAGCCGAGCCTGCAGGCTTCCAGGGGCACACTCTCTGTTACTTTCCCAATAAAACAACTTGACAAGCTATTTTGGGTCCCTGCATGAAGTTACTCTTCTTCGAGGATCTGTCCCAGGTCTTTAAGTTTGGGAACTTCAGCCTTAAACTTTTCTACCTCAGTTTCTTCACCAGCAATATGGAGCTAAAAGCAGAAAATGATTAATAGAGAAGATCTTAAATATCACCAAAATAATGGTAATTATGCAAGAGAAGTGTTAACTAGCCCTACTGTGACATCATTATATCACAGTATATATCAAGTTATCATACAGTACACCTTTATTTTTCTCTTCATGAGGGGTGGGGACAGTGGCACACCTGGTTAAGCACACATAGTACAAAATGCAAGGACCCACGCAAAGATCCCAAGACAAGCCCCCAACTCCCCACCTGCAGGGGGGAAGCTTCACAAGCAGAGAAGCAGCGAAGTAGGTTTGCAGGTGTCTATCTTTCTCTCTCCCTATCTCCTCTCCCCTCTCAATTTCTCTCTGTCTTACCCAATAAAATGGAAAAAAATGGCTGTCAGAGGAGCAGTTGTACTATTTATTACAATTATTATTTATTATTATTATTTCTGTAGGACAATGAGCTAGCAATAAACCACTTCACTGTTCCAGGTCACATTTTTTCTTATCTACACAGAGAGAAGAAGAGAGAGAGAGTAGACCCCTCACAGAATGGGAGAAGATCTTTACATACCATACATCAGACAAGAGGCTAATAACCAAAATATATGAAGAGATTGCCAAACTCAACCACATCCAAAAATAACCCCATCCAAAAATGGGGAGAGGACATGGACAAAATATTCACCACAGAAGAGATCCAAAAGGCTGAGAAACACATGAAAAAATGCTCCAAGTCTTTGTCAGAGAAATGCAAATAAAGACAACAATGAGATACCACTTCACTCCTGTTTGAATGTCATACATCAGAAAAGGTAGCAGCAACAAATACTGGAGAGGTTGTAGGGTCAAAGGAACCCTCCTGCACTGCTGGTGAGAATGTAAAATTGGTCCAACCTCTGTGGAGAACAGTCTGGAGATCTCTCAGAAGACTAGAAATGGACCTACCCTATGATCCTGCAATTCCTCTCCTGGGGATATATCCTAAGGAACCCAACACACCCATCCAAAAAGATCTATGTACACATATGTTCTTAGCAGCACATTTTGTAATAGCCAAAACCTGGAAGCAACCCAGGTGTCCAACAACAGATGAATGGCTGAGCAAGTTGTGGTATATATACATAATGGAATACTACTCAGCTATTAAAAATGGTGACTTCGCCATTTTCAGACAACCTTGAAAAATTCATGTTAAGTGAAATAAGTCAGAAACAGAAAGATGAATATGGGATGATCTCACTCTCAGACAGAAGCTGAAAAACAAGATCAGAAGAGAAAACACAAGTAGAACCTGAACTGGAATTGGCATATTGCACCAAAGTAAATGACTCTGGGGTGGGTGGGGTGGAGAATACAGGTCCAAAAAGGATGACAGAGGACCTAGTGGGGGTTGTATTGCTATGTGGAAAATTGGGAAATATTATGCATTTACAAAGTATTGCATTTACTGTCAAATGCAAAATATTAATTCCCCAATAAAAAAATTTAAAAAAAGAAAAAAGGGATAAAAAATAATCAACTTATTATTTTGTTTTGATAAGTAGCAATCATCAAAAAGAGAGGAGACTGCATGTATGCTATTCCACTGCAGAATACTGTGCCCCAGTATGGTTCCGTAGCCCCCATGTCCACTTGGTCGATTCCAAATTATACTCCTCCATGAGGATCATTTCTGGAACCATCCGTTCCACCCCGGTTCCATGGCTGCCAGTTCTTAGCAACATCGCCCTGCCAGATATTCGTCGGGATGCGGCACCATCTAAGTTCATTTCCCACGTCTACGCTCGACCGGACCTGCCAATATACGCAGATATCTTTGCCCACCCTGTCCAACGCTTGACGTCTCGTCACCCAATCTGGTCCCCTACGCCTACACTGAACTTCTCTGTTCCAGTCTCTTGGAAACAGAGTTGGCAGTCAGCTGAGGTAAAGAACAAACACCTCATCACAGACCCCTGCAAGCGTCAACCCGGCTTTGACCTAGCACGTTATGATTGGGCCCTCCTCAATCGCTATCGAACAGGCCATGGCCAGTGCGCTGCTATGTTCCATCGCTGGGGAGCCAGAGACGACCCGAATTGCCCCTGCGGCTACAGACAGACTATGACCCACATAGTCAACGACTGCCACCTCTCCAGATTCAAAGGAGGTCTCGAAACTTTACATCAGGCTCAACCTGACGCTGTTGACTGGCTACGGAAGAAGGGCAAACGCTAGAAGAAGGGGGAAAAAAGTTTTGTGAACTATTGATGGAATGTAAATTTGGACAACCACCATGTTGGAAGATAATGAAGCTACTACAGTATATTTTTAGAAAGAACTAACATATAACTTAGAAGGTCCACTTATGGGCTGTCTCCAAAAGAATATAGAGTTTATATATTCTATATCTAGATTTAGGTTTTTATATGTACTTGTACATAGAGGAAGAAGAATGTTGAGACTATTCAGATCTTATTTCTCAGAAAGAAAATGTTTAGTGTTACTTTACTATTTAGTCATTTTAAGAGTACTTTCACAGAGAATATTATTACAAACTCTGGCACAGGAAATGCTGGGAACTTATATAATGGGCCTAGACCTCTAACAGATCCTTCTCTCCACCATCACTGGTCATCTCCATCAAGAACAACATCATAAACCCTCTTGTGGGCCTCTACAGGACTTTGCCCAGTAGAATAACAGAGAAATTGTCCCACTCTCCAAAGGGAGGCTGAGTCAACATACTCTGCCACTCGGGGAAGACTGGTCCTGAAAGGAGTGCAGCCTAGAATATTCCTAGCTATGACCATGGAATGCAAGTTCAGACCACTCGTAATGCAGAAGTTACACAGACACCTGTGCTAAGTATGAATAGACATGGGCCTTAGGTCAAATCAATAGGGTTTACAAATAATGGTATTTATATACTTTTCCCATGTTTGGGAGCTACTTTCTGCTCTGATCCAGCTTTCTAGTCCTATTTCCAACTCTGACACCATCTTCCCAAATAACACTTTCAGTCCACCTGCATGTTAGCTGTTGGGCTCAGGCAAATAATACTAAAGTCATGGGCCCCTTGGAATATACCTAAAATAGACTTCCTAGTTCCTTCCAACATGAAGATCCCAAATCTCATCTGTTATGTTCTTAACCTTAGGTTCCTGATTACTAAACAATTTGTTCTGCTTTGTATCTTAATGCTTTTCAGCCACCGAGCTGTAGATGCTACTATGATACCAACCTGACTTCCCTGGGCAGACAGCCTCACCAATAAGTCCTGGAACCCCACCTCCCCAGAGTCTTACCCCACTAGGGAGAGATAGAAACAGGCTAGGGGAACAGATCAACCTGTCAATGCCCATGTCCAGTGTAGAAGCAATTATACAAGACACCCTCCTACCTTCTGCACCACATAAAATTCTTTGGTCCATACTTCCTGAGGGATTAAGAATAGGGAAGCTTCCAACATAAGGGATGAGATGTGGAATTCTAGTGGTGGGAATTATATTGAATTGTACCCTTATTATTCCATAATCTTGTCAATTATTATTAAATCACAAATAAAAAAAGAAAAGAAGTTGCTGTGAACTAAGAGTATCTATTCCATGCTCCTGGCAACATTACAATGGCATGAAAGCAACCTAACTATCCATTGACATATGGATAAAAATGTTGTGGTATGTGTACATAATGAAACATTTATTATGCCATAAAAAAGGAAATCCTGAAAATTGTGACAACATAAATGTTGAGTAAAATAACTCAGAGAAACATTACTAAAATAAATCAGAGAAAGACAAATATTATGCAATCTGACTTATATAATTTAAAGCAAAACACTCTCTTACAAATATATAGATATATAAAATTAATGGTTGCCATAAACGTGAGGGCTTACAACCCTGTCAACTTTTATCACCCTATTCTGTCCCTTCAGTGTGGCCTCAGCATCATTCTAAAGCCCTGGTTCCAGGCTGTCCACTTGTGCTCTGACACATTCTTTTCTGCATCCAGTCTTTCGACACAGGTATCACCAGGCTTTGCACTGACTCATCAGCAGAGTGTCCTCATTCAAACCGTAGACCAACACAGCCCTCATACAATGAGATGCCAGGGTGGCTGAGACTAAGGCCACAAGATACAGATTCATGTCACAAAACTACTTCTCTTCAGGGACAGGTGCAGACTCACTATAATTAAGGGCCACCATGAACCAGAAGAGAATCACTGGGTAGTTACACCTATAGACACAAAGAGAGGGCAGAGGCCAGCCCTAAATTGGGTCAGCTGAAATAAAATTCAGGTAAATGGTAATTTAAAACAATCAAAGAGGGAGTCAGGCGGTAGCACAGTGGGTTATGCGCAGATGGCGCGAAACACAAGTGCTGCTGTAAGGATCCCGGTTTGAGCTCCCAGCTCCCCACCTGCAGGGGAGTCGCTTCACAAGCAGTGAAGCAGGTCTGCAGGTGTCTATCTTTCTCTCCCCCTCTCTGTCTTCCCCTCCTCTCTCCATTTCTCTCTGTCCTATCCAACAACAATGACATCACCAACAACAGTAATAACTGCAACAATAAAACAGCAATGACAACAAAAGAAAATAAATGAATATAAATTTAAAAAATATATTTAAAAAAAACAAAGAGGGAGTGGGTGATAGCGCAGGAGGTTGAACACACACATTACAGTGCACGAGGGCAAGGACTCAAGCACCTGGTCCCCACCTGTAGAGAGGAAGCTTCACAAGCATTGACGCAAAGTTACAGGTGTCTCTCTGTCTCTTTCCCTCTACCTCCCCTTCCCTCTTAATTTCTATCTATCTAATAAATAAATAAATAAGCAAAACATGAAAATAAAGAAAGAAAAAGAAAAACGATGTCAATTTTACCACAAAGGAATTCATTAAAGAATGTATAGCTAGCAATCCAGGCTCCTGAGTGTACATCCAGGTGTCTTCAGAGAGTATTATTGTGTTGGTTAGAAAGTTCTTTAAGCTCAAGGTTCAAGGTGTAGCATAAACATAATGCCCACTCTTGGCTTTATAATATAAGCCCTAGTCCCTCTCATCCTAGGATACTTTTCTCCCCCATCTCCATGTTGTATTTAAGTCCTTTCTGTGGTAGGAAATTCATCTACTTAATCAATAGGCCCTTGTGATCAGTAGCCCCTCTTCTCCCAGGGCATTTTGTGGAATCACAAGAATTATAATTGATGTGACCAGCTGTCCCACTATATTGTGAATTTCCTATGGGCAGAGATTACATCTTACTGGTACCACATCTCCAATGATTACTGAAGCATCTATAAAATAGCTTCCAGTGAACCTAAATACAGTGAAGAAACAACAGACAGAGACTTTTCCCAGCCTACTTTGTACGACAAACATCTCCCAGAACCAAAACATCTCTGAATCCCAGGCTGGCACTGTACTTGCCTGGAACAAAGACTCAACCAAAACGAAAGCACTTTACGAAATCTGCCACGAGCTCCAATGACAACAATGCCTCTGGTTTCAAGGTGAACTTGTAGTCATCGAACGCCAAAGAAGTATATGCTCGTGAAAGAAAACTAACCCCCATTTTCTAAGGCAGTGCTATTCTCAACACTACTGCTTTTCTGACCACACTGACGAAGCTAAAACCAAAAACAATGTTCAGCTCCTACAGGAGTCCAAACCACATTAAGGCCAAATTACAGAGTTCTTACCTTTTTTTTTCTTTACCTCCAAAGTTATCCCTGGGGCTCGGTGCCTGCACCACGAATCCACTGCTCCTGCGGCCATCTTTTTTCTCGTTGTTGTTGCTGATATTGCTGCTGTTGTTGGACAGGACAGAAAGAAACAGAAGAGGGGAAGAAAGAGAAAAATAGACACCTGCAGACCTGCTTCGGCGTTTACATAGCAAACCCCCTGCAGATGGGAAGCCGGGGGCTCGAACTGGGATCCTTGCGCAGTGCTGGTCCTTGCTCACGCCATGTGCTCTTAAACCGGTGCGCCGCCACCCAGCCCCCAGTTCTTAACCTCTTAAGAGTCACCAGGACGGCTGCTTCTGCAGCCTTAGACTTGGAAATGCTGAGACTAAGCCACTTGGTCCCAATGCTACTTGATTTATAAACAAAAATACAGTACACATTCCTCCCAAGTGTTCCTCAGAGAAATGAGAGAAGCCTGGCAGGTCATCCTTTAGTTCACCTTGTTTGAACACTAGCAGGGGAAAAGGCAGGTAGATCAAATAAAAGGTTGTTCCTCGGAGAGTTGTACCTCTCCTCATCGGATCAGGCAGACAACTCATGGGAAGCAGGAAGTGGATACCAAGATCTTGAACTTCCTTGTTAAGTGGCATAACTTCAGAAATCAAAGGCAGTGGGGTTAGGGGGCCAGGTGGTGGCGCACCTGGTTAAGCAATGACCAACGTTCAAGCTCCTGGTCGCCCCCTACAGGGAAAAAGCTTCATGAAAGGTGAAGCAGGGCTGCAGGTGTCTCTGTTTCTCTCCTTTTCTCTTTCTCCCCTCTCAATTTCTGTCTCTACCCAATAAACAAATATATTTAAAGAAGAAATATGGAAAAGCTTAAATTTTCCTAATGTCCAAAGGCAGTTACTCTATGCTGTTAGGATATCTAGCAGGCACATCCCCTGCTTATCTTAAACTCAGTGATGTGACTTTAAATAAGATGGCACCATTCAAAAGGTGGGTGGGTCTAAAAACTCTACACCACAAGTACCAGAAAACTGAGACCAGCACTGTTCACTCTGTGCATGGGAAAGGAAATATATGTCTCAACCAGAGTGATTTAAAACACACACACACCCCTAATGCTGGAGAAACATTTCATTGCCACAACCCTGGTGGGAAAGAAACAACAACTAGTGGAGTCGAGGCCAAAGATGTCACTCATCCTGTAAGGCACAGGACAGCCCCCTCCTCCATAGCAAAGTGATCAAATCCCAAAACCCAGCACTATTGAAATCCCGTGCTACAGGTGAAGTGAAACAAAACTCACCTGAGCTGGTCATTATTGAGACTGAATGTTTAGAACATGAGGGTTTGTGACCTTGCTTCAGCCACAGCTGTATGTGCTTTGAGTGTTTCTCTCCAATAAAAGCGTTTACAGATCCCCTAACAGCAGTTTGCAGAGACAAATAGATGTGCCCTACACCATGTCAACCCACAGGTGTCACTGTTTCAACCCTGATTAAAATTTGAAGCACAATGTCAAGTTTAACCCAGTGATTTTAATTTAAAATTTTTAATTTAATTTTTAAATTTAAAATTAAATTAAAATTTTAATTTTAATTATAAAAGGCACAAGACATTTTAAGATTTTAATATTCCATGTACTATTTATTTTGAGAGTACAAACACAGGATTAAGCAGTATTCTTTTATAGAGAAAAAAAAGAAAGAAGGTAAAAAAACATTCCAAGTATTATAGGGGGGCTGGGCGGTAGCACAGCGGGTTAAGCACACATGGTCCAAGTATTATGGTAAAACCTATATTATTCTGTAATGTCACTGTGAAGTTAGACTTCTATGAAAGTCAGTTAAAATTTTTTAAACTGACATATTCCATTTGATAAGTTGAGAATAGGTTTTAAATGTGAGTCTACATATTTGTAATTGAAAAAAGCATATGGTAACTAAAAAAAATCTGAGTATATTCACCAAAAGTTATAGATTGGCTTTTTCATAACAAGTCAGTGTTACCTCCTAATCTAGTGAAAATTAACCTACTAATCATACCCACACTTGTCTAGTTCTAATTGAAACTCACCAGTTAATAAAGATGTACAGGATCTTTAGAACTAGGAACTTACCTATATGGTATCTGGACTAAGAATAGATTTTACATTCTAATCAAGGAGCTTGGAGATGGCTCCGTGGATAGATTACAAACTTTACCTTCCATGTGTGAGGCCCTGGGCCCCATCCCAGGCACCACATGGAAATACCATGGTTTTAAAGAGATGAACTCCATGGATGGTGCATAAGTGAGGGTTTATTGGCCTACATTTATGGCCATATATTATGGATTGTCTATGACTGCCATGTTATGCAGTGGTGCAAATGACAACCCACTAGAGTTTATGCAAGCTCTATCTCAAAAGACACTTCAAGAAGAGAAGTGTTTTAGGAGCTGGGTGGTGGCACATCTGGTTGAGAGCACATGTTCCGATGCTCAAGGAGTCCGGTTCAAACCTCCAGCCCCCACCTGCAGGGGGAAAGCTTTGCAAGTGGTGAAACAGTGTTGCAGGTGTCTCTCTTTCTCTCTCCTCCATCTCCCCTACCCTCTTGATTTCTGGCTGTCTCTATCTAATAAATAAAGATAATTTTAAAAAGAGAAGTGTTTTTATAAAATTATCCTGGTTAATATATAATGGCTATTAACACATTGTATTTCACTTCAATAATATATTTCTGTTGTAATAGCCAACTACTATCATGTACTACTGTGTAATCTCATAAGTAATTATCTTAATGGGATGAGTGCACCAAGTAAAATAGAAAATTTTTCCTGGAACATCTACAAGATCAGACTGATAGGGAAGACAAAGGAAAAAAAAAATACTATCTCCAAATTGACACTTGGATCTTTCTACAAGTTACAGCATGTCAGCACCATGAACAGTAGTGAACTCAAAGTTGCATAAATAAAAGATGATTGAATGCAGGAATCAAGGTGATCTTTCCCTTAAGTCTATGAACTCTGCACAATGGACCATGATAAAAGAAAGGCTTATAGTTTAACTTAAAGCAGTTTTCAGAATACATACAACTGTATAATGGCTGGGCTTGATAGCATGGACTATAAAGAACACATCTAACATACAATTAAAAGTATGAGTAGGTTAACATTTGTTTAATTCATCATAGCTGATCAAAATCAGAATCATATTTAGTCAATGAGTTCTTGTTAATTTCCCAATTCTCATTGTCATTGCACCCCTGAAGGTATTTTCTTACCCCACAACTTCCTCATGGCAATTTTCACCTCAGCATTTCTGAGTGTGTAGATGATGGGGTTCAGCATTGGGGTGATGACTGTATAGAACACAGCCACCAGTTTGTCCTCAGTGAAGGTGGAGGAGGGCCGCAGGTAGAGGAAGATGGCAGGTCCAAAGAACAAGAGCACCACCGTGATGTGAGAGGCGCAGGTGGAGAGGGCTTTGCGCCTCCCCTCTGCAGAATGGTTCCTCAGGTTGACCAAGATGACAATGTAGGAGGACACCAAGACGAGGAAGGAGAAGACAGAGATTAACCCACTGTTGGCCAACACAATAATACCCTCCACAGAAGTGTCAGTGCAGGCAAGCTTGAATAAAGGATTAAGGTCACAGAAGTAGTGGTCAAGTACATTGGGACCACAGAAGGGCAACTGGACAGTGACAGACATCTGAACCATGGAGTGAATTAGTCCCCCCAGCCAAGAACCAGCCACCAAAAGGCGACAAACAGATCGGCTTATGGTGGTGGTATAGTGAAGGGGTTTACAGATAGCCACATAGCGATCATAAGCCATTACTGTGAGCAGGAAGATCTCAGTCACTCCAAAGAAGTGGAAGAAGAAGATCTGAGTCAGACAGCCCTCCAGAGAGATGGTTTTTATTCGAGCTAGCAAGTCAGTTGTGAATTTAGGGACAACAGTAGAGGAGTAACCGATCTCTACCAGGGACAGGTAGCTCAGGAAGAAGTACATGGGGGAATTCAGACTCTTACTGAGGTTGACTGTCAGAATGATGAGACCATTGCCCACCACTGTGGCCAGGTACACAGGAAGAAACACCACAAAGCACACCCTCTGCACCTCTGGATCCTGGAAGAGACCTACAATAATTAACTCTGTCACGTTATTTGTACTTTCTCTGGAATGCATTAGGATGAGCTGGACTTTAGCTGGTAGGAGGCCTGCAATAAACAAACACTGATGTAACAATAATTCACCTGACTTAAAGCATTTTATACTTGAATCACTTTATAATATGCATTATAATATAATTTATTAGCCAGTAAATATTCGTTCAACATAAAATATCACAGTAGGAACCTATTAAGAGTTTATTCTGTTTTAATTTTTTAATTTTCTTTATTTAATTATTGGAAAGGATCAGCCAGAAGGGACAGCCAGAAGTCAAAAGAAAAGGGGATGATAGGGAGGGGGAGAGAAAGAGAGATACCTGCAACACTGCTTTATCACTTGCAAAGCTTCTCCCCCTGCATATGGGGACCGAGGGCTCGAAACTGTGTCCTTGGCCATTATAACACATGTGTTCAACCAGTCGTGCTACCACCTGGCACCGAGTTTATATATTCTTTAGGAAGAGTTTATATAGTTATTTTTAAATAAGATTCATGGGAAGGGCTATTTAATGCAAATATTTACGCACAAAAAAGATTGATCTGGGATTCATAGGTTATACTGTGTTAGTTCAGACTTCATTAGAATTCACAGGAAATTCTGGATTTTGAGAGCGATTCAAGTTCATGTTCTATACTTCTACTATTAATTTTGTCCTCATTGTTTTTCTACTTATCATCCTGAAATTTTCAGAACTAAAAAAAAAATCTCAAGGCAAATGAAACTGGAAATATACATAAACTTGTGGAATGCAGCAAAATTAACACTACAGAGAACTGGTAAGTATAACAATAAGTGTCTACATTATTTAAAAAAAAAAAAAAAAAAGGAGCTCAAATACCCAACCTAGCTTTGCATCTCAAGATCAAACTGAGACAAAATTTAGTTGAAGGAAGGAAATAAAAAGATCAAGCAGAAATTAATGAAATAGAAACTAAAAAGATGATAGAAAAATAAACAATAAACTTCCTTATTTAACATTTTATTTATTTATTTTATTGAGAAAGATACCATAAACAAGGGAGAGGCCAGAGAAATGCTAATCTCTGGCTTGTGTTGCTGTGGACTGAACCTGGGAACTCAGAGCCTCAGGCATAACCACTAAACTATCTCCCCAGCCCTAAACTTTCATCATCATCATCATCATCATCATCATCATCATCATCATCATCATCATAATGTCCAGAGCTCTGGCCCACTAGGGAGAGATAGAAAGAAGCTGAGGGTATGGATAGACCTGTCAACATCTATGCTCAGCAGAGAAGCAATTACAGAAGCCAGAACTCTGACCTTCTGCTCCCCAAAAACAACCTAGATCCATACTCCCAGCGGGGAAAAAGTGATAGGATGAAGATAAGAGGACTCTGAACTCCAGCTCCATCAGCACCCAGAGAGAGAAAAAGAAAGAGAGGTACATATGGAGGTAGTTATGTTGTCATGAGTGACTTGGAGGGGAAGAGAGGACAGAACCAGAAAAAAAGGAGGGCAACTTTGTATAAATGTGGACAGATAATTGTAGAGATGATGGTTGGCCCATGTCTACAACCGTAGGGTAACTGTGGTGGATAGAAGTGGGGAGACTGAAGATTCATAATTCTAGTTGAAGGAATGGTATGGATTCAAACCCCTGTCGACATGTAATTCTGTAATATAAAAAGAAAGAAAGGCAGAAAGAGAGAAAGAAAGGAAGGAAGAAAGGAAGAAAGAAAATGAAATGAAAAGGAAGGAAGGAATAAAGAGGGGAAAAAGAAAAAATTAACAGGGGCCTGGAAGTGGAAGACTCAATAGAGTGTACATGTTACTATATACAACAAAACAGGTTCAAGCCCCTGGTCCCCACCTGCAGCGGGGAGGCTTCATAAGCAGTAAAGCAGTGCTGCAGGTATCTCTCTCTCTTTCTCTCTTCCTCTCTATCTCCTCCTCTCATTTCAGTTTGTCTAATAAAAAAAAACAAAAGATGCTGCTGGGAGTGGTGAATATGATATTCTGTTAGAAGGACCAGGTATATTAGTACACAAAACACATAGTTTTATATTGATAAAAGCATAGTATAAGCAATCTGAGAGATCACTCAGATAGAATTGTGAAAATCCAGATTTTTCAGACTTCATACCAAACAGACTGAAACTGACTGGCCTTACTTTTGGAAAGTCACCATTTCTCTTTCTGTTTTTCTGTATTACTCCTCTCTCTGCTAGCCCATCCTTCACTCATGCCCAAGGTGGCTCTCACAGAACTGGTAAAAAAAAAAAAAAAAAAAAAAAACTCTCTCTCAGCAATGCTAATTCAACACCTAAAAACTTAAATCAGAAGCTCAGCATGTGGACTCTACATATATCAACCACTAGGCTCTGGACCAGAACATAGTGATGGTGACACAGTAACTGGCCAGAGATAAGTAGGATAGAGACAGATTCAAGTATCTGTGTTTGATCCAGTAATGGGATTCACATGCCAATTATCCCATTTGGTAATTCCTTATCATCGTCCAACAAGATCCCAAAAGTTGCAAGGGCCTTTAAAAATCACAACATTCTGTGTTATATAATAGCTTATAGTAAAAGTAAATGCATTGAATTAGCTCCCCCTAAATAAAAATCATCAAACTCAACCAGCTAATTTATAAATGTATATGCATGACTCAGAGATGAACCAACCTGCCCAACATCCTATGTCTGCCTAAAAATCTCCTTCAGACTCATCAGGTCACACCTACCTTTAGCTCAGAAGAACTGCTATAGTTTGGTTTTGTCTTGGAATCACAGTTTGATTCAGTTGGATCTTAAATGCACTCAGGTGCCTCCAGTTCAGCAGGAAACTAGTCACTGTGTTCACATAGATGATCACTCAAGAGGTACTGATTGGGGAAAGTACAGGCAAGGTACCTTGGTTAATATTACCCGTGGGGCTAATTTTTCACTCAAGGTCCCCAATAAGCAAAGTCTAGATCCCAGTCAGTGAATACATTCTGTGCTGAAGCCTTAAAGAGATTAAAAATGTTTTTTTCACTGTGAAAGGCTTCAGTATGCCAATCACCCCAGCCATAATTCCATCCCTACCAAAATAAAATAATAGTAATAATAATAACAAAATGAGTTGGGGCAGGGGTAAATAGCACTAAAAAAAATGTTTTGATTCTACCTCCTTTGTTTATATAGGTGAGGTGAGAGTGGCTGAGAAAGGTTAATTAGATTCCCAAGTCACACACTCAATGTTCTCCAGGAAACGAACAGAAATCAATACTCATTCCACACTAAACTGTATTCTCATAGTTAGTATCACCCAGTGATAGTTACTAGCTCAGCACAAGATCAGATTTTTGTCCCCGAAGAAAATCACTAATATTGTTGGGAGCCTTGAGAAAATAAAAGATAGGATGGCTCAGGAGACTCACACCTGCACAGACACAAGAAAAGCAGGTGTGCACCTGGATTGATAATATCTGGGGGGGGGGGGGAATGAAAGCTATAGGAAAAAACAAATAGAGATTTTGAGACCCTTTTTATTCATGTGGAAAAGCTACCTATATACTGAAAGTCCAAAGTTTGTGATTAAATACTGACATCCTTGGACTATTTAAAACAAATTGGGTGCACCCTATAGTCAAGGGAACAATTTTCCCATGGTATTTCTTTTTCTCTAGGCAAAACTTCATCAATTAACCTATGACTAGAGGAGAGATTAAAAAATGTATTTCAGTTTTTTTAAATAAGATTTTTGCATTTTTTGTACCAGTTAATATGGTAGAAAACTAAGGTAAGCCACACAGAAAACTTGTTTCCTTGTTACTATTGATAATGAGAAGGATAATGAATAGAAAAGAAAAACAAGGAGTTAATAGGAAGTTGAGTCACCAAGGTGCCACCTCTGACTCAGTACTTTGATTTATTTCATCGTAGATGAAACTTGAAGGAATTGTGTTAAGTGAGATGAGCCAAAAATAAAATGATGAATATGGGATGATCACAGTCATAGGCAGAACTTAAGATACAAAAACAGAAAGGGGAAGCACAAAGTAAAACCTGATACAGTCCACCCAGTTGAGTATATATTACTATGTACAAGGACCTGAGTTGAAGCCTCCAGTCTCCGCCCCCATGGAGGAAGCTTCACAAGCAGCAAAGCAGGGCTGCAGGTGTCTCTCGTTTTCTCCCTTCTCTCTGTCTCCCCTCCCCTCCCCTCTCAATTTTCCCCCTACCAAATTAAAGGGGGAAGGGAATAGCCACTGGGAGCTGTGGATTCACTGTGCATGCACTGAGCTCTAGGAATAACCCTGGTGACAATAAAAAGTAATAATAACAAATAATTAATTAATTAAAAGAAAGAAAATTATGTTTCAGAGTTCCAGAGGAAAATCCACTAAATAAGAAGAGAAGTGGGGGGGGGGGGGTGGAGCCAAGATGGCGACTTGGAAACAACACCTGCCCCTGCCGTGAGCTCCAAAAAAAAAGGAGCTTACAACCTGGGATTCTCCGGAGAGGGTAGGATAACTGGCATGTCCTGAAAGGGTGAATAAGGGGTGGTCAGGGTGACACCAAAAAAGAGTCCTATAAAACACTCTTAGGGTGGCAAACAGAGACCAAATGGACAAAGAAAGGAAAATCTTGGAGCTCCAGTGGCGCAATCGGTTAATGCGCGGTACTTATACAGGAAAATCTTTGGCTTCATTGTTTTTGAATTCACCCCCCTCATCCCCCCAACTGCAGCATCAGTCCCAAGGGCTGGCCAGCTGCTCCTAGCAGGCTTTTTATGGAGCTATTGTCTTACATTCTTTTTTAAAGGTTTTATTTATTTATTAATAAGAAAGATAGGACAGAGAAAGAAAGAACCAGACATCACTCTGGTACATGTGCTGCTGGGGATTGAACTCAGGACCTCATGCTTGAGAGTCCAATGCTTTATCCACTGCACCACCTCCCAGACCACGGAGATATTTTCTTTTTTTTTTTTTTTTTTTTTTTGGGAACAAGTAAGTTTTTATTTTTTTACAAATACACGGAAGGATCATGCAATACTGCCAGCATTGGATGCAATCCTGGGCCATAAGTCTGCACACTCCTTTGCAACTGGTCCTGTGATGGCAGAACCTTTCATTTCCCCTTTATTGTTTACAATGACCCCCGCATTGTCTTCAAAATATAGAAATACACCATCTTTTCTCCGGTATGACTTTCGTTGTTGAATTACCACCGCTGGATGTACCTTCTTTCTGAGCTCTGGTTTGCCTTTTTTGACTGTGGCCATCACCATGTCACCCACACCAGTAGCAGGAAGCCTGTTCAGTTGTCCTTTGATACCCTTCACGGAGATGATATATAAATTTTTGGCTCCTGTGTTGTCAGCACAGTTGATCACGGCGCCGACCAGAAGCCCCAAGGAAATCCGGAATTTGGCCCCAGAGGACCCACCACGTCCTCGCTTCGACATTTTCTTTAGCAAGATTTCTAAAACAGCAGGGGTGTCATTCCAAGCCTTTTTCTTTTTCTTTTCCTTCTCATTTTTTTAGGTGGCTGAAGCTCTATTTGAGTGACAAAATACCTGACCAATCAGCCCTCCCTAGGAAGACTGCTTGTAGGTTTTTGGTTTTTTTTTTTGATACTGCTTATAATTGGTTGTCTTTGTTCAGGCTTCATGCAGCCAGTCTGGAGCAGTCCAAGCTGCAGACTGACTGTTAGGTGTTTTTATTCTATCTTATTTTATTAGTACTATTATATACGCATGTCCTTTTTCCCTCCTCTTCAGGTTGACTAAAATTAACTGCTGTTGCCTTTTGCATTGAGAGGTGACTGGGTGTCCTATCCATTATGAGAGGAACTTGTTTCTCTCTCCCTCTTTCTCTCTATCCTCCTTTTTCTCTCCTCCTAGCTAATTCAAATAAAAACCCTTTCCTTTCATTGCTCTTTTTTTCTTTCTTCTTTTGCTTTCTGAGTTCACTGACACTCGTTTTTGAATTATTTTGTGAAATAAATCTGGTTCAGAATGATCTGTTTCTGTGTGTGTCTCTCTTTTCTACTTCCCTTTCTCCTCTTGCTATCCCTAGAAATTATAGTGGGCAGTAGATTTGCATAACTGTCTACTCTTACTTCCTTTCTCTTTCTTTTTCTTTTGGTTTTGTTTCCTATTTTCTCTTGGACTAGAGGTGTTGTTTGGCTAACTGCTATTGGTTGAACTGCATCAATGCTTGCTTCAGTTGCTATTGTTGTAATTTCTGAGGTTTCTGACTTCATTTGTGAAAAATCTATAGTATAACACAACAACTGAAGAATGACAGAACAGAAGAATACAAGCCACATCAATAAAAAAATGGTTAAATCAAGAGAAAAAACTGCTGTCACAATGAATCAGAAGAAACTCCAAGTCAGTCAGAAGTAACCATAGGTAAGAAAAGTATGCAAGCAGTAATAAACCTAATAATCACAGAAATGGAGACAACTATGGAGGAAAGGGATATCAGAATTAGAGAAGGAAAATAGCTAAATCGAGGTAATTAGAGAACTGAAAGCTGAAATAGCTGAGCTAAAAGGCCAATTAGCAGAACAAGCTAATACTATAACAGAACTGAAGAGAGAAGCTGTGGGAAAGGAAAGCAGATTAACAGAAGCAGAAAACAGAATTAGCCAGAGGATGAGCTATAAAAAAACTAAGAAAGAGGTTAAAGAGCTCAAAAAGAGATTGAGAGACACTGAAAACAACAACAGAGACATATGGGATGATCTCAAAAGAAGTAACATTCATATAATTGGCCTACCACAGGAAGAAAGAGAGAAAGGGGGAGTGAATATTCTAGAGGAAATAATGGAAGAAAACATGCCAGATCTAAACAACAGAAAGGACATTAAGATTCAAGAGGCACAGAGAGTCCCAAACAGAATCAACCCAGACCTGAAGACACCAAGACACATCACTGTTACAGTGAAAAGAAGTAAGGATAAAGAAAGGATCCTAAAGGCCGCAAGAGAAAAACAAAAAGTCACATATAGGGGAAAACCCATGAGACTATCAGCAGACTTCCCCACTCAAACTCTAAAAGCCAGAAGAGAATGGCAAGCTATCTATCGAGCCCTCAGTGAAACAGGATTTCAACCAAGGATAATATATCCTGCTATACTTTCATTCAAACTAGATGGAGGGATAAAAACCTTCTCAGACAGGCAACAGTTATCAAATATGCCCTGAAAGAGGTTCTAAAAGACCTCTTATAAACAGGAACATCACCATAATACTTACCATATATGAAAGCAAATAAAAATTGTTGAATAATGGCATTGCAATACCTTAAATCCATAATATCAATAAATGTCAGTGGCTTAAACTCACCCATTAAAAGGCACAGAGTGGAAGGATGGATCAGAAAACACAACTCAACCATATGCTGCATGCAAGAATCCCATCCGACCCAACAAGACAAACACAAACTTAAATTGAAAGGATGGAAAACTATGATATAAGCTAATGGACCACAAAAAAGGCAGTAACAGCCATTGTCAGAGATGACACCATAAGACTTTAAATTAAATACAGAAATAAAATATAGGCAAGGCCATTACATAATAATTAGAGGATCAATCAACCAAGAAGATTTAATAATTATTAACATATATGCACCCAATGAGGGCCCATTTAATACATCAAACACCTACTGAAAGAACTACAAAAATACATCAATGGTAATACAATAATAGTGTGAGACTTCAACACCCTACTCTCACACTTAGACAGATCAATGAAGCAGAGAATCAACAAAGAAACAAGATAATTAAATAAAGAGATGGACAGACTAGACCTCCTGGACATTTTCAGAGTTCTTCACCCCAAAAAAATGGAATACACATTCTTTTCAAATCCACACAGCACATCCTCAAGGATAGACCACATGTTAGGCCACAAAGACAGTACCAAAAAATTCAAGAGCATTAAAATCATCTCACTCAGACCACAGTGGAGTAAAACTAACATTCCACAACAAACAGAAAATTACTAAAAGTCACAGAATTTGGAAACTCATCAACATGCTGCTTAAGAATCACTGTGTCAGACAGGCACTCAAGCAAGAAATTCAAATGTTCCTGAAAACAAATGAAAATGAAGACACAAACTATCAATCAAATTATTTGGGACACAGCTAAAGTAGTACTAAGAGGAACACTCATAGCCATACAATCACACATTAGAGAACAAGAAAAAGCTCAAATAAATGGCCTTACTGCATGCCTTAAGGATTTAGAGGAAGATGAACAAAGGAACCCTAAAGCAACCATAAATCACTAAAATTAGAGCAGAAATAAACAACATTGAAAATAAGAGAACCATACAAAAGATCAATGAAGACAAATGTTGGTTCTTTGAAAAATTAAACAAGACTGACAAACCCCTAGACAGATTCACTAAAAAAAGGGGGAGAGAAGACTCAAATAAATAGAATTATAAATGATAGAGGAGATCTCACAACTGACACCACAGAAATCCAGAAAATCATGCAAAACTTCTATAAAGAACTATACGCCACCAAGCTAGAGAATCTGGAAGAAATGGAAGAATTCCTGGAAACATATACCCTTCCAAAACTGAACCAAGAAGAACTACAAAACCTAAATGCAGAAGAGAAACCCTCCCCTCATTTGAGAATCTAGTACTTATAGTTGCTAAAGACCTCATGCACTGAACTGCCACTGTTAGGGTTGTAGGTCATGGAGACAACACTTAAGATAGCAGAGACCACATGACAGCATCTAACGGTGATACCCAGGAAGATAAGAGCCAGTAGTGAAGAACCAGAGAAGGCAGGCATCTAGCTGATGTAAGATCATCTGAGAATTCTTGAAAAGATGACCTTCAAGACAGTGACTCAAAGTTTGTAGCCAAAAGTACCCACCCACCTTTACCTGAGCTGTATCAGCTAATCACAAAGACTAAAGCGAACTCATGCAAACAAAAATTGGCCAATCACAAACAATGGGAAGGTGGGACTAGTAGATACTGAAAAACTGGAACCTCAGACACTTGGTACATTTCACTCAGAGACTGCCTACATTCTAGCCCCTCTTGAAGGCGTACTATATCCTCACTTTCCTTTCCTTTCTTTCTTAATAAATTATGCTCATATTTCTTTTTTTTTCCAAGTTACTTTATTGAGGAAGTGTTGATTTATAAGATTTTCATTTGTCATGGGATACAGTTTCACACTTCTCCAAAATAGATGTCAACATACTTCACCACCATCAAATTGTCTTCTTCCTCCACCACAGAGCACTAGTCCCCCATACCCCTCACAATCCTTCCATTCCCTCCCAATGTTTGAGTCTTTAGCTGTGCAGAAATAGACCACAATTTATTAGTCTTTCATCTTGTATGTTCCCTTGGTTTGCTTCATAAACCCTATCCATGAGTGAAATCATCTGTTATTTGTCCATCTCCTGGTTTATTAGATTAGGCATAATTCCCTCTCAGTTTTTTCCATGCAATGGCAAAAGAAGAGATCTCATCTATTCTTACAGTTCCTTAGTATTAATATATATAACCATATATATATATATATGATACAACTTCCTTATCCACTGATCTGTCTTTGGATACTTAGGTTGCTTCCATGTGGCAGTACAATGAGCATAGGCATGTATAGCTCTCCTTGGAGAAGTGTTTTATGTTCTCTGTATATATAATTACCAGAGGAATTGTTGGATCACATAGTATTTCCATATAATATTTTGAGGGATCTCCAGACTGTTTTTCAGAGGGACCGGACCAATTTACATTCCCACAAATCATATAAAAGATGTGCATATTTCTTAATAAGCTACCTCCTTGTTTGCTGGTGGTGTCTATGTTCTATAGTTCTTTCCACAAGGTAGGTAAGGACTCAAAAGGCATCAAAGGGAATCCTGTAACACCCAAAAACAGCACCATTTAAGTGCTTTGGGGTCACAGAATTTACAAAACAACATTGGAAGCACAAATCTCCAGACTTCTTGTTAAGTGAACAGTAAATGTGATTATGGCTTAAACATTTGCTATAACAGGTCACATAGTAAGTATTGAGCTATTGTCACTACAAAACTATCACAACCATTCAACTTTGCCACTATGACATCAAAGTAAACATAAACAGCATGCAAATTAGTAGACATGGAGTAGACAACAGAATCTCATTTACTGACACAGAAATGTGAATTTTCTGCAACATTCATGTATCACAAAATGTTATTCCTTTATTTTTTCAATTATTTTTTTATTATTATTTTTTGCTCTTTTTTCCCCTTTTGTTACCCTTGTTGTTTTTTTTGTTGTTGTTATTGATGTCATCATTGTTGGATAGGACAGAGAGAAATGGAGAGAGGAGGGGAAGACAGAGAGGGGGAGAGAAAGATAGACACCTGCAGACCTGCTTCACCGCTTGTGAAGTGACTCTTCTTCAATTATTTTAAGGTGTACAAACCATTTAGTCCACAAGCCAGAGATACACAGACAACAGTCTAGAGTTGGCCTAATCCACATTTTCCATGCTCTGTAAAAACTATCCAGAAAGAAAAAAGATTTCATGGAAGTATTCACATGAATGCACTACTCTATTGTATTTCATCTCAAAGATATATTTCCATTCTAAAAATAAGCTACCTCTATGAAATAAAGGCCCTACATATCAATATAATCATCTTAATGGGGAGGGAGGACCAAGGAAAGTAGAAAAGCTGCCCTGGGACTCCAATGAATGTAAGAATGGGCAAAGTAAAACGTAACCCCTGTCCCCAAGTCCCATGATCTTTCCATAGGCCACAGCATGTTAACCTCAAAAGGTATAGTACATGAATCCAAAGGTGGAGAGAAGAGTGAATGGAGAAGTCAAGGTGATCTCTCTCTTAAGTCTATGCACTTTTCACAGTGGACTGCTGAAGTAGTAACACATTTTTCAGATTCGTTTTAAATGAAAGCAATCTCTAAAATATATAAATATAAAAGGATGATGATCAATACCACATAAGGAGCTCATCTAAAGTACATCAAGACAATGAAGAGATTAACTTTTGTTCAATTTGTCATCTGATGAGAATCATATTTAGTCAATGAGTTCTTGTTAATTTTCCCAATTCTCATTGTCATTGCACCCCTGAAGATATTTTCTTACCCCACAACTTCCTCATGGCAATTTTCACCTCAGCATTTCTGAGTGTGTAGATGATGGGGTTCAGCATGGGGGTGATGACTGTATAGAACACAGCCACCAGTTTGTCCTCAGTGAAGGTGGAGGAGGGCCGCAGGTAGAGGAAGATGGCAGGTCCAAAGAACAAGAGCACCACTGTGACGTGAGAGGCACAGGTGGAGAGGGCTTTGCGCCTCCCCTCTGCAGAATGGTTCCTCAGGTTGACCAAGATGACAATGTAGGAGGATACCAAGACAAGGAAGGAGAAGATAGAAAATAACCCACTGTTGGCCAACACAATAATGCCCACAACAGAAGTGTCAGTGCAGGCAAGCTTGAATAAAGGATTGAGGTCACAGAAGTAGTGGTCAAGTACATTGGGACCACAGAAGGGCAACTGGACAGTAATAAAGATCTGAACCATAGAATGAAGAAAGCCCCCAACCCATGAGCCAGCCACTAAACGGTAACACAGCGAATGGCTCATAATGGTGGTATAGTGAAGGGGTTTACAGATAGCCACATAGCGATCATAAGCCATTACTGTGAGCAGGAAGATCTCAGTCACTCCAAAGAAGTGGAAGAAAAATATTTGAGCTATACAGCCCTTTAGAGAGATGGTTTTGATTTTGGCAAGTAAGTCTGTGATTAATTTAGGCACAACAGTAGAGGAGTAAACAATCTCCACCAGGGACAGGTAGCTCAAGAAGAAGTACATGGGGGAATTCAGACTCTTACTGAGGTTAACTGTCAGAACAATGAGACCATTGCCCACCACTGTGGCCAGGTACACAGGAAGAAACACCACAAAACACACCTTCTGCATCTCTGGATCCTGGAAGAGACCTACAATAATTAACTCTGTCACATTATTTGAACTCATCTTGGAATCCTTTCAGGTGAACTGGACTGGAGGTGTTGAATACCCTGCAAAAAACACACTGATGATCAATTTATGTGTCTACAGCATATTAGACAGTACATATCACTTTAAAACATATGTCTAGCACAATATCCTCTAATGAGCTAACATAAATTCATTCAACGTCTGATATTAGAGACTTTTCAGTAGCACAATAGATAAAGCATTGGACTCTCAAGCATGAGGTCCAGAGTTCAATTCCTAACGTACATGTTCCAGAGTTCTGGTTCTTTCTTTCTCCTCCTGTCTTTCTCATTAATAAACTATTTTAAAAAAGAAACTTTTCACAATATAATTAAAATAAAGCCTTATAGAAATTACTATTTACCCAAGTTCACACATCAAAAACAAAAAATGTTAATGTCTGCTGGTTTATCAGGATTCTTTATTTATCACAAGAAATTCTGCATTTGCAAGCCAACCAAGTTCATGGCCAACATTTTTACTTTCATTATTACAGTGTCTCCCATTTTTAAGTCCCCAAGATATACTTCTATTCCTAAATTTATTCTTCCTTCATCTCTGACTCAGGGGATAATCTCCCAACTAGTAAATATTCTCTTTCCAAAAACTCATCTGTACTATTTTCTCTACTCCATCACACCAGTCTTCAGGTCTAATTCCCTCCCTGATATTTCTGTTTCAATAATCATGTTTATGATTCAAACACTCCAAAGAGTTACTCACCTGTCTCCATTGTTGTGGTTACTTTCTTACTTAGTGGCCTTCTGTTCAAACTACTGAAAGTGAACTCCAAAATTCTGTCTTAAAAGAACATTATTATAATTGCAACAAATGCTGGAGAGGTTGTGAAGACAAAGGAACCCTCCTACACTGCTGGTGGGAATGTAAATTGGTGCAACCCCTATGGAGAGCAGTCTGGAGAACACTCAGAAGGCTAGAAATGGACCTACCCTATGACCCTGCAATTCATCTCCTGGGGATGTATTCTAAGGAACCCAACACACCCATCCAAAAAGATCTATGTATACCCATGTTCATAGCAGCACAATCTGTAATAGCCAAAACCTGGAAGCAACTTGGTGTCCAACAACAGATAAGTGGCTGAGCAAGTTGTGGTCTATATACACACTATTCATAAATGGTGATTTAACCATTTTCGGCCCATCTTGGATGGAGCTTAAAGAAATCATTTTAAGTGAGATAAGTCAGAAACAGAAGGATGAATATGGAATGATCTCATTCACAGGCTGAAATTGAAAAGCAAGATCAGAAGAGAAAACACTAAGCAGAACCTGAACTGGAGTTGGTGTATTGCACCAAAGTAAAAGACTCTGGGGTGAGGGGGGAGAGTACAGGTCCTGGAAAAGGATGACAGAGGACCGAGTGGGAGTTGTATCATTATGTGGAAAACTTAGAAATGTTATACATGTACAAACTATTGTATTTACTGTCGAATGTAAAACATTAATCCCCCAATAAAGGAAAAAAATTAATTTAAAAAAATAGAGTAGTCAATCCAAATCTGTGACCTTGAGAGAGCTACTGCAATTTCCCATGGAGGGAACAGAAACAACTCTGGTGGTGGGAACAGTGTGGAATTATACTCCTTTTGTATCATAATTTTATAAATCGATATTAAATAGCTAATAAAAAATACTTAGTTGATAAAAAAGAACCTTATTATAATTAAGATAGTCTACTTGCTCTGCTACCAGGATGACAGTCAGCAACAAAGGTGGGATTTTTTTATACACAAATAAAAAATAATAATAACAAGAGTGAAGATTTCTCTCAGTGAAGATTTCTCTACATGTTACTTCTCTGATATATAGTGAGCGCTATTACACACCTATACATCCACCACACAGACTAAATGTTGATTTAAATATAAACATCAAGGTAACATCATATGATTCAAAACAATAGTATTTAGAGTAAAGGGCGGGGTGTAGGGCAGGTGGTGGAGCACTTGGTTGAGCACACATGTTAAAACACCCAAGGACTCAAGTTCTCATGCCCAGTCAGTCCTCACTTGCAGGGGGAAAGCTTTGCGAGGGGTGAAGCAGTGTTGCAGGTGCTTCTCTTTATCTCTTCCTCTCTATCTCTCCCTTCTATCATGATTTCTTGCCATCTCTAGCCAATAAATAAATTTAGGTAATTTAAGAAATAGATTAAATTGTCACATAAGGAAGAGTTTACCACAATGTATCTATAAGAAAGATGAAAAGCATGAAAAACCTGATTCTGCCATAATTTCTTCTCATTTCCCCTTAGCATGTTGAAATTTTTAATGAATGCATATGTATTTAAACACCATATACATAATGTGTAATTATATTTAATGTGTATGTATAAACATAATATTAGACATTCAGTTAGTAAAAAAAAGTAATCAAGAGACTTAAAAAATGAAAATGGAAATTAAGCATTATGAAAACTTATGAGACATGCCAAAACCATTTCTAAAAGGAAACTTCACCATAATATACATATGTATTTTTAAAAGAGATCAAGTACACAATATAACTTTACACCTCAAGGAAATATTAGCCAATAAATAAAGAGATTAAACCAAGACAAAATTTAATAAAAGGAGTAAATTTAGAGATCAAAACAGAAGTCAGGGGGCTGGGTGGCAGCGCACCTGGTTGAGCGCACACATGAACCCAGGTTCAAGCCCCTGGTCCCGACCTGCAAGGGAAAGCTTCACAAGTGGTGAAGCAGTGCAGCAGGTGTTTATTTTACTCTTTCCCTCTCTGCCTCCCCTTTCCTCTCAATTTCTGTCTCTATGCTAAATAAATAAATAAACTATTTTGGAAAAACAGAAATTAGTAACTGAAATAACAGTAGAAAAGATTAACAAAACTAAGGGTTTACTTCTTGAGAAAATCAACAAAATGGGCAACACTTTAGCATAATTTACCAAGGAATAAAAGGAACTCAATACATATACAGTTAGAAATGAAAGTTGGCCAGCAAGATAGTTCACTTGGATGGTACACTTGTTTTGTCACGAGTTTGACCCAAGTTCAAGTCCAGTCCCCACAGCATTAAGGGATGCTTTGGTGTTGTAGTATCTTACTGTCTCTATTTCTTTCTCTGTCTTTATGAAAAGTTGGCAGAAGCTTTGAAGATCCAATGAAGACTAAAAGAAAGTGACTATCAAAAGTATAAGTATACTAAAATAAATAGAATCACAAGACTTCTATGAAGTATTATTATTTACCAAACTATTGGATATCTTCTAGAAAAAAAGACAAGTTCTTAGAACATAAAACCTAGAAGAACTGATTCATGTAGAAACAGAAAATCTGAACAGACTAAATTTTTTTAAGAAATTGAATCCAAAACAAAAACAAGTCTAATACCATATAAGTTTGTTGGTAAAATCAGGCTAAACACTTAAATAGTTAGTATCAATCTTTCTCAAACTCTTCCACAAAATACTAGAGGTCATTTCAAATCCATTTTATGAGGTCTCATAACCTTGATACTAAAACCAAATAAAGATACCAAAAGAAAATAGAATTCCAGCCCAGTATCCCTGTGAACATAGATAGGAAAATACTCAACAAAATTTTAATCAAGTCACCTCAACAATACATCAAAAAAGTGATACAGCATTTGTAAGTGGAACTTATTCTAGATATACATGGATAGTTCAATATCTTCAATTAATGTTAGCTCCATGTTAGCAAATAAAATATTAAAAAATCATATGATCATCTCAATAGATACAGGAAGAAACATTTGACAAAATTCAAAGCATGACCAAAAATTTTGAACAATCTTGGTATAAAGCAAACATTTGTACACAATAAAAAAATATTTATATATATACATATATATATGACAACACCACAGCTATAGACTCCTTGGGAAAAAGCCAGAAATGTTTCCTCTGAGATAAAAAAAAATGAGACACAGAAACTGACTGTCAATATTTTTATTCAATATTTTACCAGAAGTTCTAGCAAAAAAAAATAAACAAAAAATATACGGTAGTTAAAAGACATCAAGATGGGAGTCGGGCGGTAGCACAGCGGGTGCAAAGCACAAGGACCAGTGTAAGGATCCTGGTTTGAGCCCCCGACTCCCCACCTGCAGAGGAGTCGCTTCACAGGCGGTGAAGCAGGTCTGCAGGTGTCTACCTTTCTCTCTCCCCCTCTGTCTTCCCCTCCTCTCTCCATTTCTCTCTGTCCTAACGATGACATCAACAACAATAATAATAACTACAACAACAATGAAAAACAAGGGCAACAAAAAAGGGAAAATAAATAAATAAATTTTTTTAAAAAGACATCAAGATAAGGAAAAAAATGAAATTGTCTTTGATGACAGATAACATGATTTACAGAGAAAAATTAATGAATTAATTCGGTGAAGAGAGATACAAAAACAAAATATAAAAATCTGCTATTCAAATAAGTGCAAGAGACAGGCATACTTTAATGATGACTCTTTAGTCACTATCAGGCTACCCCATCAGCTGGGGCCCTAGTCGGGGAGTCCCTAGATTCCCAAACAGACATGATAGACCTAGGCCTTGAATAAATACCTCTCTCCGTTGTTACTGGTCATCTCTATCAGGAACAACAAAATAGACCCCTTTGTGGGCCGTCATAGGACCTTGCCGTCAATTTGGATCAACAATGGCAGAGAATATTCTATCCATCCTCTGAAGGGAGGCTGGACAACATACTCTATGCTACACCTGAGGAAGATGGGTCAATATTGGGGCAGCTTGGAATGTTCATACTCATGACCACAGAATGTGAGCTCAGATCTACAGGGATACAGAGGTCACATAGGCTCCTAAGCTGAATATGGGCCTCAGATCACATCAAATCAATGGGGTTTACAGTCAACAATATTTATACAACTTTCCCTTATTTGGGAGCTACTCTCTTCCAAGATCCAGCTTTCTGATGGTCCTTTTTGACATCATCTCCCCAGACAATAACTTGGTTGGATCCACCTGCATATCAGATTTCAGGCTCAAGGGGGAAAAAAAGGAAAACTAGTATAGCCACAGGCCCTTTGGAATTTAACTAAAATAGGCCTACTAGCTATCTACAAAAAGGAGACACCCCCCCCCCCACTCTTCATCTGCACTATTCCAGCCTTTAGGTTCATGATTAGTCAACAATTTGTTTGGCTTTGTATGTTAACTCTCTTTCCAGCCACCAGGTTCCAGATGCTACCATGATGCCAACCAGACTTCCCTGGACAGACAACCAACCCTACCAATATGTCCTGGAGATCTGATTCCCCAAAGCCCTTCCTCACTAGGGAAAAAGAAAGGCAGGATGGTAATATGGATCGACCTTTTCCCCATGTTCAGCGGGGAAGCAATTACAGAAGCCAGACCTTCCCACCTTCTGCATCCCACAATGACCTTGGGTCCATACTCCCAGAGAGATAAAGAATAGGAAAGCTATCAGAGGAGGGGATGGGATATGGAGTTCTGGTGGTGGGAACTGTGTGGAGTTGTACCCCTCTTATCCTATGGTTTTGTCAGTGTTTCCTTTTTATAAATAAAAAAATAAAAAAAAGTCAAAGCAAAAATAAAATCAGCTTTTCTCTACATGAAGAACAAGCTATCATAAAGTATAATTTAAAAAAACAATACCACCTACACTTGCATCAAAATGAATGGGACACTTGGGCATATATTTAACCTAACAGGTAAAATGTCTACACACTGAAATCTATAAGACACTGAGGAAGTCATTGAAGAAGACACAAGCGAATGAAAAGATGTCTCACACTCTTGGATGGTAAAAATTAGTAATATTAAAATTTTATAGTACTTAATCTAGAGATTTAATGTAATTCCAAATATAAATATAAATTCCATGGAATTTTCACAAAAATATTAAACAACTGAATTTGTATGAAAACATAGAAGATCCTGTAGGGCCAAAACTATCTTGAAAATTAGGGTCAAACCCAGAGACAAAGAGTGATCTCTTTGATTTGTTACAGTTGGTAAAGTGTCATGAAAAAAATGGTATAGAGATTCCTCTAAAAACATCCTTCAACAGAAGATGAAAAGCCACAAGCTTCATTACCTTTTTCAGTAACAAAGGTAGCATTTCTACACACCCAAATACTGTATTTGCTTATCTTGTTCCTGAATTACTTCAGCATTTACATTGTAGGAGATTTATTCAGTTTTCTAAAATGGTGCCTCTAAAATGAGTGTACAGCAAAAAATTGTTCATCATGACCAAGTGGGATTTATCCCAGGAATGCAAGGCTGGTTCAACATATGTAAGTCAATCAATGTCATTCACCACATCAATAAAAGCAAAGCCAAAAACCACATAATTATCTCAATAGATGCAGAGAAAGTCTTTGACAAAATCCAACACCCATTCATGCTCAAAACACTACAAAAAATGGGAATCGATGGGAAATTCCTCAAGATAGTTGAGTACATATACAGCGAATCTACAGCAAACATGATACTCAAAGGACAGAGGCGGAAAGCATTCCCCCTCAGATTGGGGACTAGACAGGGCTGTCCATCATCACCATTACTCTTCAACATAGTGGAAGTCCCACCTATGTCATCTTTGATTAATGTCTCCCTTTCATTTCTCATGTCTGCTCAGTTACCACATCCCAATCCCACTAGTTTGAACTCTTCAGTGTCCTTTCCTTCACTCTTGCTGTGATCACTTCTCACACCCTGTCAGCTGATGCCTGAATGACTGAAGCCTCTTACTCTACAGAGGGAGGTCCTTACCACCTCCATCTTGTATATCCCCCCACACACCATGAAAACTGACTCTAGGGGTCGGGTGGTGGCTCAGTGGGTTAAGCGCATGTGGCGCAAAGTGTAGGGACTGGCATTAAGGATCCCGCTTCGAGCCCCTGGCTCCCCACCTGCATGGGAGTCGCTTCGCAGGCAGTGAGGCAGGTCTTCAGGTGTCTGTCTTTCTCTCCCCCCTCTGTCTTCCCTTCCTCTCGCCATTTCTCTCTGTCCTGTCCAACGACGAACAACATCAACAATGGCAATAATAATGACCACAGCGAGGCTACAACAACAAGGGCAACAAAAGGGAGGGGAAAGACAGCCTCCAGGAGCAGTGGATTCATGGTGCAGGCACCGAGCCCAGCAATAACCCTGGAGGAAAAAATAAATAAATAAATAAATAAATAAATAAAAAGAAAACTGACTCTAGACTCTTCCAAACTTGATCAACCATGGTTTGGGAATTTAACTGTGAAAAACCTAAAATCTGTCCTCTTTTTCAAGGCTTTCACTGTCTGAACCAGCTCAACAGTCAGTCTATTCGCTCACTAAACTTTGACTCACTTCCATCCACGTCAGGGTCTTTTCCCCTCCCATAGTCCCCCTTTGCAGAAGAGCCCTCTATTTGTCCATCCTATCTTGCTCCCTTTCCCAGTCTGATTCATCCGTTTTATTCAATGAAACTTGACTTTAATACTCTAAACTTACTTACCTCCTCTTCTCCAAGCACTGGGAAATGTTGGGTCATCAGAACAGTCATTGTGCATATTTGCGTAGAAAAACAATTTTAAAAATTTGTCATGACTTTTCCAGCAACCCAAGACTTTGGTAAGTAGCTGTAAATGTAAATCTAAGCATGTTAATCCTCAGCCTAAAATCTATCACGCCCTCCTCAATGTCCACATCATAAAGTATAACAGAGCACCAAAGTCCTAGTCCCTCTTGAACTGGTGACTGGCTATCCTTGCACCCATCTGTCATCCCCCAGATGCATATAACTCACTTATGTTCTAACCCAATGTGTTCTTATCAACTTCTTGGTGATTAATATTGCTTCTTTCTAGATTTCATTAAAAATAAAACCTCATGACCACACAGATGATGTATTTTTTTGTACTCTTAGAGTGTTATGTCACACTACTTTTATAGAAATTATAGATCCTTTATAATTACAGTTCTTCCTCATGCCAAAAATATTCTATAAGAATATCCAAAAGAAGCTAATATTATCTTAAATCTTTAGGATTTTTTAATTTATTTTATCTTTATTTATTTACTAGATAGAGACAACCAGAAATTAAAGGGGAAGGAGATGATAGAGAGACACCTGCAGCCCTGCTCCACCACTTGCAAAGCTTTCCCCCTACAGATGGGGACCAGAGGCTCAAACCTGGGTCCTCGAACATTATAACGTGCACTCAATCAGGTGTGCCACAACCAGACCCCCTAGTATTTTT
The DNA here is from genome assembly GCF_950295315.1 of Erinaceus europaeus. NCBI lineage: Eukaryota > Metazoa > Chordata > Mammalia > Eulipotyphla > Erinaceidae > Erinaceus > Erinaceus europaeus. The sequence continues at coordinate 13,642,675 of NC_080178.1, forward strand.
TTTTTACCAGAATACAGCTCAACTCCAGTTTACATTAGTGCTGGAAATTGAACCTGGCACCCCTGGTGCCCAGGGACTGAAGTCTGTCGTTCTACTGCTGATGCTATTACCTGAGTTCTTTACTACTACTTTTGATTAATTACTTTTCAGTTGATAATTATAGCTAACATTTCAATAGTAATAATTATGCCATGTATTTTGTAAGTGTCCTACCTACCTATTTTATTTTCACAATGATCTGTGACATGGCATTATTACTATCACCACTATTTGTAGAAACAGAGCAGATAGATGGATTATTAGACAGAGGCTACACAGCAGTAGAGCCAGAATTTCTTTTTTGTTCAATTTTTTTTATTATCTTTATTTATTAGAAATAGACAGTCAGAAATAGAGAGGGAAAGGAGGGATAGAAAGAGTGAGAGGCAGAGAGACACCTGCAGCACTGCTTCACCACTTGTGAAGCTTTCCCCCTGCCGGTGGGGACTGGGGGCTCAAACCTGGGTCTTTGCGTGACGTAACTTGTGTGCTCAACCAGGTGCACAAGCTCCCAGCCCCCAGAATTTCTATCCAAGCAGCCTAACCATGAATCTTGTGCTCTTTAACTGCAATCTTATGCAGTCCCTGAGAACACAGCACATACATGGAGAGTCAAAAAGGAATAAGCCATTCTGTTAGAAGGACCAGGTATATTATTTGTGTACAAAACACAGGGCTTTCATTGGACATATGTTCATTCAGACATGATATTAAGAAAAACATAATAGAAGCAATCTGGGAGATGATTCAAATAGAAGAATGATGAAAATCCAGTTTTTCCAGGCTTCATGACAAAGAGATTAAACCTGCTAGCCTTTACTTTAGGAAAGTCACTATTTCCCTTTCTGTTATCTGTTTCTCAGTATTCATTGCTCTCTCTGATAGCCCATCCCTCACACGTGCTTTCAGTAATCCACACAGTTGTTAAAAAAAAAAAAAAAAAAACTTTCTCCCAGAAAATGCTGGTTCAGTAAGAATATATAAAGACAAAGTGGCCAGCACATAAGAACTTGAATCAGCAACTAAGCATATGGACTCTAAGCCACTGGGGTCTCGGCCAGAGCTTAGTAATGAAGATGCAGAAACTAGCCAGAGATGAGTAGGTACAGACCAATTCAAATGTGGGTGGGCCTAATCCTGCATAACATAAGGGAATGTCTATCCCAACCACTTTCCCAAAATGTACATCACAGTTTCCCAAAAGTTGGAAAGGGATTTTTAAAAACCACAAAATGTTGTATTACCTATAATTTATAATAAGAAAAATGAAAGCTCTGACTACTCTCCTCCCCCCAAAAAAAATAAATATATTCACCAAATCCAACCACTTGATTTACAAACGAACACTTGTGGTTCTAAGAGAAACTGAATGTCCAGTGTCCTGTGACTTCTTAGAAACTCACTTCCAGTCCCATTACTTACCTTTATGTCAGAAGATCTACAGTGGTTTTGCTCTGCCTTGGACAAAAAATATGTTCCATTGGATCTCAAGTGCACTCAGATGCTTCCAAGACAGTGTGAAGGGATCCAGGACATTGACAGAGATCATTACTCGCAGAGAGGTTCAGGTCAAAGAAAACTGGACCAAGTTAATATTACCCACCAAGCCAACTTATCACTGAAACTCTCCAATAAGCAAAGACCAGATGACACTCATGTAAGCAACTCTAAGTTAGAACTGATGAGGTGACAGTGACTGAGTGAGGTGAACTGGATCCTCCAAGCCACACCCTAGATAGATGCCATTAAATGAGCTCAGTATTTGATCGACCACAGGCAGTCTTGGCTGGTACTAGATGGTAGTTGCTATAGCAGTTCAAGATCAGAACTTGTCCCCAGAGACAAATACCAATGTTACTGAGAGTCCTAGGCAAACAAAGGAAATTATGGCTAAGAGGAATCATCCACTAAAGAAAGCAAATTCAAGGGATGTTCATCTAGACTGAAAATTTGGATTTACACTTCAGAAATCAACAAAAGCCCAGGGAGCAGTGGATTGAGAAATTCTGAGACTCTTTGTCTCATGTGGGAAACCTACCTACCCTTTAAAAGTCCAAAGGTTGTGATTTAAAAGATTCCACCCTTGGACTATTTAAAATAAATGAAGAGCATACTATAGTCAAGGGAGCAAGATCCCCCTGGGAATTTCTTTTCTCTCCGGTGGAACTTTGTCAATTAACCTGTGACTTGAAGCAAAATTCAGAAATATGTTCCTATCATGTTAATGAGATTTCTGTGAAGTGTTCTGACCCAATAATGAGGTAATATGAAAAGAAACTTGAAGAGAAGACACATGAGGGAATTTGCTTCTAGACCAGACAGCTGGCAATGACGAGAAGATAATGAAAAACTAAACTGGGTGCCAAGCCACGTGCGAAACAGATCAGGTTCAATAGCTGATTATCTAACTTTAGCCATAAAGTTTTACTTCTCCTATTTCTTTTTGTTTAATTTTTTTCAAAGTGTAGTAACTTTTTATTTTATGAATGGAAGCAGTTTGATAAAGTGACTAGCATCTAACTGGGAAATAAAATTGAGGACTTCTGATAATCAATTATAGTATTTTATTATTTTTATTTTATAATTTTTATTTATAAAATGGAAACACTGACAAGACCATAGGATAAGAGGGGTATAGTTCCACACAATTCCCACCACCAGAACTCTGTATCCCATCCCCTGCCCTGATAGCTTTCCTATTCTTTAACCCTCCAGGAGTACTTCCCCTATTTCTTTCGGGTTTCAATCACTTTACTGAGAAAGTATTAATTTACAGGATGGTAATTGTCACAAGGTTTCAGTTTCAAAATACCCCAAGACCTCCTCAATGTCCACCATACTGTCACCTTCCACCATTGAGCAAGGGATTCCACACACTCTCCCTCCTCACCCCCTAAAAGTCTCTCAGGCCAGGGTTCTGTTCTGTCTCTGCTCCTTTGCCTTCCCTCATCATGAAATTACACACTAAATATAACCTCTTTGTTGGCTGACACATTAAAAAGTCTTGTCAATATCACATGTGGCAAGGATGTACAGCAACGTAATCTCTATGTTACTAATAGAAATGAATAACAGTATAAGTCCTTTGAAAGTAAGTCTATACTTTTTTATAAAGCTGAATTTTTGTATCCCCTTCCATATAATTCCATCCCAACATGTTTACCCCAAGAATATTTTTCTACATTTATAAAAATGCTCACTGCAGCACCCTCGAATATAGGAAAAAAATCTAGAAACGACCAAAATACAATGAGGAGAAAACACTAAAATAAAATATGGTATATCCATTCAATGGAATATTATGTAATAGTAAAAACAGTGAAGTTATGTGGAAAACTGAGAAATGTTATGCACGTACAAACTATTGTATTCACTGTCAAATGCAAAACATTAATCCCCCAATAAAGTAAAAAAAAAAAAATCCATTGTATAGAAGAGATACTTGCAATTCCAAGATACTCCCTCATCCACAGGTTTCCTGAATGGTCCTTTGATTGTTTCACATCGGCCTTATGAAATGGCCTCCAGAAGGCCAAGATTACACCTTTCTCTCAGCGCACCTCCAGTTTCTCACTCACTACAGTCACTCCTTAAATATTTAGTACATAAAAGACTGAAGGATGATGTAGGATTACTGGAACCAGGAAATCAAAGTGCAAGAAGGACCGTGATTATTAAAAGCATCAAACTGACAATGTGAAGCCTTAGATGCTAGAAAGTGGACAACTTTCTAATTTCCTAATCCGAGGAAAGTACTCAGAGTGTCACTTCTCCCCTGTGGTCCCCTTGACCCTAAACAATTTCCTCATGGCACTTTTTACCTCATTATTCCTCAGGGTGTAAATCAGAGGGTTCAGCAAAGGAGGCATGACGATGTTGAAGAGAATGACAAGTTTGTCCGCAGCCAGGGTGGTAGAGGGACGGATGTACATGAACATGGGGGGCACAAGGACCAAGAGGACAGTGATGATATGTGAACCACAGGTGGACAGAGCCTTGTGCCGGCCCTCAGAAGAGCGGCTCCTGAGGTTCAACAGTATGACCACATAGGAGATGATAAGGACGATGAAGGACACCAAGGAGATCATGCCACTGTTGGCCACCACAATGAGCCCCACCACATAGGTGTCCACACAGGCCAACTTCAACAAGGGGTGAACATCACAGAAGAAGTTGTCAATCTCATTGGGCCCACAGAAGGGCAGCTTGGCTGTGAGGAGGGTCTGCAGGATGGAGTGCAAGAAGCCAGCCACCCAGGAGGCCCCCACCAGCAGGCCACACTTCTGCCGGTCCATGATGGTTGTGTAGTGCAGGGGCCTGCAGAGGGCCACGTAGCGGTCATAGGTCATGGCTGTGAGGAGGAAGATCTCAGTGCCACCAAAGAAGTGGGCAGAAAAGAGTTGGATCATGCAGCCATTGAAGGAGATGGTTTTATGCTCCACAAATGTGTCCATGATCATCTTGGGTGTGGTAGCTGATGGGTAACACATGTCAGCAAAAGACAGATGGCTGAGGAAGAAATACATAGGAGCACTCAGGGTCTTGCTGGCATTGATGGTGACAATGACCAGAAGGTTCCCCAGGACGGTGAGCACATGGAAGAGGGAGAAGACCACAAAGCACACTTGCTGTAGCTCCCTGCTCTGGAAAAGACCGAACAACACAAACTCAGTCACGTTGTTCTTAGC